>NC_091071.1:161048484-161351515 GCF_032405125.1 Capricornis sumatraensis
CTCAATTTTCCCCAGCATCAGGGTCTTTTCCAATGAGTCAGCTCTTTGCATCAGATGGCCAAAGTACTGGAGTTTCAGCTTCAGTATCAGTCCTTCCAGTGAACAGCCAGGACTGATCTCCTATAGGATGAACTAGTTGGATCTCCCTGCAGTCCAAGGGACTCTCAAGGGTCTTCTCCAACACCACAGTTCAAAAACATCGATTCTTCTGTACTCAGCTTTCTTTATAGCCCAACGCTCACATCTATACATGACTACTGGAAAAACCATAGCCTTGACCATTGTTGGCAAAGTAATGTCTCTGCTTTTTAATATGCTGTCTTGGTTGGTCCACTGGAGAAGGGAATGGCAAACCACTTCAGTATTCTTGCCTTGAGAACACCATGAACAGTATGAAAAGGCAAAATGATAGGATACTGAAAGGGGAACTCCCTGGGTTGGTAGGTGCCCAATATGCTACTGGAGATCAGTGGAGAAATAACTCCACAAAGAATGAAGGGATGAAGCAAAAGCAAAAACAATACCCAACTGTGGATGTGACTGGTGATAGAAGCAAGGTCCCATGCTGTAAAGAGCAATATTGCATAGGAACCTGGAATGTCAGGTCCATGAATCAAGGCAAAATGGTTGTGGTCAAACAGGAGATGGTAAGAGTGAACGTCAACATTTTAGGAATCAGTGAACTAAAATGGACTGGAATGGGTGAATTTAACTCAGATGATCATTATATCTACTACTGTGGGCAGGAATCCCTTAGAAGAAATGGAGTAGTCATCATGGTCAACAAAAGAGTCTGAAATGCAGTACTTGGATGCAATCTCAAAAATGACAGAATGATCTCTGTTTATCTCCAGGGAAAACCATTTAATATCATGGTAAACCAAGCCTATGCCCAACCAGTAATGCTGAAGTAGCTGAAGTTAAATGGTTCTATGAAGACCTACAAGATCTTTCAGAACTAACACCAAAAAAGATGTCCTTTTCATTATAGGGGACTGGAATGCAAAAGTAGGAAGTCAAGAAATACCTGGAGTAACAGGCAAATTTGGCCTTGGAGTATGGAATGAAGCAGGGCAAAGGCTAATAGAGTTTTGCCAAGAGAATGCACTGGTCATAGCAAACACCCTCTTCCAACAACACAAGAGAAAACTCTACACATGGGCAGCATAGGATGGTCAACACCGAAATCAGATTGATTATATTCTTTGCAGCCAAAGATGGAGAAGCTCTATACAGTCAACAAAAATAAGGCCAGGAGCTGACTGTGGCTCAGGTCATGAACTCCTTATTACCAAATTCAGACTTAAATTGAAGAAAGTGGGGAAAACCACTAGACCATTCAGGTATGACCTAAAGCAAATCCCTAATGATTATACAGTGGAAGTGAGAAATAGATTTAAGGGCCTAGATCTGATAGATAGAGTGCCTGATGAACTATGGACAGAGGTTTGTGACATTGTACAGGAGACAGAGATTAAGACCATCCCCATGGAAAAGAAAAGCAAAAAAGCAAAATGGCTGTCTGAGGAGGCCTTACAAATAGCTGTGAAAAGAAGAGAGGCAAAAAGCAAAGGAGAAAAGGAAAGTTATAAGCATCTGAATGCAGAGTTCCAAAGAATATCAAGGAGAGATAAGAAAGCCTTCCTCAGCAATCAATGCAAAGAAATAGAGGAAAACAACAGAATGGGAAAGACTAGAGATCTCTTTAAGAAAATTAGAGATACCAAGGGAACATTTCATGCAAAGATGGGCTCGATAAAAGACAGAAATGGTATGGACCTAACAGAAGCAGAAGATATTAAGAAGAGGCGGCACGAATACACAGAAGAACTGTAGAAAAAAAGAGCTTCACGACCCAGATAATCACAATGGTGTGATTAATCACCTAGAGCCAGACATCCTGGAACGTGAAGTCAAGTGGTCCTTAGAAAGCATCACTACGAACAAAGCCAGTGGAGGTGATGGAATTCCAGTTGAGCTGTTTCAAATCTTGAAAGATGATGCTGTGAAAGTACTGCACTCAATATGCCAGCAAATTTGGAAAACTCAGCAGTGGCCACAGGACTGAAAAAGGTCAGTTTTCATTCCCATCCCAAAGAAAGGTAATGACAAAGAATGCTCAAACTACCACACAATTGCACTCATCTCACACGCTAGTAAAGTAATCCTCAAAATTCTCCAAGCCAGGCTTCAGCAGTACGTGAACTGTGAACTTTAGATGTTCAAGCTGGTTTTAGAAAAGGCAGAGGAACCACAGATCAAATTGCCAACATCTGCTGGATCATCAAAAAAGCAAGAGAGTTCCATCTAGAAGTAGAAAAATAGAAAAACATCTATTTCTGCTTTATTGACTATGCCAAAGCCTTTGACTGTGTGGATTACAGTAAACTGTGGATAATTCTGAAAGAGATGGGAATACCAGACCACCTGACCTGCCTCTGAGAATACTTTATGCAGGTCAGGAAGCAACAGTTAGAACTGGACATGGAACAACAGACTGGTACCAAATAGGAAAAGGAGTATGTCTAAGCTGTATATTGTCACCCTGCTTATTTAACTTCTATGCAGAGTACATCATGAGAAATGCTGGGCTGGAAGAAGCACAAGCTGGAATCGAGATTGCTGAGAGAAATAGTAATAACCTCAGATATGCAGATGACACCTCATTTATGGCAGAAAGTGGAGAGGAACTAAAAAGCCTCTGATGAAAGGGAAAGAGGAGAGTGAAAAAGTTGGCTTAACGCTCAACATTCAGAAAACGAAGATTATGGCATCTGGTCCCATTACTTTATGGCAAATAGATGGAGAAACAGTGGAAACAGTGGCTGACTATTTTTCTGGGCTCCAAAATCACTGCGGATGGTGATTGGAGCCATGAAATTAAAAGACGCTTACTCCTTGGAAGGAAAGATATGACCAACCTAGATAGCATATTCAAAAGAGAGACATTACTTTGCCAACAAAGGTCTGTCTAGTCAAGGCTATGGTTTTTCCAGTGGTCATGTATGGATGTGAGAGTTGGACTGTGAAGAAAGTTGAGTGTGGAGGAATTGATGCTTTTGAACTGTGCTGTTGGGGAAAACTCTTGAGAGTTTTGGACTCTCCAAGGAGATCCAACCAGTCCATCCTAAAGGAGATCAGTCCTGGGTGTTCATTGAAAGGACAATACTTTGGCCACCTCATGCGAAGAGTTGACTCACTGGAAAAGATCCTGATGCTGGGAGGGATTGGGGGCAGGAGGAGAAGGGGATGACAGAGGATGAGATGGCTGGATGGCATCACTGACTTGATGGACGTGAGTCTGAGTGAACTCCCTGTGTTGGTGATGGACAGGGAGGACTGGTGTGCTGTGATTCGTGGGTCTCGAAGAGTCAGACATGACTGAGTGGCTGAACTGAACTGAAGTTGGTCATAGCTTTCCTTCCAAGGGGTAACCGTCTTTTAATTCATGGCTGCAGTCACCATCTGTAGTGATTTTGTAGCCCCCCAAAATAAAGTCAGCCACTGTTTCCCCATCTATTTGCCATGAAGTGATGGGACCAGATTCCATAATCTTCGTTTTCTGAATGTTGTGCTTTAAGCCAACTTTTTCACTCTCCTCTTTCACTTTCATCAAGAGATTCTTTACTTCCTCTTCACTTTCTGCCGTAAGGGTGGTGTCATCTGCATATCTGAGGTTATTGATATTTCTCCCATCAATCTGTGTGCAGTCACCATCCACAGGGACTTTGGAGCCCCCCAAAATCTCCCACTGTTTCCACTTTTCTCCCATCTATTTATAATGAAGTAATGTAACTGGAGGTCGTGATCTTAGTTTTTTGAAAGTTGAGTTTAAGTCTGCCTTTTCCCTTTTCTCTTTCACCCTCATCAAGAGGCTCTTTAGTTCCTCCACCATTTGAGGGGTATCATCTGCAAACTGGAGGTTCTTGAAATTTCTCCTGGCAATCTTAATTCCATTTTGTGCTTCCTCCAGCCTGACATTTTGCATGATGTACTATGCATACAAGTTAAATAAGTAGGATGACAACACAGCGTTATCAGAATCCTTTCCTGATTTTGAACCAATCAGTTGTTCCATGTCTGGTTCTAACTGTTCCTTCTTGACCCACATACAGTTTTCTCAGAAGGCAAGTAATGTGATCTAGTATTCCCATCTCTTTAATAACATTCCATACTTGTGATCCACACAGTCTGGAGCTTTTAAGTAGTCAATAAAGGAGAAGTATGTTTTTCTGTAATTCACTCGCCTCAGCTTAAATGCATGCATGCATGCTCAGTCATTCCAACTCTTTGTGACCCCATGGACTGTAACCCACCAGGCTCCTCTGTCCAGGGAATTCTCCAGGCAAGATATTGGAGCCAGTTGCTACTTCCTTATCCAGGGAATCTTCCTGATCAAAGGATCAAACCTGAGTCTCTTGTGTCTCCAGCATTGACAGAGGGATTCTTTACCACTGCACCACCTTGGAAGTCCATAGTCTTAAATAGAGGAAAGTTAGATCAAGGAATTTGTATTAGTTTCCTCTTGCTGACACAAATTGTCACAAACTAACTGATTTAAAATAGCACAAATACATTATCTTACAATTCTATTAGTTAGAACTCTGGCACAGATCTCCTTGGGTTAGAATCAAGGCAACAGTGGGTTGCATTCCTTTCTGAAGGCTCTAGGTAAGATATATTCTCTTGACTTTACCATTTTCCTGGAGAAGGCAATGGCAACCCCCTCTAGTACTCTTGTCTGGAAAATCCCATGGACAGAGGAGCCTGGTAGGCTGCAGTCCATGGGATCGCTAAGTCGGACACGACTGAGTGACTTCACTTTCACGCACTGGAGAAGGACATGGCAACCCACTCCAGTGTTCTTGCCTGGAGAATCCCAGGGACAGGGGAGCCTGGTGGGCTGCCGTTTGTGGGGTCGCACAGAGTCGGACATGACTGAAGTGACTTAGCAGCAGCAGCAGCTACATTCTTTGACCCAAAGCCCCTTCCTCAATCTTCAAAGCCAGCAGCATCAAGCCAACTCCTTTTCATACTGTCATTTTTATTTTTCTCTGATTCTCTCTCTTCTGCCTCCATTTCTACTTTTAAAAACACTTGAAATTGCATTCAGCCTTCCTGGATAATGGGCTTCCCTGGTGGCTCAGAGGTTAAAGCATCTGCCTGCAAGGCGGGAGACTCGGGTTCAATCCCTGGGTCAGGAAGATCCCCTGGAGAAGGAAATGGCAACCCACTCCAGTATTCTTGCCTGGAGAATCTCATGGACGGAGGAGCCTGGTAGGTTACAGTCCACGGGGTTGCAAAGAGTTGGACATAACTGAGCGACTTCACTTTCCTGGATAATCCAGGAAAATCTATTTAAAGTTCATCTGATTAGCAATTGTTTATACATCTTTTCTTAATTCCCTTCCCACATAACAGAACATATTCACATGTCCCTGGAATTAGGAGGTGGGTGTCTTTGGGGGCACTTATTCTGCTGCCAGAAAAGTTAAGGATTTATCCACAGGATGTGTAATATGGTGACTCTCTTGGAGAGAGTTGCTTGGGAGGATGCTAGGGGTGGAAGTAATAGTTCAGTAAATGCAGAATGAAGTGGGCGGTGAGAAATAGAGTGACCATGGAAAGCTCTGAGAAGCTTGGTTGTGAGTAAGAGGAAGGAGAGTGTGGCTGTGCGTGGTTTGGAACCCAGGAAGCATTATTTTATGGGAAATTGAAAAACTGTCTAAAGCAATGTGAAGTATCCAGTTGAAGGAGCTTGTCTGTGCAACAGAGAGAACTGATACTCATTAGCTTACGGTTTCTGAGAGAACAGGTAGGGGAATGATAGTAAGCCTGCATTTGCCCCTATTATAAACAGAAGAAATGAAGGTCGACATGTAGACACATTTATATTGATGTGTTATTAGCAAAAATCTGAAAGGTTCACATTTTATGTCCTCTTTTCCCACATTAAATGCCAACTAGCAAAGGAAAATTGAATTAGCAAACTAGGAACATGATCATTAAAAAGGAAACATAGCATATAGCAATCATATTTCCCCAGTGCATGAAAATTCTTGCCAGCTAAATGAAAACTCCTAGCTCACACTGCCCATAAATGAGGTGTTTCCTAGTGTTGCCAAGTTTTATGCTCCATCAAGGTTGATGGTGTACTTTATGCTATTTGGGAAACATAAACCATTTCCCACTTGTGCTATCATCTTAAAACACTTCGGATTTTTGACTAAATAACTGACTAGGCAAGAATTTGTTTGGAGAATGATGGAGCCAAGTGATTTCTAACGGAGTCTCAGAAGATTCTGAGAAAAAGAGAATGTGCCATTAACGGAAACAAACATGGACGTGGAATGTACCAAGGCTTATTTTCACATCTCGGGAACAATTTATTCTAAACTAAGGGTCAAAAGGCCCATTAAGATCCAGAGTCTAAGGCAGCCAATGAATATGCTTTTTTATATTCAGGAAGCCAGAGGCACCAAGAACTAGGTGCCACTCTTTTCCTGCCTTATAAATAGGATGGATATTCTAAGTGTACCAATTAGAGGAGATACAGCTCAGCAAGATACTCTGGTCAGGGTTGCAAGATAAATCACAGAACTCCCAGTTAAAACTGGACTTTAGATAAAGAGTAAACACTTTTTTAAGCATAAGTATGTACTAGATATTGCATCAAAAACTTTTACATTATTTTTTGTTGTTTTTCACCTAAAATTCAAATTCAGATTTAGCTGGCTAACTGTGTGTCCTCTTTTTATTTGCTAATTCTGGCAACCATAACCCTACTGAAAATATAGATATTATCTATTTGCCAAGTGTAAAACTGGATTCATAAGCTGAAAAAATTTTCAAGCCACTTTCAGACTTGAGAATTCTGAGTATACTGTCTGAAATCCAAAATACTAGTGTTTCTGGAATATTTCACTGGTTCATAACAAATTGTAGGTTTGCAATTTAAATAGGACTAAAATAGCTATTCTGGGAAAACACTTGTGGTTGCTACATGTGTTTGGGCCATGGATTTCCTTGAAGTCTTCCCTGATCAACCTTTTTAGGACTAATTATTATTTTTTGTTTTGTTTCACTATAATGCATAATTTTGTTTGTTCATTAATCCATCAATGAATTGATCAAATAAAAGTTGATTTGTGCTGTGCTTAGTTGCTCAGTCATGTCCAGCTCTTTGCGACCTTATGGACTGTAGTCTGCCATGCTCTTCTGCCCATGGGGATTCTCCAGGTAAGAATATTAAAGTGGGTTGCCATGCCCTCTTCCAGGGGATCTTCCCAACCCGGGGATCAAACCCAGGTCTCCCCCTTTGCCGACAGATTCTTTACCATCTGAGCTATCAGGGAAGACCAAAAGTGGATTTAGATAACCATAATCTTTAGAGAATAGGCTACTTTTCCAGACTTATTTTTAAATCAGCAGTAACAGAACAGATGACACCAAGTATTATCATCCATTTGGATAACATTTCCTTGAAATCTACCTCATGAGTTCTTTACTCATTTACATTGTTCATGAATATGACTGAATGACTACACTGAAAGAAGTGAAGATAACATGGTGAAGAAGATACACAAGAACTTGCCCTGGAGAGACTAATACCTGTAATATTAGAGAGAGACCTACATTAGGAAAGTGTCAATGAAAAAAGGCAATGCAGAGGAACAAGATACACTGATGTCATGGAGGCCATCATGACAGCCGCTTTAAGGGGTCCAGATTTGGTGATCAGGGACACTGGTCTGAGGGCGTGGGCTCTAAACTGAGATTCTGAATTTTCTATTGCAGAAGCCATCAGGCAATTGCTTGGTGAGGTTAAAATACAGTGAGGAGGTCAGTGTGGCTGGAGCAGAGCGGGGAGTGTGATTAAAGACAAGTGAGAGAAGTTGGCTGGTGAGATCATGCAGGGTTCTGTAAGCCAGAGCAAGGAGTTCAGTATTATTGGTACTATTCTTTCATTGCTGAAGACTTCAGGAAACTTTAAGCAAGAGAATAGCATGGTAAGTGCTGAATTGTAAGAAAACAGAGTGAAAAACTTGAGCTATTTTCAAAGATAAATGATAAGTAAGTACTTACTTATTTAGTAAGTACCATGTCAAAATAAAATGTTTCTCTATGCCCATAAGGTAAAATATTGAAATTGCTAAAAACAATATCAGTGCATGTAGCTAAGAGGAAAATGTGCACAAAGTGACAACAATGACATCTTTTATCATGAAAAATGTAAATGAATCAGTTTCTTATTAAAAATAGAAAAGCTCTCAGATTAGCTAGGACCAAGGAAATCCAATAAAATGACTGCAGACTTGTTGACTCGTAAATATATGTACATAGATGTTGATATTGAACTGTTTAAAAACAAATAGCCATTTTAATCTATTCTTTAAATAAATTAAACATGTATTAAGTTCTAATGTTTTGAATTTTAACATAAAAATACTTACCAATTTTCAGACATGCTGTAACAATTAAAATGCTGATTCCCAGGTGTTAATGATGTTAGCTAGACTTCTTGCGATAATCTCTTTGCAATGTACACAAGTATCAAATCATTATGTTACCTACCTAAAGCTAATAAACACAAGGTATTTGGAGTTTTAGGTTGACATATACACACTACTGTATTTAAAATAGATAACCAATAAAGACCTACTCTACAGCACAGGGAACTCTGCTCAATATTCTGTAATAACTTAAATGGGAAAATAATTAGAAAAAGAACAGATACATATGTAATGTATGCGGCTTCCCTGATAGCTCAGATTGTAAGGAATCTGCTTGCAGTGTGGGAGATCTGGGTTCCATCCCTGGGTTAGGAAGATCCCCTGGAGAAGGGAATGGCAACCCACTCCAATATTCTTGC
Organism: Capricornis sumatraensis; assembly: GCF_032405125.1. Taxonomy (NCBI): domain Eukaryota; kingdom Metazoa; phylum Chordata; class Mammalia; order Artiodactyla; family Bovidae; genus Capricornis; species Capricornis sumatraensis. The sequence goes on from NC_091071.1 coordinate 161,057,357, forward strand.
CTGGAAAATTCCATGAACAGAAGAGCCTGGAAGGCTACAGTTCATAGGGTCCCAAAGAGTTGAGCACAACTGAGCAACTAACACACACACACACCTATATAGGTATAACTGAATCACTTTGCCACACACCTGAAACTAACACTGTTAATTAACTACACATCAATATAAAATAAAAAATAAAGAACAAGATTTCTCATATTTGAAACAAATAAACATTTTTTGTAACTATCTTTATTCAATTCTTGGACTGATATCTAATAAACAGCATTTCATTACTAAAAGAGGAATATTTTAGATTGGTAATGAGGAAAAGAAATTAGAAATTTGTAGGGAAAAGTCTATATATAACTCAGATGGTTGCACAGAATTGAAATCCTAAAATATACCTGAGTCTGCAAGGATACTGAAAGCTAATTATCACGGTGAAAGGAGCTGACCTAAATAGAAGTGACTTCAGCATCCCTTCTTCCACCTCCAAGGTGCTACATTTTCAGAGGTGTGTGTGAGTGTGTGTGTGTGTATGCGTGCCTAAGTGGTGCATGGTGATGGGGAATGCTGTGTTAAAATCACAAAGCGGTGGTTATTCCAAGTCTTATATTCTTCTGTAGTAGAATAATTGCCTTAGTGAGATAATCGTTTTATAATTTGTTACTGATTGCACTTAGAAAGCATTTTATAAATGACAAATGAGAGATCCCTAGAGAGGGCTTGCAATTCTAATTAATGTATGTGACAAAACTAAGTGTGATTTTAGAAATAAATGACTTGAGGTTTGGAGGAAGATTTTCATGGGGACACAGCACACCCACCTATCAACACTTTTATAAGCCATCCCCTAGAGGACCTCTGTGGTATGAGTTTGGAGTTCTATTTTATCATTAAGGAAAAATAAATGCAGATTAAGTTGGAAAGCTTATTATGACAGACATTCTGCACTTGGGAATTTCTGTCTAAATTTTGTAAATTGAACTAATAAGTGATTGCCTGTCAATTTGAATGACTCTGGGCTCCCCAGGGTGGCTCAGCAGTCAAGAATCCACCTCCCATGTAGGAGATGCAGGAGATTTGGGTTCAATCCGTGGGTCAGGGAAATCCCCCTGAGGAGGCGTCAACTAAAACATACAGTCACAATCTGAAAGTAGAGCGGTGTTTTATTTGGTGAGACTGCTTAGGACTCTGAGTCCCGGGAGACACCACCTCAGTAGCTCTGAGAAAACTGCTCCAAGAAGACAGGAGAGGGAGTCAGGCTATATACACGTTTGCAACAAAGGGAGCAGGCAGTCTGAACATCAAAGTTAAGGAATTTAGCATTCTGTGTGTGTGTGTGTGTGTGTGTGTGTGTGTGTGTGTGTGTGTTAGTCGCTCAGTCATGTGTCCGACTCTTTATGACCCCGTGGACTGTAGCCTGCCAGGATCCTGTCTGTGGGATACAGGAGTGGGTTGCCATTTCCCTCTCCAGGGGATTTTCCTGACCTAGGGATTGAACCTGTGTCTCCCACATTGCAGACAGACTCTTTGCCATCTGAGCCACCAGGGAAGACGGCTCTTTCCTATTCTATGTATGGGAAGATGCAAGCCTCTGGGCTCACTGAATTCATTCTTTTCATATGCCCTCCGGCTATCTAGGGTAACTCCTGTTTTCTTGTTTTCATTAAGGAGAGGCAGATGGCTGCTTCTTGCATTCCCCCAGCTCTTCAACAATCACCATGAGGGGTGGCAGGATCTTCTGGATCTCAGTTTTGGGAGCCCTCATTCCCATTTGGAGGCCAGAAATCACTGATGGCTGTGACATTTCTTGTTTATTGATATGGCAGGAGATATTTTCATTTCACAGAGGATATGGCAACCCTCTCCAGTATACTTGCCTGGAGAACCCCATCAACAGAAGAGCCTGGTGAGCTATAGTCTACAGAGTGCAAAACATTGAACACAACTGAAGCAACTGAGCATGCAAGAATGACTTTAAGATAAAATACTGATCATTTGATTCTGACTTACCATTCCTAATATTTTTAATGGATCCCCAGCCTGAAATAAGCTGCATTTCAAAATGAAAGCTCATTTCTTTTGTGCCACATGAATGGCAGTTAATAGTCCTTCAAGCTTTTCAATGGAAACAATTGCCAAAATAACTCCAACAATATTCACTCCTTCTCAATATTTGCTTTAGTGAAATATAAACAACTACAAATTTTGTTGAGTTCTTGATCACCTGGCAAATCAAGACAAAGCACAAAGATATGTTAGTTCTGAACAAGAGACAATTTATCTCATGAACAAAAAGCAGCTTGTGGTCAGAGGACAAATCTTTGACAGTTACAATCATGCCTAAAAGGCCACCATAATTACAGTGTTAATGTTTCTCAATCAGACCACATCAGCGCTCAAGAAACCAGGTTGCTTGTGAGATTCTGATGACTTTCTTTCTTATCAACTGTGAATTATGTCTTTCCTCTCTGCAATTAAGGCCTTTGATATGCGTGGCAGTCAGCAGCACTGAAATAATGAAACAAATCAGGCCAAATATACTGCTGTTAGAGTTAGAAATGGGCTTCCCTTGTGGCTCAGACTACTAAGAATCCTCCTGTAACACAGAGAAACCTGGGTTGGGAAGATCCTCTGGAGAAGGGAATGGCTAGCCACTCCAGTATTCTGGCCTGGAGAATTTCATGGACAGAAAAGCCTGGTGGGCTACAGTCCACAAGGTCACAAAGAGAAAGACATGACTGAGTGACTTCCACTTTTTCTTCACTTTCTTCAAAGTTAGAAAAACTACAACAAATGCTGATCTTTTGCCTCAACTTGTGCATAGATATGAACAAGTCACTCTAGAAATACTCCTGTTTAGATTTAAAGGTATTAGCAAAGTGAAGAGTTGTTGTTGTTCAGGCATTCAGTCATATCTAACTCTTTGCACCCCTATGGACTGCAGCACACCAGACCTCCCTGTCCTTTGCTATCTCCCGGAGTTTGCTCAAACTCATGTCCACTGAGTCAGTGATGTCATCAAAATATCTGTCTCTGTCTCCCCATTCTCCTCTTGCCCTCGATCTTTCCCAGCATCAGGGCCTTTTCCAATGAGTCATTTCTTTGGATCAGGTAGCCAAAATTTCAGAGCTTCAGCTTTATCATCAGTCTTTCCAATGAATCAGTTCAGTTCAGTTCATTGCTCAGTCCTGTCCATTCCAATGAATATTCAGCATTGATTTCCTTTAGAATTGACTGGTTTGATCTCCTTGTTGTCCAAGGGACTCTCAAGAGTCTTCTTCAGCACCACAGTTCTAAAGCATCAATTCCTTGGCACTCAGCCTTCTTTATGGTCCAACTTTCACGTTTGTACATGACTACTGAAGACCATAGTTTGACCGTAAGGACCTTTGTTGGCAAAGTAATGTCTCTGCTTTTTAATACACTGTCTAGGTTTATCATGGCTTTTCTTCCAAGGAGCAAGTATCTTTTAATTTTGTGGCTACAGTCACTGTCTGCAGTGATTTTGGAGCCCAAGAAAAGAAAGTCTCTCACTATTTCCATTGTTTCCCATCTATTTTTCATAAAGTGATGGGACCAGATGCCAAGAACTTCATTTTTTGAAAGTTGAGTTTTAAGCCAACTTTTTCACTCTCCTCTTTCACCTTCACCTTCATCAAGAGGTTCTTTAGTTCCTCTTGGCTTTCTGCCATTAGGGTGTTGTCATCTGCATATCTGAGATTATTGGTATTTCTCCCGACAACCTTGATTCCAGCTTGTGTTTCATCCAGCTTATGATTCATCATTCATTTTGCCATTTTTCATGATGTTCTCTGCATAGGAGTTAAATAAGTGAGTGACAATATACAGCCTTGATGTACTCCTTTCCCAGTTTGGAACCAGTCTGTTGTTCCATGCCCAGTTCTAACTGTTGCTTCTTGACCTGCATACAGGTTTCTCAGGAGGCAGATAAGGTGGTCTGGTATTCCCATGTCTTGAAGAATTTTTGTTTGTTGTGATCTACACAGTCAAAGATGTTAGCATAGTCAATGAAGCAGATGTAGATTTTTTTTTTATTCCTTTGTTTTCTCTATAATCTAATGGATGTTAGCAATTTGATTTCTGGTTCCTCTGCCTTTTCTAAATCCAGCTTTTACATCTAGTAATTCTTGTTTCACATACTGTTGAAACATAGCTTGAAGATTTTGAGCATTATCTTTCCAGAATGTGAAATGAGATCAATTGTGCAGTAGTTTGAACATTTTTGGTATTGCCCTTCTTTGGGACTGGAATGAAAAGTGATCTTTTCTGGTCCTGTGGCCACTGCTGAGTTTTCCAATTTTGCTGGCATAATCAGCAGTTTCAGAGCATCATCTTCTGGGATTTTAAATAGCTCAGTTGGAATTCCATCACCTCCACTAGTTTTGTTCATAGTAATGCTTCCTATGGGCTCACTTGACTTTGTACTCCAGCATGTCTCTTTTTAGGTGAGTGATCACACCATTGTGGTTATCTGGTCACTAAGATCTTTTTGTACAGTTTTCTATACATTCTTGCCCCCTCTTCTGAATATCTTCTGCTTCTATTTCTGTCCTTTATCATGTCCATCTTTGTGTGAAATATTACCTTGGTATCTCTAATTCTTGATGAGCTCTCTAGTCTTTCCCATTCTATTGTTTTCCTTTTTTTTTTTTTTTTGTATTGCTCACTTAAGAAGGCTTTCTTATCTCACCTTGCTATTCTTTGAACTCTGCATTCAGATGGATATATCTTTCCTTTTCTCCTTTGCCTTTCACTTTTCTCCTTTTCTAAGCTCTTTGTAACACCTCCTCAGGATATTGCCCATTTAAAAAATATTACATAGTAATTTAATTGAAGACAGTGATGGATTCCTTTATTTGAAGATTTTTGATAACTTCAACATATAAGATAAATATGCAACAGGATATAGCTCAACTATTTTTATGGTGAAATACTATCCGACAGATTTTATTTTCTTGGGCTCCAAAACCACTATGGATGGTTACTGCAGCCACAAAATCAAAAGACACTGGCTCCTTGGGAGGAAAACTATGACAAACTTAGAGAGCAAATTTAAAAGAAGAGACATCACTTTGCTGGCACAGGTCCATATAGTCAAAGCTATGGTTTTTCCAGTAGTCATGAATGGATGTGAGAGTTGAATCATAAAGAAGGTTGAGCATCAAAACATTGATGCTTTCAAGCTGTGGTGTTGGAGAAGACTCTTGAGAGTCCCTTGGGCTGCAAGGAGATCCAACTAGTCAATCCTAAAGAAAATAAACCCTGAATATTCATTGACAGGACTGATGTTGAAGCTGAAGCTCTAATACTTTCATCACTTGATGTGTAAAGGGCTGACTCATTGGAAAAGACCCTGATGCTGGCAGAGATTGAAGGTGAAGGGAGAAGCGGGTGGCAAAAAATGAGATGGTTTGATAGCAGCACTGGCTCAGTGGATATAAATTAGAGCAAAGTCCAGGAGACCTGGGAGGACAGAGGAGCATGTTGTGTTACAGTCCATAGGTTCGCAGAGAGTTAGACACAACTTAGCGACTGAACAGTATCTGATGCTTGTTGTACTTCATATCTTCCATTAGAGTTTATCTCATGTTTACAAACTTTGCTATTCAAAGAAACTTTTTTTATTCTCTGCTCACTCTACATGCCAGATACCGTGATGGGCCTTTTACATGCATGATCTCTAATCTTCGGTGTAACTCTACACATTAAATATTCTTATTCTTAGTTTACATATGAGGACACTTAGAAGCAAAAAAAAAAAAAAAAAAACCAAGGGGATTCCCAAAGAGAAAAATCAAGAATGTGGCACAGTTGACCTGCAAATAAAGAAGCATAGTGGGAAGGGTGGTGTGACGGAGAGAAGTGTCTTAGAACAATGTTTGTTAACATCGCTGTTAGTTAAAAAAAATAAAAAAAAACATTAAAAGAAACATAGCAAAAGAAGTAAGTGAAATATTGGTGATCGATTAAAAGTTCTCTAAAGAAGGTAATTAACAAGTATACCTTTATAGGGGCCAGTTCGCCAACCAACCAAAGCCATATTCCTCTGTTCTACCTGCTCTTCTATTTGGGTTCAGACATTGGACTTTCGCATTATAGAGGCATTATTTTCCCCCCTTAAATCACAAGAAATCATTGGGTCCATAGAGTAGCCCTTCTCAATTTCATTTATAGATTTCAGTGTTACATATATGCCCTCATTCACTGTTCTGACTGAATACATGCTTTCCAACTACTCTAAGATAGAATGTGAGATTTGTACCTGTAGGAATGAGTGCTTTCTCACTAGAGGGTCTTAAGGCAAATATTGTGAGTAAAATAGATGAACTTCAATGTGTGAAACTTGTGACACCTATGTTATCATTTAGGAAATTTTGAACATTTCTTTCTAGTATGCCAACTGTGTTCTGAATAAGTGCAGTTGTCAGAGACTGAGTTTCATAACCCAGTTCTAGTGAATGTAGTGCACTTGAGAGGCCCAAACAAAGGCTTCAGTTCTCCATATATGTGGGCTGGATTTCATGTAATCAAAAGCCTAGACCCCCTATCACTGAGTAGTCCCAGTGCTGGCTTATTGCATATGAAATAAGATTGTACCTTTGTAGATGGCTTTTTAAATAATGATTTATAATATGATTTTTCATTACTGTGTTACTGGTCTATCTCTTTCAACTACATATAAGCTTCATGAGGTCAGTGATGATGTCATATACATCTCTGTGCCCCAGAAGTCAGCAGGAGTCCCAGAATGCAGGAAATGCCAAATGAATGTTTATTCTACTAAACAAGGGATGAGGTATTTGTCTAATAAAAGATGCTGGCTATGGGAGCAAGGATGGTACAGTATGGAGCACTGGAAAATTCACCACAATATAACCTTTGCATAAAGCAGACACAAACACATTTTGTTATATAATTTGGCTATTTCAGTTTTGGATCATTTTAACAGTCAGTCATCATCATATTAACACTGTAAAAACTCCCACAAAACTCATGTCATTCCACAGTAAGAATTTATTTCTCACTCAGGCATCTGTGTGTTACTAGAGATTTGGCTGATCTAGGTTGGGCTCAGATGGGTTTAGTTTTTCCTCCACAAGTCTGTCATCTTTCTTGAACTGGAGCATGTGGCATGTCCTTCTCATTGCAAGAGATGCAAGAGAGAAAGTAACCACGTAAACTCCTCTCAAAGCCTCTGACTGCATCACGTCCACTAATATTCCCAAAGCCATGACTATGGGCTCATCACTCTGTTATAAAAGAATCAATAATTTGTGCCCATAATTCAATTCACTTCTGACTCTTTCACTTCTATGTAAACAAAGGGACCAAACATTGCAAACTTCCAGGAAGCGTTCTTTGTAGCTGTATTCTAGAGGTGGCCGCTTGCATTGTATTCTATGCATTCTATGAAGTCCCTGTACTTCATTGATATGATAGTCTAAAGCAGTTAGAGCTAGACAAGTTGTGCTTGTGATTAATTTTATACTAAATTACTGAAAATGTGCACATGGAAAATAAAATATTATTTATAAAAATAATTCAACTAAAATTTTATTTCTAAATAATATATTCTGACAAGAGAAAATAAATGACTGTAATTGTCCTAAAAACAGAAGTTAAGACATGTCAACTGTGTAAATTTCTTCTCAATAGAGTTTTGACTGTGAGAAAATATTAGAATCTATTCTCTCCTAAAGATATTACTTAGCAATGAATGATATGAAAAAGACCTATTTACCCACTATATGTATATATATCCTTTTATATACATATATATGGATATATTCATAAATACTTCTCAGCAAAACGTTTGGAAGGGAAGATATGCTAAGATGAGATATTAAAATCCCATTAATTACAATGGAACTAACGGTGAGATAAGATACCTAGATTTTGATTGGCTGTAGATTTGAAGTGTCAAGGTGACATAGAAGGCTCAAAGTAAAAACAATATTTGAGGTAAGACTGGAAAAACGGGAGAGAGACATTAGTAACTGGGGGAAGGAGTGCTCTAGACAAATAGAAAGGGAGTTTCAGAAACTCTGTCAGCAGAAGTGTACCCCGTACCCTCCAAGAACTCCTGTGCTCTAAGGTCAATGAGGCTACAGAGAAGTGAGGGAGGAGGGGAGGAGACAAGAAATAACAAGAGATGGTGGTGCTCCTTCCCCTTAACTAGTTGTGCCAGGGCTTGTAGGCCACTTTAAGCCTCTTAGTTTGGGAGAGAAGGTCCCTGGTGGCTCAGCTGGCAAATAAATTGCCTGCCAATGCAGGAGACACAAGAGACGTGGATTTGATCCCTGGATCGGGAAGATCTCCTGGAAAAGAAAATGGCAACCCACTCCACTATTCTGGCCTGGAAAATTCCATGGACAGAGGAGCCTGTCAGGCTCATGGGGTGGCAAAGTACTGGACACGACTGAGCACACACACATGCATGAAGGGCTTTGAACTGAGGACTGATGTGATGTGACTTGTTGGTCAAAAGATCACTCTGAGGAATGTGTTGAGGATAGACTGTAGGGGACCAAGAGTGATTCTTTGGCAATAGTCCAATTGATTGTGGTGTGTGTGTGCATGTAAGGGCAGAGAGGGAAATGGAAAGGGCCGGATTATGGTTCTATAATGAAGATGCCTGTATAGGATTTGTAGATGGTTGCAAACTGGGTGTGTAAGAGAGAAATTGATAGTGACTCTGAGATGTTTGGCTTCAGACATTGAAGAAAATTGACTTGCCATAAATGAGATGGAGAAAACTGTAGATAGAGAAAGTTTGGGAAGAAAGATCAGGAGCTATTTTAAACATGTTAAATTTTAAGATGTTTATTACACAATCTGATGGAGATCCTGAGTAGACCATTGGATGCACCAGTGTCAATTTCAGAAGTCAGGGTCAGGTTAGATATATAAAAGTGGGAGTCATTATCATCTCATAAATATTTCATAATTTTCCTTTTATGATGAATATATGACTTACTTAAAATTGATATTTCTGAAATGAGTTTAAATATTAGTACATATATTGATATCTAATTTTATTTTGTCATGTCAGAAAAATGTCTTTCCTCTGATCCTGATCTTCTGAGTTTAGTTCATAGTCAGTCTGTAAAATTTTCGATGTGTGGTTGAAGAGAATTCACTGGTTTTAGGGTATATAGAATGACTTTTAATTGTAAATTTCAAATATGGATGGGTATTAATTTATCCCTTAAGTAACTTAAGCATTAAATTTTATCAATTTTAAGAAAGATATACTCTATACATGTGAAAAATGAAATATTTTATATTTAATTTTATCTTATTTTTAATGTTTACTTAACATATTTTAAGGCCTTTTAAATGAATCTATATCAGTTCAGGACTATAAAATCTACATAATGAAATTTCTCTTTTATAATAAGCTTTCCTTAATAATGCTTCTGGAAACGGAGTCTTTTATTTTGGACAGCTTTCTTTAACTAGTATTCATATGCTATAGCTTTTCCATTTTTTCCCATTCCTTTCTCTCAAACTTTCTCTTTTCATTATATAACTATGCTTGTTTTCTGATATTTTCAGTCTTTTAATATGAGAGTTTAACTCATTAGCATAATCACTGGCACTTCAATTTATTTCTTCAATTTTCTTTTTGAAAAAATGTTATTCTTAATGTCATTTAATTGCTTTTTTGTCCTTCCCTGCTTTCTACTAAATCAATCAAATTTAATATACCCTATATTGTATTTTTTCTTCTCAACTACTTTTGAAATTACACATTCGTCTATTCTGTCAGTAAACATAATTAAATAATATAATCAATAAAAAATTCTCTGACTTCTGAAAAGTTTAAGAATGTTAGAATCCCTTACCTATAATTTTCTCCTACATTCTCAATCTTTGTTTGAAAATATATTTATTTTCATTTGTCAATGGTGCTTCAGTAAATTTTCAAATTCTAGGTTGACAGCTATTTTCCCTCAACATTTTGATGCTCTTTGTCTATTTCCTATGTTTTCATTTATTGCATTTGAGAAGTTTGCTGCTAATTCAATTCCTAGTCCTTTATAAGTAATACGTTTTGGATCTCTCTGCCTTTGAAATTTTCTTTTGAGGTTTTTGTTTGCTGTTTCACTATCATGTGTCTAGGGGAAAAGTTATTTTATTTATGGAACTAAGAAATCATTTTCCACATCACAGACTGCTGCCTGTTCAATATATACTATCTGTTGCATAATAGTTCAAATTAGTTCAACTCTTTCACCCAGCCTCCATCTCGCTTAGGTAGTAGATGACTTGTTTAAAATGAGTCGATATATACAAAAAGCTGAAAATAACACTGATACACAGCAAAGGCTATGTACATTTCTGCCATAAAAATAAAAATAATAATTACAAAGATGTATATAATGAAAAGTATAGAAGTCAGAGAAATCACTGATATCTGAGGGTCAGTATGAAAAACACATGAAGATCAGGGTGGAATTACTCTGAGACCAGTCTAACTAATATGACTTTACCAGCCATTGGGTCAACATGGTAATTAACATGTACATTTAATGGTATCAGTAATAGTATATATTGTGGCTTTCCTAGTGGCTCAGATATTAAAGCATCTGCCTGTAATGCAGGTTTCAATCTCTGCATCGGAAAGATCCCCTGAAGAAGGAAATGGCAACCCACACTAGTACTCTTGCCTGGAAAATTCCATGGATGGAGGAGCCCGATAGGCTACAGTGTTTGGGTATGCAAAGAGTGGGATATGACTGAGCAACTTCACTTATAATATAATTGCATAAGTTTTCTTAGAAGAGTAACACCTGCCCCTGCAACACAAGAGAGAAGGTATTCCCACCAACAGTGTAGGAGGGTTCCCTTTTCTCCACACCCTCTCCAGCATTTATTGCTTGCAGATTTTTGGATCGCAGCCATTCTGACTGGTGTGAAGTGGTACCTCATTGTGGTTTTGATTTGCATTTCTCTGATAATGAGTGATGTTGAGCATCTTTTCATGTGTTTGTTAGCCATCCGTATGTCTTCTTTGGAGAAATGTCTATTTAGTTCTTTGGCCCATTTTTTGATTGGGTCGTTTATTTTTCTGGAATTGAGCTGCATAAGTTGCTTGTATATTTTTGAGATTAGTTGTTTGTCAGTTGCTTCATTTGCTATTATTTTCTCCCATTCTGAAGGCTGTCTTTTCACCTTGCTTATATTTTCCTTTGTTGTGCAGAAGCTTTTCATTTTAATTAGATTCCATTAGTTTATTTTTGCTTTTATTTCCAGAATTCTGGGAGGTGGATCATAGAGGATCCTGCTGTGATTTATGTCGGAGAGTGTTTTGCCTATGTTCTCCTCTAGGAGTTTTATAGTTTCTGGTCTTACATTTAGATCTTTAATCCATTTTGAGTTTATTTTTGTGTGCAGTGTTAGAAAGTGATCTAGTTTCATTCTTTTACAAGTGGTTAACCAGTTTTCCCAGCACCACTTGTTAAAGAGATTGTCTTTTCTCCATTGTATATTCTTGCCTCCTTTGTCACAGATAAGGTGTCCATATGTGTGTGGATTTATCTCTGGGCTTTCTATTTTGTTCCATTGATCTATATGTCTGTCTTTGTGCCAGTACCATACTGTTTTGATGACTGTGGCTTTGTTGTAGTGTGGGGATTCCTTAAAAAATTGCAAATAGAACTACCTTATGACCCAGCAATCCCACTGCTGGGCATACACACAGAGGAAACCAGAATTGAAAGAGACACATGTACCCCAATGTTCGTCACAGCTCTGTTTATAATAGCCAGGACATGGAAACAACCTAGATGTCCATCAGCAGATGAATGGATAAGAAAGCTGTGGTACATATACACAATGGAGTATTACTCAGCTGTTAAAAAGAATTCATTTGAATCAGTTCTGATGAGATGGATGAAACTGGAGCTGATTATACAGAGTGAAGTAAGCCAGAAAGAAAAACACCAATACAGTATACTAACACATATATATGGAATTTAGAAAGATGGCAATGACAACCCTGTATACAAGACAGCAAAAAAGACACAGCTGTGTATAACGGACTTTTGGACTCAGAGGGAGAGGGAGAGGGTGGGATGATTTTGGAGAATGGCATTCTAACATGTATACTATCATGTAAGAATCAAATCGCCAGTCTATGTCTGACGCAGGATACAGCATGCTTGGGGCTGGTGCATGGGGATGACCCAGAGAGATGTTATGGGGAGGGAGGTGAGAGGGGGGTTCATGTTTGGGAATGCATGTAAGAATTAAAGATTTTAAAATTAAAAAAATAAAAATTAAAATTAAAAAAAAAAGAGAGAAGGTAATTCCAAAAGTAGATAATATAACATGAATAAAACATATTAGGCAAAATATTAGGTAGTAAAAATATTAGATACAATTATATGAAATTATTTTTTAGGCCAAAAGAGGTCAATATTGACAATTTCATATGGTTTAACCAATAAAGCCTTTAAAATAAAAAGTCTACAGGTTGGGATTGACACATACACACTGCTATTAATTAAGAAAGATAACCAATAAGGACCTAACTGTAAGTCTAAGTACTTCTGAATAGATACAAACACTTCCCATCTAACAGGGTTTTAAGAGAATTAGGTGTAAGTATTACATACATAAAATGATCTAGACAAGGTAGTGAAAAACAATAGAGACACTGAAAGAAATATATGCCTTAGAAAGTGAAAGTGAAGTCACTCAGTCTTGTCCGACTCTTTGTGACCCTGTGGACTGTAGCCCACCAGGCTCCTCTGTCCATGGGATTCTCCAGGCAAGAGTACTGGAGTGGGTTGCCATTTCCATCTCCAGAGGATCTTCCCAACCCAAGGACCGAACCTGGGTCTCCTGCATTGCAGGCAGATGCTTTATCCTCTGAGCCACCAGGGAATCAATCTCACTTATCTTTAACATTTCAGAAGACAACTAACTCAATCAAGACAAATAAAGAAATTAAAAATCAGATACTGGGTTAAGGGTTTACCTACAAATACTAGTATCCAAAACATAGTGGCAATTATTTGGTGAAGTGAGATTTGTCATTTAAAGAGTCTATAGTCTTATTACTTATCTTAACGAGTTGTTGGTTATGCTATATACGTTCACATTTTTTATATCATTTTCTGCTTTACCTCAATTAACTATGTCTTCCTGTCCAGAGACCAAAGTTAAGGAATCTCTTGCAAGTAATGTTGAAGCAGAAATATTTGCCTCCAGATATACTCAGCCAGAATGGTTCATATATAAAGGGGGTACTTGCCATGGCCTGCCAGGAATGGTTACAAAAATGCTGGCTATTCAATCAGAATCTATGCAAGAACTGACTTTAAGAGCATAATCAGGTAAATTAGTTTCATAAAAGAAATCATTATGAACTCCTTATTGCAAAATTCAGGCTTAAATTGAAGAAAGTAGGGAAAACCACTAGACCATTCAGCTATAACCTAAATCAAATCCTTTACGATTATACAGTGGAAGTGACAAATAGATTCAAGGGATGAGATCTGATAGACAGAGTGCCTGAAGAACCTTCGACAGAGGTTTGTGACATTGTACAGGAGACAGGGATCAAGACCATCTCCAAGAGAAAGAAATGCAAAAAGGCAAAATGGTTGTCTAAGGAAGCCTTACAAATACCTGAGAAAAGAAGAGAAGCTAAAGGCAGAGAAAAGGAAATATGTACTCATATGAAAGCAGAGTTCCAAAGAATAGAAAGGAGAGATAAGAAAGCCTTCCTCAGTGATCAATGCAAAGAAATAGAGGAAAACAATAGAATGGGAATCACTAGAGCTCTCTTCAAGAAAATTAGAGATACCAAGGGAACATTTCATGCAAAGATGGGCACAATAAAGGACAGAAATGGTATGGACCTAAAGAAGCAGAAGATATTAAGAAGAGGCGGCAAAAATACACAGAAGAACTATACAAAAAAGATCTTCATGATCCAGATAAACACAATGGCATGATCACTCACCTAGAGCCAGACATCCTGGAGTCTGAAGACAAATGAACCTTAGGAAGCATCACTATGAACAAAGCTAGTGGGGGTGATGGAATTCCACCTGAGCTATTTCAAATCCTAAAAGATAATGTGAAAGTGCTGCACTCAATATGCCAGCAAATTTGGAAAACTCAGCAGTGGCCACAGAACTGGGAAAGGTCAATTTTTGTTCCAATCCCAAAGATAGGAAATGGCAAAGAATGTTTAAAATGAAAGTGAAAGTTACTCAGTCATGTCCAACTTTTTGCTACCCCATGGACTAGACTGGAGGGTTGCCAGTGGGATCTTTACCCATCTGGAATTCTCCATGCCAGAATACTGGAGTAGATAGCTGTTCCCTTCTCTAGGGGATCTACTGAATCAAAGGATCGAACCCAGGTCTGTCACATTGCAGGAGGATTACCAGATGAACCGCCAAGGAAGCCGAACTACCCAGGGAATGTTCAAACTACTACATAATTGCACTCACCTCACATGCTAGTAATGTAATGCTCAAAATTCTCCAAGCGAGACTTCAACAGTACGTGAACCGAGAACTTCCAGTTGTTCAAACTGGATTTAGAAAAGGCAGAGGAACCAGAGATCAAATTGCCAACATCTGCTGGATCATTTAAAAAGCATGAGAGTTCCCCCCAAAAAACCACATTTACTTCTGCTTTATTGACTATGACAAAGCCTTTGACTGTATAGATCACAATAAACTGTGGAAAATTCTGAAAGACATGGGAATTCCAGACCATCTTATCTGCCTCCTGAGAAATCTGTATGAAGGTTAAGAAGCAACAGTTAGAACTGGACATGGAACAACAGACTGGTTCCAAGTCAGGAAAGGAGTATGTCAAGGCTGTTTGTTGTCACCTTGCTTATTTAACTTTTATGCAGAGTACATCATACAAAATGATGGGATGGATGAAACTCAAAGTGGAATCAAGATTGCTGGGAGAAATATCAATAATGTCAGATATACAGATGACAACACCCTTAACGAAGAAACTGAAGAGAGACTGAAGAGCCTCTTGATGAAAGTGAAAGAGGAGAGTGAAAATGCTGGCTTAAAGCTCATTATTCAAAAAACAAAGATCATGGCATCTGGTCCCATCACTTCATGGCAAATAGATGGGGAAACAATGGAAACAATGTCAGATTTTATTTTGGGGGGCTCCAAATCACTGCAGATGTTGACTGTGGTTATGAAATTAAAAGACATTTGTTCCTTGGAGAAAAGCTATGGCAAAACTCGGCAGCATATTTAAAAGTAGAGACATTATTTTGCCAACAAAGGTCCATCTAGTCAAAGCTATGGTTTTTCCTGTATTCATGCATGGATGTGAGATTTGGACCATAAAGCAAGCTGAGCACTGAAGAATTGATGCTTTTGAACTGTAGCACTGGAGAAGACTCTTGAGAGTCCCTTGGATTGCAAGGAGATCCAATCAGTCAATCCTAAATGAAATTAGTCCTGAATATTCATTGGAAGGAATGATGCTGAAGTTCCAATACTTTGGCCATGATGCAAAGAACTGACTTATTGGAAAAGACCCTGATGCTGGGAAAGATTGAAGGCAGGAGCAGAAGGGGAAGACAGAGAAGAAGGTTGGATGGCATCACCGACTCAATGGCCATGAGTTTGAGCAACCTTTGGGAGTTGGTGACTGACAGGGAAGCCTGGTGTGCTGCAGTCTATGGATTTGCAAACAGTTGCATGTGACTGAACTGAAGTGAACTTTTTGTAATTGATAGTTGTTGCCTCTCTTTTCCTCCAAAAATTCTCTTACTGGTCACTACTATTTCCATTTAAAAAGGGTCACTTAATAAATGGACTCCAAGTCAATTTTTTTTTCTTGCACTGAGCAAATGCAGTGCAATTTTCCAAAAGATATTGTATAATATCAGGTAAAACACACCAAACAGATTCCTACACGTCCATGCAAAATCCAGTGAAGGCTGCATGTGAGTGCATCTTCCTTCTCTTCTAGTAAACTGTAGTTGAAAAAGTGCAGTACCTCTTAAAGCAAGAGGAACTTAACCTATGAGAAGATGAATGTTAGGTGAACATACTGTGGTAATCAGTTCAAAACATATGGAAATCAAGGCATCTTGTTGTATGCCTTAAACTTATATAGTGCGTGTAGGCTAAGTCACTTTAGTTGTGTCTGACTCTGCAACCCTATGGACTGTAGCCCTCCAGGTTCCTCTGTCTATTGGATTCTCCAGGCAAGAATACTGGAGTGGGTTGCCATTTCCTTCTCCAGGGGATCTTCCCAACCCACGGATGGAACCCCAGTCTCTTATGTCACCTGTATTGGCAGGTGGGATCTTTACCACTAGCGCCACCTGGGAAACCCAGACTTAGATAGTGATGTGTGTCAATTATTTCTCAATAAACCTGGGGGGAAAAAAAGGACCTCCCCAAAGGGAAGATTTAAATACAGAATGTAGAAGAGAATGTTCCTTTGGCCATATGCTCTGTGGGTGTGCCACTGGCAAAGCACGGTGTTGGAAAGAAGCTGAAATTCAGTGCGACACACGTTTTGTTTTCCGTTTACTGTAGGGGAAGCAGTAAGTGAGAGCGGTTATTAAATTATCTCATAGAACATGAAATATTTGTTACAGAATGAAGATTAGATTATGATAGCAATTTTTAAAAAATATTCTCTTCTTTTAACTATTTTGCAATAAATGATGCACCAAGGCATGCCATCAATAGGCATCTCAATCAACCTCATATCTTATAAAATAGCAGTATTAATAACTGACATTAAGAAAAATATTTATGCCTGGCACCTTGTTTAGTTTTAAAGGCCTTATGTCATTTAATCATAGGCACGGTCTTAAGTGTGCAGTACTAGTGATTTACTGATAAGGAAACCAAGGCTTAGAGAAGTTGTATAAATTACTAAGGTGCTCATGACTAAATGGCAGAACTACGATTTAAAACAAAGTCTAAATTCAGAATGTAACCACAAGCCACAAAATTTTCTCCTGTAGAGTTCAAAATCTGCCGTTCATAACTTATAGTGAACTATATCCACATACAGATGATCCCTGACTTATGATGGTTCAACTTAAGTTTTCGACTTTAGAATGGTGAAGAAAAGACAGGCATTCAGTATAAATGGTACTTGCAAATTTTGAATTTTTACCCTTTCTCCAATAGCAAATGTGGTCTGATGATTTCCAGTGTGTGTGTTAATCGTTCAGTCATGTCTAACTTCTCTGTCCACGGGATTTCCCAGGCAAGAATACTGGAGTGGGTTGCCATTACCTTCTCCAAGGGATCTTCCCCACCCAGGGATCAAGCCTAGGTCTCCTGCATGGCAGGAGGAGTCTTTACCATCTGAGCCACCGAGATAGTCTGTAGTGATGCTGGGCAATGGAAAGGAGCATCAGCTCTCAGTCTGCCACTTGATCATGTAGAGAAACAATGAATGCTTTACTATCATTCTTGACCCAGACAAAATAGAAGAAGATCTGTATTAATTAGCATGATATTAAGCTAGGAACAATAAATTCTTCCAAAAAGATCTTCACAACCCAGATAATCATGATGATGTGATCACTAATCTAGAGCCAGACATCTTGGAATGTGAAGTCAAGTGGGCCTTAGAAAGCATCACTACGTACAAAACTAGTGGAGGTGATGGACTTCCAGTTGAGCTGTTTCAAATCCTGAAAGATGATGCTGTGAAAGTGCTGCACTCAATATGCCAGCACATTTGGAAAACTCAGCAGTGGCCACAGGACTGGAAAAGGTCCGTTTTCATTCCAATTCCAAAGAAAGGCAATGCCAAAGAATGCTCAAACTACTGCACAATTGCACTCATCTCACATGCTAGTAAAGTAAAGCTCAAAATTCTCCAAGCCAGGCTTCAGCAATACGTGAACCGTGAAGTCCCTGGTGTTCAAGCTGGTTTTAGAAAAGGCAGAGGAACCAGAGATCAAATTGCCAACATCCACTGGATCATGGAAAAAGCAAGAGAGTTCCAGAAAAACATCTATTTCTGCTTTATTGACTATGCCAAAGCCTTTGACTGTGTGGATCACAATAAACTGTGGAAAATTCTGAGAGAGATGGGAATACCAGGCCACCTAACCTGCCTCTTGAGAAACCTGTGTGCAGGTCAGGAAGCAACAGTTAGAACTGGCCATGGAACAGACTGGTTCCAAATAGGAAAAGGAGTATGTCAAGGCTGTATATTGTCACCCTGCTTATTTAACTTCTATGCAGAGCACATCATGAGAAATGCTGGACTGGAAGAAACACAAGCTGGAATCAAGATTGCCGAGAGAAATATCAGTAACCTCAGATATGCAGATGATACCACCCTTATGGCAGAAAGTGAAGAGGAACTCAAAAGCCTCTTGATGAAAGTGAAAGAGGAGAGTCAAAAAGTTGGCTTAAAGCTCAACATTCAGAAAACGAAGATCATGACATCTGGTCCCATCACTTCATGGGAAATAGATGGGGAAACAGTAGAAACAATGTCACACTTTATTTTTCTGGGCTCCAAAATCACTGCAGATGGTGACTGCAGCCATGAAATTAAAAGACGCATACTCCTTGAAAGAAAAGTTATGACCAACCTAGATAGCATATTCAAAACAGAGACATTACTTTGCCGACTAAGGTCCGTCTAGTCAAAGCTATGATTTTTCCAGTAGTCATGTATGAATGTGAGAGTTGGACTGTGAAGAAGGCTGAGTTCCGAAGAATTGATGCTTTTGAACTGTGGTGTTGGAGAAAACTCTTGAGAGTCCCTTGGACTGCAAGGAGATCCAACCAGTCCATTCTGAAGGAGATCAACCCTGGGATTTCTTTGGAAGGAATGATGCCAAAGCTGAAGCTCCAGTACTTTGGCCACCTCATGCAAAGAGTTGACTTATTGGAAAAGACTCTGATTCTGGGAAGGATTTGGGGCAGGAGGAGAAGGGGACGACCGAGGATGAGATGGCTGGATGGCATCACTGACTTGATGGACATGAGTCTGAGTGAACTCCGGGAGATGGTGATGGACAGGGAGGTCTGGCATGCTGTGATTCATGGGGTCGCAAAGAGTCGGACACGACTGAGCGACTGAAATGAACTGAACTAACTGTATGCATGCTTTTTTAAGGTAATCAGATGCTACTAAAAATATCTGAATATTCATTGGAGGGACTGAAGCTGAAGCTTCAATACTTTGGCCACTTGATGTGAAGAGCCGGCTCATTGAAAAAGACCCTCTGATGTTGGGAAAGACTTAGGGCAGGAGGAGAAGGGGGAACAGAGGATGAGATTGTTGGATGGCATCACTGACTCAGTGGATATGAGTTTCAGCAAACTCCGGGAGATAGTAAAGGACAAGGAAGCCTGGTGTGCTGCAGTCCTTGGGGTTGCAAAGAGTCAGACATTATTTAGCAATTGAACAAGAACAATAACAAAAATGTGAGCCAGAAGAATCCTCTTTTCATGGATAGCTTATGGATAGCTTAGAAATTGTCTTTACTTCTATGTTTGTTTGTGTGTTTTATTTTCTCCACTGGTTCTGTTACATAGTATTTTGTTGTCATACAAAGATTGATTCATAGAAAAATAAAATGTTATGTTTCATAATTTTAGTCAGTTCATTCCCTCAGTCATATCTGACTCTTTGCAACCCCAAGGACTGCAGCATGCCAGGCTGCCCTGTCCATCTCCAACTCCTGGAGCTTGCTCAAACTCGTATCCATAGAGTCCCCTTCTCCTGCCTTCAATCTTTCCCAGCGTCAGCGTCTTTTCCAATAAGTCAGTTCTTCACATCAGACAGCCAAAGTATTGGAGTTTCAGCTTCAGTTCAGTCCTTCCAGTGAATATTCAGGACTGACTTCCTTTAGGATTGACTGGTTTGATCTCCTTGCAGTCCAAGGGACTCTCAAAGGTTTTTACTAAATTTCATAATTTAGAAGTTTATAATTTTCAAATTATTTAGTCTTAATATTATTGCCATTATGACCTTGATATTTCCCATTCAATTTATAAATAAAGTTGCCAGTATCCACTATTGGATATTTTTGACCCAACATTTTAATTCCAGTCAGTATTATATGAGTTGTAGGAATCAAAAGCTAACTTGTAGAAATAATGAAAGAAGGAGATTTTTCTTTATCTTTTAATTTTGCTAAGAGAGATGTTACTCTGTGGTAGAAATAACATATACTTTTGAATAAGAATTTATTAACTTAATAAATTCATAAGATTTTGTTTCAGCTCTTACTTTTGCCAAATGATAATAAAGCAGCTTCAATTTATCTAGCTGTTGTGAGGATTAAATGAGATTAGATGAGCATAGTTATTAAGAAAAATATTTTTTAACCTAAATAAGTGATACATGGTTATAATCTCATGGTACCAAATTAAAGCAGTTTCCTTGACATTCACCTAGAAAGAAGCATGCAGAAATAAGCTAAAATATCAAGACATATATCGAAGACACAGTGGACCTAACCTAGGTGATTTATGAAGAAAAATCAATGCAAGATTTGTGAAATTGATTTCAGAAGAAAGAAATGCATTCCTCATGTTCTCCTGGGCTTTAAATCTCCATTTAAAACAATAGCTGTTTTGTTAAAAATGAAATTAACTTCCAGAAAAATAACCTAAGATTTATTGGCAAAACTAAAATATGAGAGGTAGAAATGGAGGTGAGGGGTGTTAAGGAAAAATGAAGGGAAGAACATGAAATAGAGATATTGCCTACCAGATTTTTCTGGGCTTCAGTTAAGGCTAGAAAGTGTTCTGTTTGTAATTGGCACCAGCCGATTTACATATTTAACATGGAGAGAACTTCAGAGTTGGGATGTTAATTTTTAATTTTACAAAATGAAGATATCCTTCTCATTGTATTACCCAAAATAGATCATGCTCAGTTAAAATGTAATTCAAACAATACAGAAAAAAATAATACCACGAAGAGAGTAAAATCTACCACCCAGAGATAATATTCAACGTTATGGTGAACTTATGTTTAGACATTTCTTTGCACGTTTTTATTTATATGAAAGCCTGTCAATGTATATATAGGTTTTCAAAACTTAAAAGTGGGCTCATATTCTACATGCTGATTTAAAACATGCCTTGACAATCTGGTGTGGGCATCATTCCATGACACTAAATATTGTTTTAGATATTTTTCTGAGTGTTTTTTTTTTTAAGTATACGCAAAGAGAAGTACACAACTCATAAGTGTGCAGCTAGAGGAATTTTTGCCAAGCGGACATACTCATAATATACCCAACCTAGGCTGAGATAGAGAACATTGGCAGCAATCTAGAATTTCCCTTTCTGTCTCTCTGCAGTCCTGACCCTCCATTGCCACCACTGTTTGTTGCTCCTCTGTCTTCTGGCATCCACCGTTCCTACAGGCTGACTTTCGCTCCTTAGAGAAAGCATCTTTCCCCCATCCCCAGCCCAACCCTGGTTGCTTATGAGATGTTCTCAGTTTTGTTTTCAGTAGTTTTACTATTGTGCTCACATGTGTGTGTTTTAACTAGTTGAGGGATAATTTTAGCCATTAGCTCTTCAACTTTGAGGGTAATCTTTACTTGTTTCTTGTTTTCTTTGTCATCTCTTTCGGGAATCTTATTACATATATGTTAGAACATGTTATCTAGATTCTTTTGTTCTCGGTATTTTTTCTATTCTGTTCTGCTATCTGTTAACATGGATATTTTCTATTAATCTTTCTTCCACTTCATGGTCTTCATTTCTATTAAGTCTGGAAGTGTTAGTCACTCAGGCATGTCTGACTCTTTGCAACCCAATGAACTGTAACCCACCAGGCTCCTCTGTCCATAGAATTCTCTAGGCAAGAATAATGGAGTGGAGAGCCATTCCCTTCTCCAGAGGATCTATCAAGCCCAGGGACTGAACCCGGGTCCCCTGCATTGCATACAGATTCTTTACCGTCCGGGCCACCAAGGAAGCCGTAAGTCTAACCCATGCTAAATCCTAATTTCAACTGTTACAGTGCTTTAGCTTTAGAATTTCTATCTGGTTATTGAAAAATAGTTTCCTAATGATATTCTTCACCTTTAATCTATTCATTGAATGTTAATCACATCAGGTAAAAGTCAGCACCAGGTAACTTCAAATAAGTGAACTGTGATATTGTGCGACTGGTTTTTTGAGGGGCGGATATTCTACTTCTTAGACTGCTTTGTGATTTTTTTCATTTAAAAGTTGGACAATATTTATAAAAAATTGAAGACTTTGGATGACATATATATGTAACATATATGTATATACATGATGTATATCTATACATACATAACATATATGTGTATATATACACACATACATAACATGTGTGTGTGTGTGTGTGTGTATGTATACCTTTTTTTAAAGTAAAGTTTTACCTGTCCTCTATGAGTTAGCTGGAGTGCAAGCACATCACCTTAATGCTGTTGCGAATGAGTCTACCTTGAGCCTGGGTTGCAGTTTTTCAGTAGGCTTTAGTGTATATCTAGCTCATCCTGTTTATTAGGAGTGAAACTCTCCATGGGACATAGCTGAGACCTAGACCTTTTATTAGGGATGGTTGGTGGATCCTAACTTTAATTTTTTTGCCTTCTAAGACCATACTACTCTAAACTCAGTTTTTATACCTAGAAGACTTCTGCTTATATTTCCAGTTTCTCTTCCTTCTCAGTTTAAGAATTTCACAAATTCTTAAAACATATAGTATTGCTGAAACATATAGTATTGCACTTCCCTTTCTTGTTTCTCATCTTTCTAGGGTTTGGTTCTTCAAACTGATTAGCTAGGCAACCCCAAATATCACATCTGCCCTCTTGATTCCCTTGGGATTTTCAGAAGCTTCTCTTTCTTTTCCACCATATAGTCTTGGCCTTCTGCTATGTTTCTCAGTTTCCTGCCCTACACCAAGGACCTTCAAAATACTGTTGAAAAAAGCAGTCTGACATTCTGAAAAAATTACAGAATGTCACTTCACCCCTCTGATGTTCTGTTTTTTCATGGATATTGTCTACTTAAGTCTTGGTTGCTTCATCAACTCTCTGATAATTTCAAACAGATATTATGTGGGTTTTACCTGTCTTTTCTAATTGTTCTTGGCAAAAGCATTGGTCAGCCACAAACTACTGTATCATGATTGGTCATAAAAGTACAAAAGTATTTTTAGTTCCTAAATAATTGCATGAATTATAGTAGGAAAAAATGGTATAAATATTTCCCATTGGTTTGATTTCTGGTCAAATGAACTAGCTTTTTTTAATGTGTGGAGACTATTTTTTTTTTCTGTATTTTATGTGTTAATATCTTTGACTATTTTTCAATTAGCAATTTCTTTTTATTAGTTATGAGTTCTTTTTATGAGTTATTTTTAGTTAAAAGTATTAATCTTCTAAACTTCATATAAGTTAAAATTATTTTCCTAGTTTATTTTTCAATCCAACTTTGGCATTTTTGATGCCTAATCATTTAAAAAATTATGTGACCTTTATTTTTCTTCTTACATATGATTTTGCTCTATAGGGTTCTTACAAAGGTTACCTCTATCAAGTTATGATATTCATCTGTATTTTATGAGTAATAGTGTTTCATATTTTACATTCATGTATTAATTCCTCTGGAATTATTTCCATGAATTGGTGTAGAAACACATACTTCATTTTATCTATTTTTTTTAATAGAAATGGTTAGCCAGTCATTTCAGAACCACTTTATAAAGTATGTATTCTTTTATATTTATTTTTGATATAAAATTTTTCTTATGTTAATATATATTCATATGTTAAATTCCTGCATAATTTAAATGAATGTAAGACTTTTTATATTATTTTATATTTACAATCTAGTTTTGTATATCTTTAGAATAAACTGAAAAAATGATTTCTGCAAGAGTGTGTCTTCCTTCTTGCTCTTTTCTCAGAATATTCCCAGACATATTAACATGCTTTTTCTCTCAGATCAGCGTTTTTACTTTTTACATGTAAAAACAATTCTGTAGTAACATTATTGTAATTGTATTGCATTCAAATATTTGAAAGCAATATTTTATTCTTTGGTAGAAATATTGCTAGAGTAAAAGTATATTAGTAAATTCAGTACGGTTTTAAAAAATCCATTTCATGCTCTGTTTTTAGTGTGAGCCCACCAAGAATTATGACTGCAAATTTCTGAAACCATGCTGAAATCATCCACTCTCGAGGAACAGCTAAAATAGGTCAATCAAGTTTCATTTTTCTCCTAGGAATTTTGGGTCACAGATGAAGAAGCTGAATAATAATGATACAAATAATGATGAAAATAATGCTCAGCCACATCTGACTCTGTGTGATCCCATGGATTGTAGCCCACCAGGCTCTGTCCATCGGATTTTTCAGGCAAGAAATACTGGAATGGGTTGCCATTTCCCTTTCCGGGTGATCTCTTCCACCCAGAGGTCGAACCCGCATCTCCTCTGTCTCCTGCATTGCGGGCAGATTCTTTTCCTGTGGAGCCATCTGGGTAGTTTGTAACACAGTGTATGTGGGATTGGCTTCCCCTGTAGCTCAGTTGGTAAGGACTCTGCCTGCAGTGCAGGAGACCCAGGTTCCATCTCCGGGTCAGGAAGATCGCTTGGAGAAGGAAATGGCAACACACTCCAGTATTCTTGCCTGGAAATCCCATGGACAGAGGAGCCTGGCAGGCTATAGTCCATGCAGTCACAAGAGTGGGACACGACCTAGCGACTAACCCTCCCACCCCGAATACGTGTGATTTTTTTAAATTAGTGTGTTAAATAGCAAGGTCTAGCAGTGGACTTTGTGACTAGTTTTGAAGTATTGTAATAAGTATAAAGGGCTTTCAAGATTGTTACAAGAATTATTATATAACAATGCTTGTGATTCTTGTTGGTGACAAAGTCACAGGTGCTCTAATACTTCTGTGTTTTGTTACCCACATTTGAAATTGAAAAAAATGCTAATTTCAGTGAGAGGTTGGTGAAAACTTAACCCAGTGGGACCCTGAGGGGCTTTTGGGCACAGAAGCCTTTAAATAGTTGCTAATCTATTAGGGAAGAGGCTTTCCTGGTATGATGATAATAATAAAAACATAATAATAAAATAAAAATAATAAGTATATAGAGTGTTAAAAGCACAGGGCCTGTAGTAAGACTGCTTGAATTCAAAATTATCTCCACTGAACAATCACTAACAGTCTGGCATTAAAAGTACTTTACTGTTCTGCATCTCAGTTACCTCACCTCAAAGTTATTGTTGAATAGAATGATACAGGTTGGTGCTAGTTATTATTATTATCAACATTATTACTCTTATCATTTATGAGCATCTATTAGACACGACACTATATGAGATGTAACAAATAATTTCACTTTAATCTTCACTCATTTATGTAGATGTCTTTGAAAACACATCATCAATAGATATCCCACTCACCCAACTGTGGATTTAAGACTTTACTACTCATGTTAATGCTTAGAATTTTCCTAAGAAAAGTGAAATGAAAGCAAATAACTTTTTGGTGAGTGTATGTAAGTTGAGAACTTGGCCATCAGTTTGTCAGTTTCATTAGCTTGATGTCCTTATAATACAAAATCAATTAGCATTTGAACATGATCATGAAAATGATGTTTTAAATAGAATGGAAATTGATGAATATGGAGTGAAATTTCCCTAGTTTGCTCTGTAAAATCTGGGATAGCACACGCTTTATTTGCTGCTTTTTTCCTAGTACCTGTCATTAATTTCTAGGCACATCATGGATACTTAACAGGTAGGCACTGAGTTTTTGACTAATGATGAGAAAAAAATATTATAGGAGTAGTAATAGTCAACACCATAAAAAATTAGAGATGACAAAAGACAGTTTTTATGAGCAGCTGTTTCCCACTCTGTAGGCAGAATTTCAGGGATGCCAAATTTTAATCATCAAATTGATTGGTGAGGATCCAATCAAAATAAGAGGAGTTAATATAACTTCATGGACTTAGATATAACTTCATGCATTTTTCACAAGCTAGGTATCGAATTTCCTCTTAGATATTGGATAGACATTTCCAACTTTTGTCTTTTATGATGTTTTTAGAACACCATCCCCATTTCTAATTGATGCATTTTTTTCTATAGATGAGTGTTACAGTCAAGTATCTCAACATCTGAATCATTTGTTGCATTGTTTCTAATTTTTGCTATTACTTGTTGTAATCTCTTTCAAATCTATTTTGAATTTGTCTTTCAGGAAACATTCTTACTTCCTTCATATCCAGATCTCACCAGCATCTTGCTTTACCTGCCTTGTACTGACAAACAGGTGTTCACAGCTCTAATTTACATCTCAGAAAATTGTTTTAGAGTATAAGTAACTTGCCTGAAGTCACACAGATGCTAAGTACTGGGGAGGAGAACTGAACTCAATCTCACAGTGCTTTTGTTAAAGCAGTACCTATAGCTGTTACTTGCACTAATCCTAGGTAATCAACACTGGAAATATGAAAATTCTCTCTTTCTTATTCCTTGTGTCTTTTATAAGGGGCATGAGTGGTGTCCCTTCTATTTCTATAAGCAGAAAATAGAGGAGTTCTGGTGTGGAAAGGTTAACTAACTTGCCATTGACTTAGAAGTTTCATGAGATGGTATAGCATTTATTGTCTTTTCTGTAGTCTTAGGTCTTCTCAGATTAATAGCTTCAAGAAGTAAATCAATTATTCTATACAACTTAAGTGTTTAATGTATATGGATTTTGAAGAAGTAGCTTGAAGCCATATAGGCAAGTATACATTTCAAAATAAATATATAAGGCTCAAGAGTTTTGTTAACCTGTAAATATTTTATAAGATAATACATAAAATAAATAAGGTAAGATGTCCTTTAGCTTCAAAGAAACGTACTCAGATGGCCTTCTGTATCCTCGGACCATAGTTTGTTGAATCTGAGGATGAGGATCTCTGACATATGGAAGCTGCACTGTATTCATTGTACTGAGACATTTTAGTTGGTGGTCTTGAGCCTCTGTGAATTTTATTATCCATCAGGACTCCTGGAATCAATCCCCCACAAATATCAAGGGGAAACTATTTCAAATATAACTGGAACTTAAGGCAAAAAACAGGATGAGATGGTTGGCTAGCATCATTGACTCAGTGGACGTGAAGTTGAGCAAACTCTAGGAGACAGTGAAGGACAGGGAAGACTGCTGTACTGTCCATCAGGTTGAAAAGGGTTGAATGTAATTTAGTGACTGAACAACAACAAAGGGCAAAACACTAGAGAATGAGTTTGGGACAAATAGGTTGATTTTGTGGTCCTGTCTCTATCCTCTATTCCTCGTTCATAGATGGTATTTTATATGTGAGGGCTACACCATCTGCAAATAAAGAAATTTAGAAAGCAGTATAATAGAAATGTTTCTGGCCTATAAAAACATTTTCCCTCCAAGTTATTTTGGGTACAAATCTGATTCAACCAGTTAGGGTTAATTATAACATTTAACATTAAGAATTTTAGAGTTGTGGGACTTCTTACAATGGACTAGCCTGATTCTGATGTATGTTTCTTTCTTTAATGATATCTCTGACTAAATGGCTTATATTATTAAGTACACAACTAATATATTGAATAGTTTAAATACATGTTGGCACAATCATCACAATAAACCTGTATGCTGTTGCTGCTGCTGCTGCTAAGTCACTGCAGTCGTGTCCGACTCTGTGCGACCCCATAGACAGCAGCCCACCAGGCTCCCCCGTTCCTGGGATTCTCCAGGCAAGAATACTGGAGTGGGTTGCCATTTCTTTCTCCAATGCATGGGAGTGAAAAGTCAAAGTGAAGTCGCTCAGTCGTGTCCTCCTCTTAGCGACCCCATGGACTGCAACCCACCAGGCTCCTCCATCCATGGGATTCTCCAGGCAAGAGTACTGGAGTGGGCTGCCATTGCCTTCTCCAAACCTGTATGCTAGACCTTATAATTATATAGATTTTACAGAAGAGGAAGCATTCAGAGAGCTAACTAGCCAGAAATCACACACTGGAAAATGGCAGGTTTAGGATTCAAATTCATGTGTCTTATTATAAGGTCCTGAGCTTTTCACTCTCATGGGAAACTGCCACTCACTAGTAGGGGTAGAGTAGTATAGTGGAGAGAGCATGAACCACAATATTAGACAGTTTGGTCTCATTCCCAATCCTACTAGTTACTTCACGTAATCTTGGCCATTTGACTTGGCATCCGTAAGGATTATCTCCCTCATCCTAAAACCAAAAATGCTTGTGGGAGAGATTAAGTGTGCTTGTGTGTGCTAAGCTGCTTCAGTCGTTTCTGACTTTTTGAGACCCTGTGAATGGTAGCCCACCAGGCTCTTCTGTCCATAGTATTCTCCAGGAAAAAATACTGGGGTGTGCTGCCATGCCCTCTTCCATGGTATCTTCACAACCTGGGGATAGAACCCACACCTCTTACATCTGCCTGCATTGGCAGGAGGGTTCTTTACCAATACCACCTGGGAAGCCCTCCTAAAGAATAATTATGTGTATATGATTCCTGACACAGCGGCTACTCGGCATATGCTAGGTCTCTTTCTTCTTATGTATCATAGTCAATATATGCAGATTTCTATGCATAAGAGAGAAACATTGTACAAAGGAACAAATTCACCTGGAAGCCAATATATGCAAATGAAGCTGGAATAATTATGAAACTCATATAAAATTGTCTAGATTTTCTGTACCTCTCTCTCTACATATATTTCTTACTAGACATATTTTGATGAACATTCAATTGCCATTTCTTAGTTTCTCATCCTTCTTCTACCATCTCCTTTGCCATCAACACAGTTGGATACTGAGGATAATTGGGAAGCAAAAGGATTTAGTCTTCAAGTGGGGGAATAAGAGACAGGAACAGATGGAACATTTTACTAACAGAGATATGTGATTTTATGCACCTCTCCAAAGCCACATAAACTAGAGGAGGTTAAGAAGAAAGGAAAATTATTTCCCAATGGCTTGTTTTCCTGAGTTTGTTGTAACTGCATAAGGGCATAGCTATTCCACATTCTCTTCCTTTCAAATATGTACATTATGTAAGTGATTCAACTTTATTTTTGATTTCATTACTCAGAGATGTATTAGTCTTTTATAAGTTTTTAGGTAAAACTTTGGGCAAACTGCATGGAATTTAGACTTTGCAAATATAATGGAATGGCCTTCTATGTCTTTAGAAAGAACACTTGGTCATCACAGAGCGCTGTAGAGATGGTGGTATATCATTGTGGTTACCATGATCATGGAACAGGTCTGTGTCCTTTTTGTTTTAGAAACTTGTTTTTTTTTTTTCAGGTATGCAGAGTAATTTAGGTTCCCTAATCAATGTTATAGGGCTTCTCAGATAGTTCATCAGGTAAATAATCTGCCTGCAATGCAGAAGACACAGGAGACATGTGTTCAATCCCCGGGTTGGGAAGATGACCTGGAGGAGGAAAATGCAACCCATTCCAGTATTCTTGCCTGAACAACCTCATGGACAGAGGAGCCTAACAGGCTACAGTACAAAGGGTTACAAAGAACCAGACATGACTGACTAAACATACAATCAATGTTATAATAGATTGATACAGAAACCACAAAGCCAATTTAGTAATTTGTACTGAAGAAGTGTCACAAGGACCATACACTTAGAGAGTGTATAGTCTACCAGTCAATGTAATCTCTCCTTGGAGATTAGCTTGTGTGAGATGTTATTTGGCATGTAGAGGTTGTTTGTGAATACAAAGCCTTAATAATTTTACCATTCAGCTGTCATATCTTTACATCATGTTCACCAAGGTAACATGTCCACCCTGAAGACATGGTATTTGGGACATCTTGCAGATTAGCCTGTGTCTCGGTATAAGCTGGAAGCAAAGCATTTCAGAGCTCCTTCTTTGAAGCCTCCAAGAGGATAATTCTTTTTCTAGTACCATCTTTCTTAACAAAGAGTAAAACAAAAGGGATAAGGTTTCATTGTCACCGTTTGTACTCCAGTCTTTCTTCTACATTAATGCAATTAGAATAAATATATTCATTTAGCCTTGGGGGTACTTCCTTACTGATCATTACTAAGGTGTGAGTTACTTCTATGTTTAGCTGACCTGATTCCTCATATTTCATTTGTTTCCCTACTGTTTCATCATAGACAGTTACCTAATTCTAGTCTGGAATATATCTTGTTTTTATTCTATAGTGTTTCAAATGCAATGAAAATTCAAGTGGAATCCAGGTGTATTTTAAGAAACAGATTTAATGAAGACCCTGAACAACTCTTGAAGATAATTATGGAATCTCCCTACACTTGCTCACTTTTGACATTTCTTTCTCTGAACTCTTACCCTCTCATTTTCTTTCTCACTCATTATTTCTTTCTTCTTTGACACATTTATTTTATCCCTATTTTTTTCTCCCTTTCTTACCTTTCCTTCTCTTGTCCTTTCTCCTACCCCATGCCTGCAAATGGTATTCATGAAAATAAGTCTGGAGAGAGAAAACAGTTCTATTGATAGTTAACCACAAGTGATAAACTAGTTTTTTCTCCACTATCCGCTAGAATGGAAACATAAGAATCTTTATCAACATTTCATTCAAAAGTAGAAAATAATTATAATTTTTAACCATCAGGAACGGAATAAAATCATAAGTTTATGGTTACAGCCATCTTAAGACCCTTGTCTTATTTAATATAATTTTAGTTCTCCTCAGTCACCCAGAGTGTTTGATAAATATTACCTAGGCCTTATAAAGGATTATTGGTTTCAGAGGAAATAAGCTTCTACAGCTGTTTCTTAGTTGTTCCTAACTGAAATTCTCCTAAAGATATGTTTAAGTTATATTTTTAATATATGACTTGGAAAAGGGATGAATAGCCATTTATTCTATTTTGACGTTCAGTCAATTTGTGATGGAATGAAAGTTTCTAGAAATGAGTAATTGTGAGACAGTTTTCCTTCTGAGATACATATTTCTGTGGATGAAATTTGGATTTAATTAACTAGGACTCCACTGTAGTTGGCTCTTTGTTGCTGCATATACTTTTTGCCTTTTCCAGTATGGCTTTTCAAATACTAATAATCGGATCTTGAACTTTCATGCCAACACGCCCATAAAAATGCTGCCATTCATTCCCTTAAATATACTGAGAATTCTAAAATTAATGGTAGTTCTGCCTGGTCTTTCTTTACTCAGTGCTACTAACTTTATGACAAAATGTGCGCCACTTGGATGAAATGATCATGACGCTCCACATAGCAGGCTGCACTCTGAGCTCCTGCAAACACATGCTAGACACCAGCTTAGATCCAACATGGAATTTGATCAGGGAGGGACTGAAAGTAAAAAAAAAAAAAATTAAATAGTGAGTTTAAAATAACACAGCTAGTGGTCAGATCAGTGTGGAAAATTTATTTTGAAATGAACATATCACTGAAAGTTGTTGAAGTTTAACATTATAGAGGGATTGATACATTTTACTTTCCATGGCATTAAAGTCATATGCCATAATGTGTTATTTCAGGTAGCACATATGGCAGCAGATGGGGTGCTCTATCTATGATGGCACATTCGTAGGGAGGGCTCTTATCTGATCAAGAGAGGTCGCCAAGCCAACCTGAAGTGCATACCATGTCTCTCTCATGCCAGACCCATGTCACATGCAATTTGAATGTTTTCTCTGCATACATCCAACATAGGTACCTAGGTACAACTACAAACTGGGCAGAGTTGACACTGAGACAGTCATTCTTATGTCATATTTTTGGTCAGTACACTCTTTCCACTTAAGTTCTTCTCAACACAAGTACATTGGATAGTGGAACAAAATCATACATTTCTTTTCTTTCATTTTTAAAATGTTTCTTAAGTTTATTTTTATTAATTTTTAAAACTTTTAATTTTGTTTTGGAGTATAGCCAGTTGACAATGTTGTGGTAGCTTCAGGTGGACAGGAAATATATCCATTCTCCCCCAAATTCCCAACCCATACGGGCTGCGACGTAACATGAAGCAGAATTCCCTGTGCCATAGAGTAGAGCCTTGTTGGTTATCCATTTTAAATATAGCAGTGTGTACATGTCAGTCCCAAATTCCCTAACTATCCC
The DNA here is from genome assembly GCF_032405125.1 of Capricornis sumatraensis. NCBI lineage: Eukaryota > Metazoa > Chordata > Mammalia > Artiodactyla > Bovidae > Capricornis > Capricornis sumatraensis. The sequence goes on from NC_091071.1 coordinate 161,089,475, forward strand.
TTCCCTCCTTTAATCGGAGTATAATTGCTATACAGTGTTGTGTTAGTTTCTACTGTACAACAGCTTGAATCAGCTATGCCTGTGTGCCCAGCTGCTCAGTTGTGTCTGACTCTGTGACCCCGTGGACTGTAGCCTGCCAGGCTCCTCTTTCCATGGGATTCCCCAGGGCAGAATACTGGAGAGGGTTGTCAGTTCCTTCTCCATGGATCTTCCTGACCCAGGGATTGAATTCAAATCTCCTGCATTGGCAGGTGGATTCTTTACCACTGAGCCTCCTGGGAAGCCCTGAATCAGCTATAAGTATATACACATCCCCTCCCTCTCATGCCTGGCTTCTACTCCCCCACTTTTATTTTCTATACTAAAAAAAGTTTCAGTCCTGTATCTAGAAAGTGAAGTGAAAGTTGCTCAGTCATGTCCAGCTGTTTGCAATCCCATGTGCTATACAGTCCATGGAATTCTCCAGGCCAGAATACTGGTGTGGGTAGCCTTTCCCTTCTCCAGGGGATCTTCCCAACCCAGGGAGCGAATCTAGGTCTCCCTCATTACAGGCGGATTCTTTACCAGCTGAGCCACAAGGGAAGCTGGTATTTAGAAACAAAGGATGAAAATAATATCTGAAAAAGTAAAAAAAAAAAATTAAGCCTTATGAAACTTTTCTGGAATTAGAGTGGGAATCAGTGCATACTTTTGTGAATGTACTGAAAGCCACTGACTTGTACACGTTAGAAGGATTAGCTTTATGGTATGTGTATAATATCTCAACAAATCTGTTATTTTAAAAAAGTAAAGGAACCCTGTTGGCCCACCTTCAGCACCATTTAGAGTCAGACAGCTTCTCAGCACCTTCACAGCTCTTGCCCTGCTCAAGCCTCTCACCTGCTGGGTCTTTGACTTCCACTCATGCCCTGTGGTGCTTCTGACAGTCATTATTAACACAACTATCTCTTTAACTCTGTTGAGTAAAATAATTCCTGCGTTCCAAACTCTCTAACTGATCCCTGTCACATTCAGAGTAAAAACAACCACCATTTTAAAGCCCTCTCCTGAGGCCTCACTTTTCCAACCTCTCTCCTTATCCTTTCCGGCTCAAGTCTGCTTTGGCCCCACTGGCCTTACTGTTCCTTGCGCTCACCAGCACGCTCCACCTTTGGTACGTTGTCACAGGCTGCCTCTCTGCTTGAAGCATCATTTTCCTCAACCTCTTATTGACCAACTCCTTTACCTCTGAGTGTTTGCTCACAACTCACTTTCTCAGAGAGGCCCGACCTGAACCCCTTACTTAAAATATCCCCAGTTCCACGAAGCCCTTGGACCTCAGGTGTAAGATGACACTTTCCCTGCTGGCCCTCTTTTCCCTTCTGGCACTGAACACTTTAATAACACTGGCTTATGTAATTTCCTTGGCGTTTCCCCAGTGGCTAAGTGGTAAAGAATCCATCTACAATGCCAGAGCCGAAGGAGACATGGGTTCGATCCCTGGGTCGGGAAGATCCCCTGGAGGAGGGCATGGCAACCCACTCCCACTTCCTGCCTGGAGAATTCCATGGACAGAGGAGTCTGGTGGGTTACAATCCATAGGGTCGAAAAGAATCGGACACGACTGAAGCGACATAGCACAGCACGGGATGTAATTTACTTAATCACATTTTTTATCCCTGTATGTTTATTTGGCATGTTTATCTTCATCCACAAGAATATAAATACCTTTAAGACGGAGTTACTTATTTGTTCACAGGTAACCCCTGCCTGACCCTAAAACAGCACTCTTGGTATATCTTAGGAGCTCTATCAATGTTTGTTCTGTGAAATAAGAGCCTAACATTTTGTTATCCAGGAGTTCTTAATCTGGAGGTATCATAGTCATTGGGTGATGCATGGATTCCTGATTTTATGCAAAATTTTATGTGTAATATTTGTTTGTGCATATTTTTTCCTGAAAAAAGTGTCCATAGTCTTAATCAGATTCTTAGAAGAAAAAAAAATACCCACAATCCACAGATGTTAAGTATTATTACATGTAACCACTATCTATGGTCTTAATTAGATTTTTTGATAGACCTATTTTTTAAAGCAGTTTTAGATTTGCAGAAAAACAGAGCAGAAGATACAGAGATTTCCCTTATACCCCAGCCTGCACACATGTACAGCTTCCCCAACTATTAGATTTTTTAAGTCTCAATGAGGTTTAAATTCTATGGCTTAATTAAACTGTATTACTATGTTAACACTCAATCCACTGGATCATTTCTTCTTTATTTCTAAGGTAATTGATTTAGAACAACATTTCTCAAACATTAATGTGCATTAAAGTCACCATGTATAAAGTCTTCTCTTGTGTTGTTGGAAGAGGGTGTTTGCTATGACCAGTGTGTTCTCTTATTAGCCTTTGCCCTGCTTCAACTGTACTCCAAGGCCAAATTTACCAGGTGTCTCTTGACTTTCTACTTTTGCATTCCAGTCTCCCATAATGAAAAGGACATCTTTTGGGGGTGTTAGTTTTAAAAGATCTTGTAGGTCTTCACAGAACCATTCAGCTTCAGCTTCTTCAGCATTATAGGTCTGGACATAGACTTGAATTACCATGATATTGAATGGTTTGCCTTGGAAACGAACAGAGATCATTCTGTCATTTTTGAGATTGCATCCAAGTACTGCATTTTGGACTCTTGTTGACTATGATGTCTATTCCATTTCTTCTAGGGGATTCTTGCCCACAGTAGTAGATATAATGGTCATCTGAATTAAATTCACCCATTCCAGTCCATTTTAGTTCACTGATTCCTAAAATGTCAATGTTCACTCTTGCCACCTCCTGTTTGACTACTTCCAATTTGCCTTGATTCATGGACCTAACTATCTAGGTTCCTATGCAATGTTGCTCTTTACAGCATTGGACCTTGCTTCTATCACCAGTCACATCCATAATTGGGCATTGTTTTTGCTTTGGCTCTGTCTCTTAATTCTTTCTGGAGTTATTTCTCCACTGATCTCCAGTAGCATATTGGGCGCCTACTGACCTGGAGAGTTCATCTTTCAGTGTCCTATCATTTTCCCTTTTCATACTGTTCATGGGGTTCTCAAGGCAAGAATACTGAAACGGTTTGCTATTTCCTTCTCCAGTGTACCTCATTTTGTCAATTGTCCTATTGGTTGTGGCAAAAAACAAAAACAAAAGTCCACAGAGCTACTGTATGAAGGTCTCTAAATTCAGCAGGCACCACTCAGATCTGAAAGAAACTCTGCCAGCCACCTGGACATATGGTTAGCTGAGTAAACCTTTGATTAGCAGGTATTGAAACTGTTGAATTTCCTTTTAACATATACAGGAGAGAAAATTCTCTTCCTTCAAAATTCTACATTATATTTCTGAATCCTTTCCTCCTATTCAGTCTCATTCTGAGAAGAAAAAAAAAAAAAAAGCTGTTTTTCCCAGGAGAGTCACTTTGGGTACAAGAATCTTTATTTGTTCCAGTTATTACTCATTATAAATTTAGAATGTGTGTTGGGTCTACATTATTTGTTTCCAACTTCCAAAGGCAGGCAATGACCAGGCAGCTGTCAAGAGCACCAGCAGAAGAACACACAGTCAAAACATGAGTGACAGGACCCAGGAGGCACAGCTGCCAGCAGGGTCTTCTTCCTGAGTCTAACGGTCTGCTGAGCAGCTTTCCAAGAGGCCGGCCATCTCTTGGAAGGTGAAGGTTAAATGTGCAACCTAAGCGCGATATACTCACATGCACACAGGTCAAAATTTAAAAAAAAACAGCAACCCAACCACCAACAACCCAAAACCTCAAAACAAAACCCCCCACGAGCAGCCTCAAAGTTAAAGCTCTTAGTTCAGGGCAGCAGTCTCACAGCGGCCAACAGCACGATGAGGGTGAACTCTGCTGGACGAGAGGAAACTTCTCCCCAGTCACTTTTCTCCTCCTGTCCTGTCCTCTTAAAATATGGTCTGAAATACAAGTTCTATCCCCAAGAAAAAAGAATCAGATTCAGCAAATCATTTTCTAAAGGTTCTCCAAAGCAAAAAAACAAAACAAAACAAAACAAAAAAACACTTGTGGCTGCAGGGCCTGAATCAGATTGATTATATTCTTTGCAGCCAAAGGTGGACAAGCTCCATACAGTCAGCAAAAACAAGACCAGGAGCTGACTGTGGCTTAGATCATGAACTCCTTATTGCCAAATTCAGACTTAAATTGAAGAAAGTAGGGAAAACCACTAGACCCTTCAGGTATGACCTAAAGCAAATCCCCAATGATTATACAGCGGAAGTGAGAAATAGGTTTAAGGGACTAGATCTGATAGACAGAGTGCCTGATGAACTATGGACGGAGGTTCATGACATTGTACAGGAGACAGGGACCAAGACCATCCCCATGGAAAAGAAATTCAAAAAAGCAAAATGGCTGTGTGGGGAGGCCTTACAAATAGCTGTGAAAAGAAGAGAAGTGAAAAGCAAAGGAGAAAAGGAAAGATATCCCATTTGAATGCAGAGTTAAAGAATAGCAAGGAGAGATAAGAAAATCTTCCTCAGTGATCAGTGCAAAGAAATAGAGGAAAATAATAGAATGGGAAAGACTAGAGATCTCTTCAAGAAAATGAGAGATATCAAGGGAACATTTCATGCAAAGATGGGCTCAAAAAAGACAGAAATGGTATGGACCTAACAGAAGCAGAAGATATTAATAAGAGGTGACAAGAATGCACAGAAGAACTATGCAAAAAAGATCTTCATGATGCAGATAATCACACTGGTGTGATTAGGAAGCATCACTACAAGCAAAGCTAGTGGAGGTGATGGAATTCCATTTGAGCTATTTCAAATCCTACAAGATGATGCTGTAAAAGTGCTGCACTCAATATGCCAGTAAATTTGGAAAACTCAGCAGTGGCCACAGGACTGGAAAAGGTCCGTTTTCATTTCAATTCCAAAGAAAGGCAATGCCAAAGAATGTTCAAACTACCACACAATTGCACTTATCTCACATGCTAGCAAAGTAATGCTCAAAATTCCCCAAGCCAGGCTTCAACAATATGTGAACTGTGAACTTCCAGATGTTCAAGTTGGTTTTAGAAAAAGCAGAGGAACCAGAGATCAAATTGTCAACATCTGCTAGATAATCAAAAAAGCAAGAGAGTACCAGAAAACATCTATTTCTGCTTTATTGACTATGCCAAAGCCTTTGACTTTGTGGATCACAATAAACTGTGGGAAATTCTTCAAGAGATGGGAATACCAGATCACCTGACCTGCCTCCTGGGAAATCTATATGTAGGTCAGGAAGCAGCAGTTAGAACTGGACATGGAACAACGGACTGGTTCCAAATAGGAAAAGGAGTACATTAAGGCTGTATATTGTCACCCTGCTTATTTAACTTATATGCAGAGTACATCATGAGAAACACTGGGCTAGAGGAAGCACAAGCTGGAATCAAGATTGCCAGGAGAAATATCAATAACCTCAGATATGCAGATGACACCACCCTTATGGCAAAAAGTGAAGAAGAACTAAGGAGCCTCTTGATGAAAGTGAAAGAGGAGAGTGAAAAAGTTGGCTTAAAGCTCAACATTCAGGAAACGAAGATCATGGCATCTGGTCCCATCAGTTCATGGGAAATAGATGGGGAAACAGTGGAAACAGTGGCAGACTTTATTTTTGGAGGTTCCAATATCACTGCAGATGGTGACTGAAGCCATGAAATTAAAAGATGCTTACTCCTTGGAAGGAAAGTTATAACCAATCTAGACAGCATATTAAAAAGCAGAGACATTACTTTGCCAACAAAGGTCTGTCTATTCAAGGCTATGGTTTTTCCAGTAGTCATGTATGGATGTAAGAGTTGGAGTATAAAGAAAGCTGAGTGCCAAAGAATTGATGCTTTTGAACTGTGGTCTTGGAGAAGACTCTTGAGACTCCCTTGCACTGCAAGGAGATCCAACCAGTCCATCCTAGAGGAGATCAGTCCTGAGTGTTCGTAGGAAGGACTGATGTTGAAGCTGAAACTCCAATACTTTGGCCACCTGACATGAAGAGCTGACTCATTGGAAAAGACCCTGATGCTGGGAAAGACTGAAGGTGGGAAGAGGAGAGGACAACAGAGGATGAGATGGTTGGATGGCATCACCAACTCAAGGGGATGAGTTTCAGTAAACTCCCAGAGTTTGTGATGGACAGGGAGTCGGATGTGCTGCAGTCCATGGGGTCGCAAAGATTCGGACATGACTGAGTGACTGAACTGAACTGAACTGAAAGTCACCAAGAGATCAGAATGAGAAACAGATACCGATCCGTGTAGTCTGCAGTTCAGGTTACTTCTTTCCTAACATACTCTCACAGAATAAAATCTTCAATCATAGTGTGTTCAGAGTCAATTTGCCTCCATCATCAGCATGGGTACCACCTGTTAGAAATGCCAATTCTTAGTCCTTTCTCTGATGTTCTGAGTCAAAACCGGCATTGAAATAAGATCCTTACAATTTGTATGCACATTAAAGTTTGAAAAACATTGATTAAGAGCAGTGCTTCTCAACTTTGGCTGCACTGTGGAGTTTGTCTGGGAACTTTTAAAAAACGGTGCCCAGACCTCACTTAAACAATGAAATCTGAATTTATAGGAGAGATGTGGAGGGATCTGAACATTAGTGGCTCTATCTAAGCACCTCAAAAGATTCATTTTCTAGTGACTTCTCAGTAGAATAAATAACCAATGACATCTGATACAAAAAGTTTCAAATTTCAGAGAAAGTATTGGTAACTTTCATAAGATTGGGCATCTGATAACATCAGACTTCTAAATAGCAGCAGGTGAACAAATGATGAAGAAGCAATGCTTTCAAAATAGAAGAAAGTTTTCTAACTTACTCAATTTAAGTGTTAGTAGCTCAGTCGTGTCCAGCTCTTTGTGACCCCATGGACTGTAGCCCACCAGGCTCCTCTGTCCATGGAATTCTCCAGGCAAGAGTATTGGAGTGGGTTGCCATTTCCTCCTCCAGGGAATCTTCCCAACCCAGGGATCAAACCCAGGTCTCCTGCATTGAAGGTGGATTTTTTTTTTTTCACCATCTGGGTCACCAGAGAATTCCTATTCCAGTGTAAATGGGATCTATAAAATATGAAAGTAGACTAAAAAATATTCAGATGTAACCGCCCTTCTCAGAAGCCATATTAAGAATGTTCACTGAAAGTGTAGTATCAATTAAGACAGAGAAAGACAGGAAGGTAACACAGACAGGATCACATGTACATGCACACATGTGGCATGTGTGAGAGCAAACAGACTGTCACGAAGCAGAAGGCCCACAGGGCCCAGGAGAGTTGTCTCCAAAAAGGGAATGAATGCATAGCTAACCTGATGTGTTTGGTTATAAGACTTGACTTGAGCTGTTATATTTGTAATTGAATTAAGAGTCAATATATGCATATACCTATCCACACATACAAATATAAAGTAAAAGAAACATATTTATGTGTGTACAAAATATATATGCCTATATAAAGCTAAATAATCAAAAAAGGCAACTGTTAACATCAAAAAGCAATCTAAAAATGCACATTAATTTAGAATTAGTAGCTTGTCCTTTGGGAAGATCCCCTGGAGGAGGGCATGGCAACCCACTCCAGCATTCTTGCTTGGAGAATCTCCCTGGGAAGAGAAGCCAGGCGGACTATAGTCTATGGGGGTCTCAAAGAGTCGGACACAACTGAAATGACTTAGCATACAGCAGCACAGCTTATCTTTTAATAATGTCTGTTGTTGCTTAGTTGCTAAATTGTATCTGTCTATTTTGTGACCCCATGGACTGACAGGTTCTTCTGTTCATGAGATTTCCCAGACAAGTTTACTGGAGTGGATTGCCATTTCCTTCTCCAAGGGGTTTTCCCCACCAAGGATTGAACCTGTGTCTCCTGCATTAGCTGGTGGATTCTTTAACATGGAACCACCTGGGAGCCTATATTATTATACCACATAATGATGCCTCATTTCAGTTCAGTCACTCAGTCATGTCTGACTCTTTGTTACCCCATGGACTGTGGCACACCAGTAAGTTGGAGCTTACTCAAACTCATGTCTATTGAGTTGGTGATGCCATCCAACCATCTCATCATCTGTCGTCCCCTTCCCCTCCTGCTCTCAATCTTTCCCAGCATCAGGGTCTTTTCAAATGAGTCAGTTCTTCACATCAGGTGGCCAAAGTATTTGAGTTTCAGCTTCAGCATGAGTCTTTCCAATGAATATTCAGGACTGATTTCCTTTAGGATGGACTGGTTGGATCTCCTTGTAGTCCAAGGGACTCTCAAGAGAGTCTTCTCCAACACCACAGTTCAAAAGCACCAATTCTTCAGCGTTCAACTTTCTTTATAGTCCAACTCTCACATCCATACATGACTGCTGGAAAAACCATAGCTAATGTCTACATGGTATAATAATACAAACACCGAATATTGATTTATTTACTGAAATAATATGCATTATTATACTGAAGATAAGAGGGGAATATAGAGGTGATCCAAGAGGATAATAGTATGTACAAACCAATAGATACGGCTCAATCTTAAACTCAAGGATATAGTGCATGTGTGTGTGCATGCTCACTCCTGTCTGACTCTTTTCCAGCCCATGGACTGTAACCCACAAGGCTCCTCTGTTTATGAGGTCTTTCCAGAAAAGAAATACTGGAGTGTGTTTCCATTTCCTCCTCCAGGGGATATTCCTGCCCCAGGGATTGAACCCATGTCTCCCACATTGCAGGAGGATTCTTTACCACAGTGCCACAGGGAAACAGCACTGTGTTGTTCTCTGTCCATGGGGATTCTCTAGGCAGGAGTACTGGAGTGGGTTGCTAAAACCTCCTCCAGGGAATCTTCCCAACTCGGGGATCAAACCCAGGTCTCCCGCATTGTGGGTGGGTTCTTTACCATCTGAGCCATCAGGGAAGCCCACAGATACAGTAGTAGCAGGTTATCTGGTTATCTGCAGGTAAAGAACAGATAAGGCTTGTAAAGGAGTAGAGAGTTTGCCTCTCAGAACAGGAATCAGGAAAACTGATTTAGGTGATATACTGTGGATACCAGGCTTATGTATAGTTTCAAAAGTTCAACACACAGTTCAGAGGTGCAGCCAGTGACAAGCCAGTGAGGTGGAGCTAATGCCTGCCCTGAGAGGATTGCTGTATGTTGTGGGATTTTGAGAAGAGCAAGAGTCATTTTGGATGGGGGATTTGGAGGAGCCAGTGTTGAGAACAGAGGTCCCATACTGTGCCCCTGTGAAATGCATCTTTGTGTCGGTGGCTCTGACCATTGTTGTCAGTGCCTCCTGCTACTTAAAGTGTGATTTTCTTAGACTTAGGGTTAACACTGAGGCTTTACTCAAAATATCCCAACTTCATTTTTTTAAGGGTTGCATAACAGGACATTTTTTTTTTTTCATTATGCTTCTTACTCAGATGGATTGTGGCTGGTTTCTCCATAGCCTTGAATTATTTCTATGCTTTTCTTTATAGCCTGAGAATTATTTTCCCCTGAAAATACCAGAGAGAATGTGGGTTGGTGTTCAAAAATTAATGAGCACTGGTCCTGGCTCTATCTTTTGCTAATATTATGACCTCAGGCACAAGCCATTAACCATTCTGAGCCTGTGTCTTCATATGTTAAATGAAACAATAATGACCAATTGTTTGTTTTATAGGGTTATTATGAGTATCTAATGAAGTGTGGATGGAAAAGCCTGGGCTAACTATAAATTTTTATAGATCTCAGAGAATTTTGTTATTATAGCTATCGTTTAAATGTTGTTCATCTATTTTATCATCGTGCTATCATTTCATCTTTAAATTTGGTTGTCCAGATTAGTCTGCTATGGAGGGAGCTGCTAGGTGATTCATATGGAAATAGAAAGCTAGAACTAAGGGTCCATAATAATTTCACATGGATATACTCGATATGAATGAAGAGAAATGTTGATGATCAAGGTCAAAGTTGAGAAAGGAGATGGATCATTTATTCCAGTAAATTTAAATATCTTACAATTTAGGTTGGACACCATTTTGTTTAAAAAATAAGAGGAAAAGAATGTAGGTGTGGTTCCTGGTAAGAAATATAACTTTACATTTGGATACATTTTAACAAAGTTCTGAGAAATAATTTTTGGAATAATGATACAGAAGACTCGTATGCCTAGACATAATGTTCCAGAATATGAAAAGATGTAATCCGGTGGCTGAAGATTGTTTAGAGAGGTAATTTTATATTTAGGTTTTCCTAATCTTTGTACGCATTTCAAATGAAATGGAAAAATCTTGTTTATTGTCATGAATAGATATAAAGCTTTTAAAATATATAATAGAGAAAAGTTCAGTTATCTATAACCTAATAGAAAAATATCAGGGAAAAATAAAGTCAAATTGTAGCATATGTTTAAATTTTCAATTTAAAAATATACGTCACTTACAAATTATTAATTTCTGACTCCCATCAGAAAGAAAAAATAAAACAGAAAAATCATACTGTGAAGCTTTGAAGTCAAAAGAAGCAAACAGTAACTTGCAGCAGCCAAAGATAGTGACCTATTTTTCAATGGTATTTTTTTTTATAACAATCATAAAAATGACATTTCTATCACAGCACACTTTAGACAAACTATTTTTAAGGAATAATTTAGTTCTGAGATGCAAGAGAAACAGTTTTCTGTGGCATATGTATTTCACCCAGAAGAGTTTGTGGATAATATCACCCTATTTTTAAAATGAAAGCTAAATTGTGCTATTTTGATTTCACCTCACCTGATGCAAAGAGCCGACTCATTGGTAAAGACCCTGATGCTGGGAAGGATTGAAGTCAGGAGGAGAAGGGGGTGACAGTGGATGAGATGGTTGGATGGCATCACTGACTCAATGGACATGAGTTTGAACAAACTCCGGGAGATAGTGAAGGACAGAGAAGCCTGGTGTGCTACAGTCCACGGAGCCACAAAGAGTCAGACTTGACTTAACTGCTGAACACAGAGGAATAGAGAAGTCCTTGAGCCAGCCTCCACCAGTGGGTGACGGAGAGCAGCTCAGTGTACTCTGACTTCCTGGGACAGAATCTGTAGGAGGAAAATTCTGAAGGAGCCTCTGAATTCCTGGTCTTCATGAAGCTTTTCAGGAAAAAAGAACACAGCATGCTGTGTTCTGGTACACTCATGCCAGAAGACCAAACAGAGCCACGCTTTGTAGACCTGAAACAGCAGTGAAACTTGGTGTATTGGTTTCCTAATTATTGCATATTTAGTGACTTGATATGAACTTATTACCTCACCACTCTGGAGGTCAGAAATCTTAAATAGGTATTTCCAGACTAAAATCAAGGTGTCAAAACGAGCTGAGTTGCTTCTGGAGGCTGTAGAATGGAATCTATTTCTTTGCCTTTCCCATCTTTTGAAGGCTACTTGCATCCTTGGTCTATGGCCCCTTTCTCTTATCACTTAAACTTCTGCTTCCATCATTACATCTTCTCTGACCTTGATTCTTCTTCCTCTTCCTTTCACTTATGAGAATTCTTGTAATTACATCAGGTTTGCCAGGATAATCCAGAATGATCTTCCTATCACAAGTGCGTGTATATGCTAAGTCACTTCAGTTGTGTCTGACTCTTTCTGACCCCATGGACTGAGGCCACCAGGCTCCTCTGTCCATGGGATTCTCCAGACAAGAATACTGAAGTGGGCTGCCATGCCCTCCTCCAGAGGATCTTCCCTCCTGTCTCAAGACCCTTAACTTAATTACAGCTGAAAATTCCCTTTCGCCATGTAAAGAAACACAAGCACATATTTCAGGGAATAAGACATGGACATCTTTGGGGAGGCATTGTTTTGTTGACCACATTTAGGGAGTCAGAAGTGAGGCAGGAATTCACAGCTAGGTTTTCATATGCTAAACCAGGCCATGACTGAGCCAAGAAGGTTTTATGAAGCTTACAGGTATGTTAGTGATTCTTGAGATGCATTGAGAAACTGGTTTGCCCAACAAAAAAGTTGGGAGACTATCCTAACTATCACTCAGTCGTGTCCAACTCTTTGAGACCCCATGGACTCTAGCCTACCAGGCTCCTCCGTCCATGGGATTCTCCAGGCAAGAATACTGGAGTGGGTTGCCATTTCCTTCTCCAGGGGGTCTTCCTGATTGGAGGCAGATGCTTTAACCTCTGAGCCACCAGGGAAGCCTTTCTTAACTATTAGAGGACTCAAATTGACATACTGAGAGCCAATGTTAGTGGAATTAGGTAGATATCTTAGCATTCATTGGCATCCTAACAGCACCTGTAAGTAGAAAAAAAACATTAAACATGGCCTAAGTGATGATATAATTTTCATACACAATCAGTTCAGGGGAATGGGCGTCAAGGGTTTTTTTTTTTTTTTTCAACTTGGTTATTTTTCCATTTTCCAGCAGTGCTATCATTTCAGTCAGTTTTGTCTAGAGCTGGTCCCTCTTGCTGTCACAATAAACCTCCAGTGGCAATCAGGGATGAATGGCATATAATGGCCAACTTAGGTTAGGAGGCTATTCCTGGACCAAAAATAGTTACCAGAGAAATAATGGGAGGGTTGGTTTAAACTAATTAGAGGCTTCCCCTGGGGCTGGGATGGAGCCATGTTCCTCTGAATCATATGAGCAAAATTGTGGTTCTGTAAAAAAAATGTAAAGGAATCAGCAGTCTCTACCATTAAAAATTAAACTGTCCCCATGGTTCTCAGTTGCCTGAGAAAGGTGCAGAATTTATTGAAATCCAGCTGCTGCCATTGTGGGTCAATCAAATCCTGGTCTAAAGATTTGACTGTATGTTGCAACTTAGAATAAGTGAGTTTATAAACCACATCTTTCATATCAAGTGTCCTAAGTTTCCATATTTCTACGGAACCAACAGCTGCATTTCATGTGAAAATTTTCATTTAGTAGCACTGCAAACAGCAGTTCAAAGTCTATTCTCTGCTACCCAAGTGAGCGCAGCTGGCCAACCTCAGTGTTATTTCATACTTCATTTAAAGTTGCTAAGTGATTTCACAGTGCCAGTGTACTTGGAGAAGCAAACTATAACCGAACAAAAAATAAATATATTAACCACTACCAAGATCAAAGTCTTGTTTTGTTTTGTTCCTTTCTAGTATTGAAATCAAGACTCCTTCAGGAATCTTGTCTTCCAGAAATTAAGGTCACCTGATCTCCTAATCATAGGAAAATGCAACAATATAATCAGCAAGGAAAAAATAAAACTAGCTTGAAGTCTCAACTGCTTGACTTCTTTAAATACTTTTGAAAAATCAGATTGAATAAACATATCAATCTTTTTCACTGCCTTTTTTATACTGCAAAATTTTTTTCTATAGCTTACTCTGGAAGTAGAGTGCATTAGTTTTCCATTGCTGCTATAATAGAAAGTAATCACAAATTCACTGGCTTATAATAACATAGACTTATTATCTTAATGTTCATTCTGGAGCTCAGAACATTAAGACCCCTCAGACCCCTGAGAGGGGTCATACTGGGCTAAAATAAGTTTACCTTAAAATTACCCAAAATGTGTAAAAAATACATAATAATGCTAGTGCCTGTCTTCAGCCTTCTAGTTCTGGTCTTTCAACTTTTATTTTTTAACTACAGGTTACAATGTATTTTGTCTACACTGGAATTTGAAGTCTAGATGAATATAACAATGTGTGTGTCAGCCACTCAGCCATGTCTGACTCTTTGTGATCCATGAACTGTAGCCTGCTAGCCTCCTCTGTCCATGGAATTTTCCCATGAAGCAGTACTGGAGTGGGTCTCCATTTCCTACTCCAAGGATCTTCTTGGACCAGGGATTGAACCCATGTCTTCTGCAATGGCGGGCAGATTCTTTACCACTAGAGCCACCTGGGAAGCCTGATCTCATTATATTTTTATTCCTAACTCAGTGAAAATCTAAAATCTTACAACTTAAAAAAAATTTTGTATTTGTAGATCTCACAATGAATTATCATATGTATGGAAGGGTTCTTCTTTTAAGTTGTTTAATACAAAAGTTTATGATAGCTGTGCAACCAGTTAGCAATAATGAAATCCTTGATATCCAATGCGATATTCTTAATTAAGAAGACATAGATATAAATACATTGTAAGTTTTACTGTGGTTCCTGATGCAGATCTGGTACATAAGGTATACAAAGTAAGTCAATGAATCTCTCACCTAGCTTTATGTGTTATTTTTATACATACAAAAGAATTTGGGGATTAAACCAGGTATTTTTATGTGACTGGAAAAGGTGAGGATATAGATATGTCTTTTATTTTTCAGATGGGAAATTTCCAGAGCAGATGAAGCATACTTGCTGGAAGCATTGACTTGTTAGAAAATTCTCCCAACAGTTTTCCCAAAGATATGAAAACTTCAGCTCTTGCCAACAATGAATGCAGTCAAATTTTCATTCAGTATTGACACAGTTGGAAAAATGTATGCTCAGTCATGTCTTTGCGAGCCCATGGACTATAGCCCACCAGGTTCCTCTGTTCATGGGATTCTCCAGGCAAGAATACTGGAGTGGGTTGCCATTTCTTTCTCTAGGGGATCTTTCCGACCCAGGGACTGAACCCTGCATTGCAGGCAGATTCTTTACAGCTGAGCCACTGGGAAAACCCTAATGTTGGCTAAAGGCTTTTAAATTAGAGACAGTCCTTGAGTTATTCCCACTTGTTTATTTAAAGCTGCCTAAAAACAAGCAAAAGAATGACAACAATGGATGTGCCACTGAGTGCCAACTTGATTAAGTCACTTGACAATAAATAACTTGGCAAGACCAGTCTAATGGCAGAAAACATACTCAGTCTGTGCTTTGAGCGTTTATAACTGCAGGGACATAGAGATTCCATAACGACAGAGTAACATGTCAAATCAACCCCAGGGCTGACAAAAATAACATGCTTTAGACAAAATGTAAAAAGCAAATTTTTGAAAGTACTAGAGAGTGATGAGGGAGGGCAGAGATCAGAGGGGTCACCAGGGGGTGACATTCACATTTAAGTGGTTTTCTTACCTGAGGGTTCTTCCCAGCTCACTCCCCAGTAAGTGGAATAGAACTCAGACATGGGCTGTCAAGATAGCATAGTGTAGTAAGAAAGTACTGGGAGAAACCCCAGAAATATCTGCTGTTTCTTTTTCCAGGTTTGATTAGCTTCCTCACATGTGCTGATCTGTTCGCAGATCCCCCGGGACCTGCCTCAGATTCTTAAGCTTCCTGCCTAGGCAGTTTTCTCCTCTCCAGGGTTTTGCCCTATGAAGTGTAGTCGCCTCTGTCTCCAGCAGTCCAGATCCATCCTGTGGTCTTGAAACTCTATTAGGCAGAAACTGTGGCAACAGGAGGGCTCATCCCATTCGTTTCCCTTCTCTCAGCGATCATGGATCTTCACTGCTAGCTATTTAATTTAATTTCCAGGGCTTTATGTTGTCTATTTCCTGCTTCTAGGACACCAGTTACCTGTGTGATACATCATTTCTCATTGTTCTACAGCCTATCGATGTTCCTTTCTTCTTTGCTCATGGCCTGGCCTGTGTGTATGTGGGAATGTGTGTGTTTTAACTTTCCCTCTTCATGTCAGTCACGCTCCTAATTGTATCTGTGGAATTTCTTGTTCAAGAGAGATGCTCCTGCCTCTTTCTCAGCTGCAAGAGATCACCAATGAGAGGTATGGGGGTTTTTTGTCTTTTCTTTCTTCTAACATTGCCTTGGTAGCAATGAGCTAGCAGATTTCTTCTAACCTGCTTCTTGCGTGATGGCCATACTCCCAGCCCGGCCATAGGGGAGCCAGCCCTACCTCTCCTTCCTCTAAGGGAAGCTTGTGTCTCACTGGAATCCATGCTGCCTTGTTACGCTGTGACCTCAGCTCTCTTCAGGCTTCCAAAAAGTTGTAACTGTCATTTATCTGACTTTTGCTTATTGTTAGTTGGGGACAGACAGCCTTTCTAGCTTTTATATGTTGGACAAAGTATAATCTTTCATTAGATGTATTCCTAGATATACGATTATTTTTTGATACTTAATATGCCAGCAAATTTGGAAAACTCAGCAGTGGCCACAGGACTGGAAAGGGTCAGTCTTCATTCCAATCCCAAAGAAAGGCAATGCCAAAGAATGCTCAAACTATCGCACAATTGCATTCATCTCACATGCTAGTAAAGTAATGCTCAAAATTCTGCAAGCCAGGCTTCAGCAGTATGTGAACATGAACTTCAAGATGTTCAAGGTGGTTTTAGAAAAGGCAGAGGAACCAGAGACCAAATTGCCAACATCAGCTGGATCATTGAAAAAGCAAGAGGGGTCCAGAAAAACATCTATTTCTGCTTAGTTGACTATGCCAAAGCCTTTGACTGTGTGGATCACAATAAACTGTAGAAAATTCTGAAAGAGATGGGAATACCAGACCACCTAACCTGCCTCTTGAGAAACCTATATGCAGGTCAGGAAGCAATAGTTAGAACTGGACACGGAAAAACAGACTGGTTCCAAATAGGAAAAGGAGTACATCAAGGCTGTATATTGTCACCCTGCTTATTTAACTTCTATGCAGAATACATCATGAGAAACACTGGGCTGGAAGAAACACAAGCTGGAATCAAGATTGCTGGGAGGAATATCAATAACCTCAGATATGCAGATAACACCACCCTTATGACAAAAAGTGAAGAGGAACTCAAAAGCCTGTTGATGAAAGTGAAAGAGGAGAGTGAAAAAGTTGGCTTAAAGCTCAACATTCAGAAAACGAAGATCATGTCATCTGGTGCCATCACTTCATGGGAAATAGATGGGGAAACAGTGGAAACAGTGTCAGACTGTATTTTTCTGGGCTCCAAAATCAGTGCAGATGGTGATTGCAGCCATAAAATTAAAAGACGCTTACTCCTTGGAAGGAAAGTTATGACCAACCTAGATAGCATATTCAAAAGCAGAGACATTACTTTGCCAACAAAGGTCCATCTAGTCAAGGCTAAGGTTTTTCCAGTGATCATGTATGGATGTGAGAGTGGAACTGTGAAGAAAGCTGAGAGCCGAAGAACTGATGCTTTTGGACTGTGGTGTTGGAGAAGACTCTTGAGAGTCCCTTGGACTGCAAGGAGATCCAACCAGTCCATTCTAAAGGAGATCAGTTCTGGGTGTTCATTGGAAGGACTGATGCTAAAGCTGAAACTCCAGTAGTTTGGCCACCTCATGTGAAGAGTTGACTTATTGGAAAAGACTCTGATGCTGGGAGGGATTGGGGTCAGGAGGAGAAGAGGACGACAGAGGATGAGATGGCTGGATGGCATCATTGACTCGATGAACATGAGTATGAGTGAACTCCAGGAGTTGGTGATGGACAGGGAGGCCTGGCATGCTGCAGTTCATGGGGTTGCAAAGAGTCAGACATGACTGAGCGACTGAACTGAACTGAACTGAAAGGGTATTATTTGAATATTTTATTTGGTATTTTTGCTGGTGTGCAGGAATACAAGTGATTTTTATGTATTGATATTAGCTGCTGTTGGCTCAGTTGCTCAGTCATGCTGGACTCTTTGTGACCCAGTGGACTGTAGCCCGCCAGGCTGCTCTGTCCATGGGATTTCCCAGGTAAGAATCCTGGAATGCGTTGCCATCTTCTACTCCACATGATCTTCTGGACCCCAGGATCAAACCTGAATCTCCTGATGCTCCACAGCATTGCAGGCAGACTTTAGTTGATATTAAATATATTGCTAAATTCATGTATTAATTTTAATAGATTATTCTTTTTATTTTCTAACTACTCAATTCCTAGTCTTCAAATTATTGCTTCCTTTCACTTTGGCCACCTAATGCAAAGAACTAACTCTTTTGAAAAGACCCTGATGCTGGGAAAGATTGAAGGCAGGAGGAGAAGGGGAAGACAGAGGATGAGATGGTTGGATGGCGTCACTGACTCAATGGACATGAGTTTGAGCAAGCTCTGGGAGTTGATGAGGGAAAGGGAAGCCTGGCATGTTCCAGTCCATGGAGTTGCAAAGAGTTGGACACAATCGGGTGACTGAACTGAACTTTCAATAACCATAAATCTTATTTCATTTTATAATCTTATACTACCACAAGGGGGGCATCTCAGGTGGCCCTAGGGGTAAAGAACCCACCAGCCAACACAGGAGATGTAAGAGACACAGGTTTGATCCCTGAGTTGGGAAGATCTGCTAGAGAAGGAAATGGCAACCCAGTCCAGTATTCTTACCTGGAGAATCCCAAGGACAGAGGAGTCTGGTGGACTACAGTCCATAGGGTCACAAAGAGTTGGACATGACTGAAGTAACTTAGCATGCACACACGTGCTACAGCAAGGACATTTAAAATGATGTTAAATACAAGTGGTGATAAGGTAACATTTTCAGTCTCATAGGAAATCTTTAAATACTTCATCATTAAGTATGATATTTGCTATAGAATTTCCCAGATATTCTTTATTAGATTAGAAAGCAATCTTTTATTCCTAGTGTGTTAAGAGCTTTTCTGGGGAATATAAGTGAATTTCTATACCTTTTCAGATGATTGCAAGGCTTTTCTTTTTATTGAGTTAATGTAAAATATAACATTAGATTTTAAGGTGTTAAGATGGCTTTGCATTTTGTGAATAATCACTTTGTCATGATGTATTGATATTCTTTTTATACATTGCTAGATGCAATTTACTCAGTTATCATGGCATGATTTTAAATTTCAGAATCAAAATTTTTTATAAAGTTTTATTCATATGTTTATTCATTTTAGGGCTCTACTGCTGTTATGTTTCTCTGGGAATTTAAGCATTTTATCAAAGTTTTTTTAACATATTGACATATAGTTGTCAATATCATGCTTAACTGTTTTAAATCACATATGTACGTATGTAGGTTAATATATCTTCTTTTATATTTCCAACACTAATAATTAAGCTATCACTTTCTCTCCATCCAACCACTCTCTCCTCTCCCTTTTTTTTCTATCTCCTTTCTTCTCTCTACTTTTTTTTAGATTAGCCTTGCCAGAAACTTATGAAATTTATTCGTATTTTAAAAATTTAATATTATGGATTTGTTAATTTTCTTCCTTGTGCATTTGTTTTCTTTACCAGTTTCTGCTCTTATCTTTATTTTTTCCTACTGTATACATTCTTTGGGTTAATTTTCTGCCTTTTTCCCCCCTAAATTCTTGATCATTATTTTTTTTACCCTTCTTCTTTCTTATTTTATACCTGAGGCATCCTCCTCAGCATTGTTTAGTTGCATCCTGCATCTTTCTCATAATTATTTATGCTAAGTATTTTCTAAATTCCATTCAGTTAGTCACTCAGTTGTGTCTGACTCTTTGTTAGCCCGTGGACTGAAGCCCACCAGGTTCCTCTGTCCATGGGATTCTCCAGGCAAGAATACTGGAGTGGGTTGTCATTTCCTTCTCCAGCAGACCTTCCCGACCCAGGGATCGAACCTTGGTCTTCTGCATTTCGGGCAAATTCTTTACTGTCTGAGCCACCAGGGAAGCCTCCCATTTAATTGCATCTTCCAATCCAAAGATGTCTAGATGTGTATTTCTTAGGGTTCAAACTGTGATGTTTTAAGATATCTTTTTAAAATTGATTTCCTAATTTTTCTGTGGCATGAAAATGTGCATGCATGTTAAATCATTTCAGTCATGTTCAACTCTTTGCGACCCCATGTACTGTAGCCTGCCAGGTTCCTTTGTCTATGAGATTATCCAGGCATGAATACTGGAGAGGGTTGTCATTCCCTTCTCCAGGGGATCTTCCCAACCCTAGGATCCAACCAGCATCTCTTATGTCTCCTGCAATGGCAGGCATGTTATTTACCACTAGCTCCACCTGGGAAGCCCCAAAGTTGCAATTACTATAACATTCTATTGAGATTTATTTTATTGAGCATTATTGTATGATCTTGGTAAATACCACTTGTGCACTTGAAAATAATCTGTATTTCACACTATACAATTTCAGTTGGTTTACATTTATGAATGGAGATGTTCAAATTTTAACTACCATTTCTTGATTTTCTTTTTCTACTTGAACTCTCAGTTACAGAGAGAGGCATGGTAAAATCTCCCAGTATAACACAAATTGGTCTATTGCTCCTTTTAGTTCTGTCAAATTTTATATATTTGCAGATTTGTAAATTTTAACATATGGTAAGGCTTTTTTCATAGTATGCATAATAGTTAAGATGAGTAATGTCAGTAGTGAGAGTTAATTATTGTCTTCAGCAATATGGAACTATTGGTAACCTGTACAAAATTAATTTTGCTGGAGTGATGAGAAAGTGAAAGTGAAGTGAAGTCGCTCAGCCCTGTCCGACTCTTTGCGACCCCGTGGACTGTAGCCCACCAGGCTCCTCCGTCCATGGGATTCTCCAGGCAAGAATACTGGAGTGGGTTGCCATTTCCTTCTCCAGGAGTGATGAGAACTAAAGGCTAATTAAAGTGCAATCAAGAGAGGATGAAAGGAGACTTGATGAGACCAACTGCACCGCAGCGGTGATTCGGCTGCGGGCGGCAAAGAGGGGTGCTCGGAAGTGGTCCTTGGTTTCCTCCCCTGGAGCCACAGAGAGCAGGGGTGTTGGCGAATGGCTTTCTTGCTGGTCATTTGTGGAGTGGGTAGACCCAGAGGGTCTGGGAGAGGGGCCGGCTCCCATTCCTGAGTTCCCAGAGACCCTGCTGCTGGCTGTGGGCGCGAGTGTGATTCTCTTCCTTCCTCCATTCTGTCACTACCTGGGAGTTTGGATTCAGGATTTGTTCCTAATCTCCAAGACTTTGATAACAAACTTACAGAAGCTGATGCTTATCTACAAATCTTGTTGGTTGAAGCTTTTTGACGACAAATTTCAAAACTTCAGAGATGATGAACAGAGAAAGAAAACTGAAACCCTCAAAGAGACAACAAATAGCTTGGTAGAATCAATTAAACACTGCATTGTGTCGCTGCAGATTGCTAAAAGTACTATTAATCCTGTGGATGCAATATATCAACCTTGGAACCTGTGGTCTGCACAGTGCCTTCCCAGACTGTCTTACCTCCAGAACCTACTCTGAGTTGTGTGATTCAGAGCAGCGTTCATCTTCGTTACCAGCTGGACCTGTATTAGCAACCTTGGGACATCATCAGACTCTAACACCAAATAGTACAGGCAGTGGCCACTCACCACCTAGTAGCAGTCTGACTGCTCCAAGCCATGTCAACTTGTCTCCAAACACAGTCCCAGAGTTCGCTTACTCTAGCAATGGAGATGAATTCTATGATTCAGATGAATTCCTTCAGAGTGGCTCATCCCCAAAGTGCTTAATAGATCCTTGGCATCTGCCTCAGTCTTGATACACAGGGGCTCAGGAAATAGTCTAAAGTGCCCAGATACCACAAATCACTTAATTCTTCCATGTCCAATGGGACAAGCGATGCTGACCTTTTTGATTCACATGATTCTAGAAATGACCAAGGGGAGGCAGGGTCGGTGGAAAAGCACCAGAGTGTTATCATGCATCTGTTGTCACAAGTTAGACTTGGAATGGATCTTATGAACGTAGTTCTTTCAACATTTATTCCTGAAAGAAGATCTCTTTTAGAAATGCACGCAGACTTTTGACATCCGGATCTACTTGTGAGTATTAGTGACCAGAAGGATGCCAGAGACCGAATGGTTCAGGTTATGAAATGGTCTCTCTCAGCCTTTCATGCAGGAAGGAGAGGATCAGTTGCCAAAAAGCCATACAACCCCATTTTGGGTGAAATCTTTCAGTGTCACTGAACATTACCAAATGATACTGAAGAGAATGCAGAGCTAGTTTCAGAAGGACCAGTTCCCTGGGTTTTCAAGAATAGTGTAACATTCGTGGCTGAGCAGATTTCTCATCATCCACCCATTTCAGCCGTTTATGCTGAGTGTTTTAATAAGAAGATACAATTCAATGCTCATATCTGGCCCTGATCAGAATTCCTCAGGATGTCAATTATGGTGCACAACATAGGGCAGGGCTGTGTCTCGTGTCTGGAGCATGATGAACGTTACATTCTCACATTCCCCAATGTTTACAGCAGGTCTATCCTCACAGTGCCCTGGCTGGAACTAGGTGGAGAATGCAATATTTGCTGTCCCAAATCTGACTATAGTGCAAATGTCATCTTCCACACTAAACCTTTCTATGGGGGCAAGAAGCACAGAATTACCATTGAGATTTTTTTTCCCAAATGACAAGAAGTCTTTCTGCTCAATTGAAGGGGAATGGAATGGTGTAATGTATGCAAAATACTCAAAAGGGGAAAATGTAGTTTTTATAGATACCAAGAAGTTGCCTATAATCAAGAAGAAAGTGAGGAAGCTGGAAGATCAGAAAGAGTATGAATCCCACTGCCTTTGGCAGGATGTCACTTTCAACTTAAAAATCAGAGACATTGATGCAGCATCTGAAGCCAAGCATAGACTTGAAGAATGACAAAGAGCAAAAGCCTGAGAAAGGAAGGAAAAGGAAATTCAATGGGAGACAAGGTTGTTTCATGAAGATGCAGAATGCTGGGTTTTTGATGGACCATTACTGAAATGTCTTGGTGCTGCCAAGCATTAGGTTGGGAAACACAAAGTTTGCTCCTGGTTCCAGGACAGGAGACATAATTACGCAACAATCCTCCTTTGGGAGAACCTATTCACTCTCTTCTTATTGCAGTGGTTCCTGTCTCAGGGATATTGGACTTTCTGAGGCAGATGAACAATTAGAGTGAGCAAAGCTTCCCTTTTTCCTGTCTGTGGCAGTTACAATGTTGATTTTGGTCTTGAGAAAAACTTCGAGTTTGGAAAACAAGATGTCTGCTCCTTTTCCAAATCCCATGATGTAAATCCCAGGCTTAAACGCTGCATTCCAGTACTGCTGTTGAGACATACAATGTCTGTTTCCTAGTTCAAATAATCTTGGGTTCTATATATACATATATATAATATAGTTGACACCAGATTTTTCATAAATACTCCATTTACTGTAAACAGAGTTGTTCCTCTGAGTTGTTTTAGAAAATTTAGCATAATGTATTAAAATCACGTGTTAGGACATTTCATGGTCTCACCTACAATAACTTTTATTTTGAAATGGAAATATTATTTTATTAAATTGTATCTAACTCTGGACTACAGTTTAATTATACTCAATGCTTCTTAAGGCTTCATAAAGTGATTTTTCCAACCTTAAAAAAAAAAGAGAGAGGATGAAAGGAAACACATGGATATGGAGTTATAACAATTACATTCAAAGATTTGTTCATTCAATAAGGGCATAAAAATGTGATGGTGACCAGAGAAGAAAGGAAATTAAGGGACATTGTGTGTGTGTGTGTGTACTTAGGAAGTTCTTAAAGCATGTTTTTATGGAGGTGAGAATTTTATGCAGAGAGATATTTGAGGACTATTTTGAAAGCAGGTTCCTGGCAGAATCTGGAACCCAGTTCAATGATGAAGAGTTGATGCTTTAGGGGGAAGAAGAGAAAATGGACACGCATATGAATAGATCAGTCAGTTTTGTGTTGGAAACACGTGGAAAGTTTCTCCTCACTGTCTCTGTTTTCTTTGTGAAATAAGGAGAATGGTCATCAACTGAGAATGAAGAGGGGTGAGGGGTCTTGGGGATTGCAATTAGAAGAGCATGTGGAGTAGTTTTATGACATAATGAGAGAATAAAGAACTATGAAAATATAGCAGGATGGTAAAACATCAGTTCATGCCTCTTTGAAGATGGTAGTTATGACATAGAGGTGGGATTGGCTTTATGTCCCACAAATAGCAAACCCTGAACAGCAGAGGTTGTATATCCTATATTAGCAGTGGGTCACAAGATGGTTTTCTCTTTTCTAGATGAAATTATGCTGTTTGGACGCTTGTCTGGGGTCATCTATTGCATGTCTCAATTTAGTGCCAATTGCTAGCCCATCATTTTTGTGTCTATTGTAAATTTCCTTAAGATTTTGGAAACCAATTAATGCTCAATCCTAATTCTGAGTGTTGTAAAGTGTTGGTTTTTATTTTGTTTTGGTAGGCAGTCAGGAAGGACTCAGCAGGCGATTTTAACAGATGGCATTTTTGAACCGAAAGAAGTGAGAAGACTGACTTATTAGCTACCTGATAACACAGTCTTTGTTGTCGTTTAGTCGCGAAGTCATGTACGACTCTGCAACACCATGGATTGTAGCTCTCTAGGCTCCTCCACCCATGGGATTTCCCAGGCAAAAATAGTAGAGTAGATTTCCATTTCCTTCTCCAGGGGATCTTACCAACCCAGGGATCCAATCCCCATCTCCTGCATTGGCAGGTGGATTCTTTACCACTGACCCACTAGGGAAGTCCTGGCACATTCCTAGGTTATACAAATGCATTTGTATCTTAACAGAAATCTCAGACACAGACCATCATTTTCTGTTTTGTAACTTCTTGCATCCTTTTCACTGAAACCAAAGGGATTGTGACTCTTCCAAAGCTGCTGCCCATGGACTCAGTTGGTACTTTTCTGCATCCCAGGGTCATCTAAAAGTCAGTGCTTCTTCATGATCAGATAGGTTTATTTTTGTGCTAACTTGAAGCATCTGAAAACTAATTTATGTGATAGATTAAAGTGACAAAAAAAAAACAAAAAAAAAAACAACACCACAACACCCTAGGCACAACCATTTCACTTAGTGCAACAGATTTCCAAAATAAAACAGCTTTTATTTTTCACTATACTATCCTCAGGAGAATCAGATACTGCTTTCCTATTAAGTCCTTCACACATCATTAGTTCCCAAGCAAGAGGGTGATAAATCTCACCACAGAACTAGTTCAGTGCACATAGGAAAAGAAGAAAAAAACAGAGTTGAGATGGTAACTGATTTGATCACAGACAGTAGGCACTGTTAGAAATACATACTAAGTTTATATACATATTTTGGTTAGTAAAGAAAAATGTAATCCATGTGAAAGGTGAAGGATATAAGCTCAAATACCACTTCATAATTCTCCTCCCTCTCTTCATATCGACAAGGCCATCTTGGGGCCTTACTGTTGCAGGAAGACGGACCCCTTCCAGGGCCCGAAACTGGGCTCTTGTCTAACACTCGGAAATGAATTGTCCAAGGAGACACATGTGCTGACAAAGCAAGAGGTTTTACTGGGAAAGGGCACCCAGTTGGAGAGCAGTAGGGTAAGGGATCCCAGGAGAACTGCTCTGCCATGTGGCTTGCAGTCTCAGGTTTTATGATGATGGGATTAGTTTTCAAGTTGTCTTTGGCCAATCATTCTAATTCAGAGTCTTTCCAGGTGGCGCACAAATCGCTCAGCCAAGATGGATGCTAACAAGAGGGATTCTGGGAAGTGGACGGACATGCAGTGTCTCCTTTTGACCTTTCCTGAACTCTTCTGGTTGGTGGTAGCTTACTAGTTCCGTATTCCTTACCAGGATCTCCTATCATAAAACACCTCATGCAAATGGTTACTAAAGGGCCTGGCCATGGGGGCGGCTTCAGTCAGTGTGCTTCCCCTAACATTACTGTCAGCATTTCAGCAGGACAAGCCTTTCTTTGTAGGTGTTTCATGAATTCAATACGCATACTGAGAAGCAAGCATAGTTGTTGTTTATAACCTTCATAATTACTAGTCTTGTAAAGGAGTTATCTGGGCATAGTCTTCATTTTGGATCAAGTCAGAGACATTCTTGTGGCAAAACAAATTCTAGATGTATTCCAGTGCATGAAACAATTCAGCACTCATCATTTCTGGTCAGTAGCCTGGCATGCCTTGATCTGAAAAACCTTTCCAAAGAAGAAACATTTGTTGGCCATGATACTTAGGATAGAAAGTCTCAGACCAAAACAGATGAGAAAGTCCAGGTTGTTGATGATGTTGTGGATTTCTTTCTTTAGATGGGATTTTAAAGCTGTTAATAGCATTAAGAAGCTATTATCATAGGTCTAAGCAGAGATCAAATTGCCAACATCCGCTGGCTCATGGAAAAAGCAAGAGAGTTCCAGAAAACATCTATTTCTGCTTTATTGACTATGCCAAAGCCTTTGACTGTGTGGATCATAATAAACTGTGGACAATTCTGAAAGAGATGGGAATACCAGACCACCTGATCTGCCTCTTGAGAAACCTTTATGCAGGTCAGGAAGCAACAGTTAGAACTGGACACGGAACAACAGACTGGTTCCAAATAGGAAAAGGAGTACATAAAGGCTGTATATTGTTTGCCATCCTGCTTATTTAACTTATATGCAGAATACATCATGAGAAACGCTGGGCTGGAAGAAGCACAAGCTGGAATCAAGATTGCCGGGAGAAATATCAATAACCTCAGATATGCAGATGATACCACCCTTAGGGCAGAAAGTGAAGAGGAACTAAAAAGCCTCTTGATGAAAGTGAAAGAGGAGAATGAAAAAGTTGGCTTAAAGCTCAACATTCAGAAAACGAAGATCATGGCATTTGGTCCCATTGCTTCATGGCAAATAGATGGGGAAACAGTGGAAACAGTGTCAGACTTTATTTTGGGGGGCTCAAAAATCACTGCAGATTGTGATTGAGGCAATGAAATTAAAAGACGCTTACTCCTTGGAAGGAAAGTTATGAGCAACCTAGATAGCATATTCAAAAGCAGAGACATTACTTTGCCAACAAAGGTCTGTCTAGTCAAGTCTATGGTTTTTCCAGTAGTCATGTATGGACGTGAGAGTTGGACTGTGAAGAAAGCTGAGTGCCAAAGAATTGATGCTTTTGAACTGTGGTGTTGGAGAAGACTCTTGAGAATCCCTTGGACTGCAAGGAGATCCAACCAGTCCATTCTGAAAGAGATCAGTCCTGGGTGTTCTTTGGAAGGAATGATGCTAAAGCTGAAACTCCAGTAATTTGGCCACCTGATGCGAAGAGTTGACTCATTGGAAAAGACTCTGATGCTGGGAGGGATTGGGGGCAGGAGGAGAAGGGGACGACAGAGGATGAGACGGCTGGATGGCATCACTGACTTGATGGACGTGAGTCTGAGTGAACTCTGGGTGATGGTGATGGACAGGGAGGCCTGGCGTGCTGCAATTCATGGGGTCACAAAGAGTCGGAAATGACTGAGTGACTGAACTGAACTGAAGCAAAGAATTCCTTCAAAATGTTATCCTTCAATTTTTTTTAAGGGATAATATGAAGAAAATGTTACTGTCAAGGAACCTAGCTACAGATTTTAAAGCCAAAGCCAAAATTCAATACAGAAATGAAAAATTCCTAAAGAAAGGGCAACATGAAAACTTTTCCATTTTCTATTCAGGTAACCACTACCTACAGAGAAGGCAATAGCACCCCACTCCAGTACTCTTGCCTGGAAAAGCCCGTGGGCGGAGGAGCCTGGTAGGCTGCAGTCCATGGGGTCGCGAAGAGTCTGGCACTACTGAGCGACTTCACTTTCACTTTTCACTTTCATGCATTGGAGAAGGAAATGGCAACCCACTCCAGTGTTCTTGCCTGGAGAATCCCAGGGACAGCAGAGCCTGGTAGCTGCCATCTATGGGGTCGCATAGAGTCGGACACGACTGAAGCGACTTAGCAGCAGCAGCAGCAGCAACCACTACTTAAAAGGCAAAAATGTTAATTATGATGCAAACAGATACATTTTCATTTTCTTGTAGCTGATTTCTTACATAATGGTTGTTCACTAAAACAGAATCCAGACTTATGTCATGAATAGTTCAAATTATTAGAACCAGCCTAATGAGAGAGAGTACAACATAAATTTAAAAATTCAATGTGGAAAGTTGGTTAAAGTAATATGAGTTCACAAAAAGCATTATTTTTGAGTTTATACTTACATCACTAAGTACAGTATTTTCCACTTCAATTCTGTAAATCATTTTATATCAACTGTGTTACACCAGCCATGTGCATCAATACAATCATTGATGATAATAATAGACTGAAATTAATCCTACCAGGGAAAATGCAAACTAAGCAAGATGAGAAAAATCAACCTTTTGTCTATATTATTCTTAGTGTGACACACAGCATACTGCAAAGTAAATGACTTTAGTGGGTCTACTATTGCCTGAGATTAGAGGAACATCAGAATGATTTAAAGGAAGTCTTCAAAGTTGACTTCCAGATATTACGGCATGAACAGCCTGGGAAGTTTCCAGACATATTTCATTATATTACCATGAGTTTAATTGAGGCTCTGTTGTTCAATATTCAGTTCCATCTGGGAAGTGTAAGAAAGAAGCATCTCTAATGGTATGTATCTAAGCAATTTATTTCTGTAAAATATGTTGCACTCTATTAGTGATTGTACAGAGTGAAGATCCTGCTACTCAGATAAAATGTAAAGCAGCTATTGACTGGCACCAGCATCTAAACAATAGAGCAGCCACATACTCTGTTTTTTTTCGGTTTGTTCCCTCACTGTTTATTCATCAGTGATTCAGCAGACATTGACTGATAATCTTTTCTATTAAAAACATAATTGTAGGCACTCAAGGAAGCCATGGATCAATTCAAAACAGTTAACATTAGAGCAAATCTGCAAGCAGGACTTGATAACTAAATATACTAAGACATACTTCCTCTTTATTTAATATCATTTCCTATCATATGTTTTTATTTTTTATTTTATTTTTTTTATCGTTTTATTTAATTTTTTTTTATTTAATTTTAAAATCTTTAATTCTTACATGTGTTCCCAAACATGAAACCCCTTCCCACCTCCCTCCCCATAACATCTCTGTGGGTCATCCCCATGCACCAGCCCCAAGCATGCTGTATCCTGCGTCAGACATAGACTGGCGATTCAATTCTTACATGATAGTATACATGATAGAATGCCATTCTCCCAAATCATCCCACCCTCTCCCTCTCTCTCTGAGTCCAAAAGTCCGTTATATTTAAATTCTCTTGTATATTTAAAAATACAGTGTTCTATACAAATTCTACTCCTTATTAAATGTTTAAACTCATATGCAATGTCACCCTTTATCAATCTGTTCAGTCTGTTTCTCACTTTTTCAGGGTGTGAAAGCACCAACACATTTTATAAGCTTCCGGAGAGTTCAAATCGAAACACTGCCTGAAACCATAACAAAAATGCAATAAAAAGAAAGAAAAAGACATGTTTGTTTTACGTCTCATCCCCCAACCTTCAGGTTTTTTTTTTTTTTTCTTTCCATTTTAGATGTTTTGCCTTTGTAATTGGACTTATTCCCTCTAGACTCCAGGCATTTCTAGCTAGTCTAGCATGTTGTTTTGTTATTTTACTTTGAAGCACCATTTTTCTGAATTTAAGTGCAATTATCTTTTGTAGAAACTTTGGACAATACAGGCAAGTAAAGACAGAAACAAGCCGATATTCCTTCTAGCCTTTAAGTACCATTCAGAAAGGTTTCCTCTTCCTGAGGTAATTGGTACTACAAAAATGATGCGAACAAAATTCAGCTAAAATGGGGACTAGCATTTTATCGTACTGAGCCTGACAGACTTAGTCAATATAAACAGAGGATGCTAAGATAAATTAGAATGTCAGAAAAACAACAAATAATATTTGTAGTATCAGCATGTCCCATGTGAATATTGCATAAGATATATATGTGAGACACACTAATTCTAAACTTTTTTCATTGTTTATATGAAAATCAAATTTAACTAAGTGTCCTATCTTAATCTGGCAATCTTATAAAAGGAAAAAGTCTTAAAATGACTTGGCTTGAAAGCTAAATGCAAGTTATAGATTGTATTTAACAAAAAATTATAGTTATAATATTGGATTAATTCCCTCAAATGAGTTTTGCATTGTTTTTTTTTCCTTTTCACAGTAATTTTCACTTTAAAATAATACATAAACATAGAAGAATATCTTTTATTTTATATTTGAATCCATAAAACATCGCATGAGCATATTTTA
Organism: Capricornis sumatraensis; assembly: GCF_032405125.1. Taxonomy (NCBI): domain Eukaryota; kingdom Metazoa; phylum Chordata; class Mammalia; order Artiodactyla; family Bovidae; genus Capricornis; species Capricornis sumatraensis. The sequence continues at coordinate 161,119,412 of NC_091071.1, forward strand.
CTAATATATGACTAGCCTGCATCTTTTGATATTTAAATTGTTTACTTCTAATCACTGATAGTTGTGTTGCCTGTGTCTTTTCTTTACTCCAGTGGTTATTTAGCCAAACTCTGCTATTACTAGATCCTCAAATGTTCCTGACATTTCTGCTGATTGGAATAGACATCGCTATCATTTGCATTGGTTTAGTCACTTTCCTGCGTTGGAGAAGGCAATGGCAACCCACTCCGGTGTTCTTGCCTGGAGAATCTCAGGGACGGTGGAGCCTGGTGGGCTGCCGTCTATGGGGTCGCACAGAGTCAGACACGACTGAAGTGACTTAGCAGCAGCAGCAGCAGGAAATCTTACATCATTTGCATGTTTTCCGTTTTACTCTTCAATTGATTTCTTCTGTACGTGACATTTTAGAAATGCTCTGTAATGAGCAAGAGACTGGTAAAGAAAAGTATTAATTAAATGAGCAGGAAGACCAATTGTTTTTGTTTGTTTTTATTTTCTGGGTGTGCTGCGGGGCTTGTGGGATCTTAGTTCTATGACCAGGGATGGAACTGGCGCCCTTGGCAGTGAAAAATGTGTAGTCCTAATCACTGAAGCACCAGGGAATTCCTAACTGAAGAGCAATGTTGAGAAGGTATTAGTTTTATTGAAAAAAAAAAAAAAGTATTTGAAGACTTTTTCTTGGCATTAGGGTGACTTTTACTTCTCTTCAATTATTTAGTTTTAAATTTCATAATAATACAAAAAATTTTACCAGAAAAAAACCCCTCATCTTGTTGATAGTCTCTTGATTTTCCTTTCAGAAGTTTTCTAAGCATATACAACAGTGTTGTGTGTGCGTGTCGTGTATTTGTGTGCAGCTGTGAGATGTTTGGCCAGTAAATTTGTATAGGATGGGTTGCTGGGAGTGTACATATGTTTACATTTGTGCACATTTGTGTATATGTGTATTTGAGCTTCTGTTTAAATTATATATCACAAATAACAGCCTCCTATATATACAACTCTGTATTTTATTTCTTTACCAAGTAATATCTTAGAGATGATTTTCTGTTGGTTATTAAAAGGCAGCATAACTACTAATAGATTAATATATGTTCTTATTAATTTAAATAGTCCTCTATGGATGGATATTTAAGCATTTTGCATCCTTATGTGTGTGTGATAGTTGATCAGTCGTGTCCTACTCTTTGCGACCCCATGGACTGGAGCCCACTAGGCTCCTTTGTGCATGGAATTTTCCAGGCAAGGATACTGGAGTGGGTTGCTATTTCCTTCTCCAGGGGAACTTCTAAACTCAGGGATTGAACCTGTATCTCCTACACTGAAGGTGGATTTTACCATCTGAGCTACATAGGATATGATTTATCCTGTTGCAATGGCACACATTTGGAATTGTATTTACATGTTCATTTCCTAGAAATGACATTATCTGCATACATTTTGGTTTACATTCAGCTGTGAATAATAGCTGACAAAATATGGCTGAAATTCATGAGTTTAGTCTGTCCTCTGGTACAATTTCAATATACAAAATCTACAGGAAGGCCATAATAGAACTGGAATACTAGCATAACGTTTTCATCAGCGACAGACAAGAAAAGATTGAACAGTGTGTATGTGGTTATAAACCTCTGACATACTCTAACAAAGCATGGGTGTGTTTTAAATTTTAAAACAGCTCTCTGTATCTGTGAGTTTGACATCCCCAGATTCTACCAATTGCATATGAAAAATATTTGGAAAAAAAATCCAGAAATTTCCCAAAGCAAAGCTTGAATTTGAGCTGGTAACTATTTAAACATTATTTACATTGCATTAAGTACTATAAGTAATCTAGGGGTGAGTTAAAGTATATGGAAAGATGTGTGTAGGTTATATATAAATACTATGTCAAGAATACAAATGCACACAAATTTATATGAGGGATTTGAACATCTTTAGATATCTGCTAGCATCCAGGAAGCAATTCCTAGCAGACATGGAGGAAGTACAATATTTTATGAAGGGTGCCAATTTTCTTGAAATTAAATTACCACCAACATGCATGATAGTGTGTATTGCACGATATCTTATAAACATGTTAACATTAAAAATTGGAAATCTCTTGGACAGAGGAACCTGGTGGGCTACAGTCTGTGGGGTTGCAAAAGTTAGACATGACTTAGCACCTGAATAAACAACCTATTAGGAGAAAAGTGGTATTTCATAAGAGAGAAGCTTAAAAGTATTTAAATTTTCTCATTGACCAAATCAGTGGGTGATATCCTAGGTCTGTGATATTCACACTTGAAAATTGAGTCATTATTTGCAAGCACTCTGGTCTTATCTTCAAACCATCCACAAATTTGGCTTTTGACATTCTCTCATGCGGAACTAGCTAGAGTGTAAGTTTTTCTACTCCCATTAAGTGCTCATTTTATTTGTATGTAACTTTTCATTTATATTATTACATTAATTGAAGGCTCAGGTAAGTGTACGTGCATAGTTTAAAATCCTAACTAATCATAAGTTATGTTATAATATAGTAAGATATTATATAAAAATAGTAATATATAGTATATACTATAATGTAACAAGGTTAACATGTAGACTTAAATATTTGGTTATCAGTATTGTGCTCAAATTTTCTCAAATTCAAGAGAAGGAGAAACAGTTCATAAGAATTTTTTTTTTTCAGGAATTAAGTAAAGATTGACAATATTAGCGATGAAGTCAAGGGAGGGCACATCTGGAATTTAGTAAAGTGGGACAAAGTTAGCCATAAATATTAAAAGAATTTAATTTAGTTTTCTGTATTATCTTTTGTGGTCTAAATATGTGCCCACTGCCATAATGAGGAAATAACAGGATTGAAAAACTGTTGAGCTCAATCTCCTGGTATTCTAGTGTTAGTAAATGCGCTTTATGATAGACCCCAGTTCTGAGTGCTTTCCAAGATCTTTACAAACCTCATAAAGCACTGCCCCAACTAACAGGAAATTTCAGGTGTAGAGTAAGGAATTAACTTGCACAACTTCAAAAATGAGCCAAGGTGAGAAGCAATTACAGTTAATCAGGGGACCTGACTCCTCAACCCACTTTCTTAACTACTGACCTGTACTATTTTCCCTGCAGTCAAAAAAGTCACGAGGGCACTGCCAAGTGCAAGGATCTATGAGCCTCTTGCAAGTCAACAGGCACTCAAAAAAAATCAATAAACACTGATTTCAAACCCCCAAGAAGCCTAAGACTGCTATGATCCCTGTGGAACACTAAAGAAAAAGTGAATAGAAATCTATCTGATGATTCTATCTACCTAGTACATTCCTTTCTCCATGTTTTTCCATATGAGTTTATGCTTAAAGCATATCTAATCTTCAAAACTATAGGGAACTAACTCTAGGGAAAGTTTTTTAAAATCCTCATGTTTCTCTTCCCTCAATAAGCTTTCAAACTTTTATGTGGTTTCAATTTTGGAAATTGGAAGAGAAAATGTATAATTACGGAGTAAAGAATAAGAACAATTTTACAAAAGCGATTAACTGGAATGTCATTCACTTTATTCTACTGGTCTTGGAAGAAACTTTCTTAAAATGTATCACACTGTGTTCCTGACAGGGTATCTATAATATCGCCACAAGTCAGGGCTCTAGTCAAAAGCAACTGATACCTGGTTAAAACATTTATCTCCTGGGGAGAAACTGGCTACTCACTTCCAGTATTATTGCTGGGATAATCTCATGGACAGAGGAGCCTGGCAGGCTACAGTCCATGGGGCTGCAAAGAGTTGGGCATGACAGCATGTGCACGCATAAAGGATTTGTAAGAGATGTGTACCGGTGGCAATAACTCATGAGGGGACAACTTAATATGCCTTTCATATTAAGACATCTTGTAAAGTTATATTCCAAAAACAAAATGGAGAAAATTTTCCTTTAAGATTTTATGCCCTCAGTTTACAAATCTTTGGTATTACGCTTTAAAAATAAAGTGATTGTTCAATAATTTCAGAACAATGTAATTGTTGATATTTACCGCTATCCATGGCCTGATGACAGATCTAAATAAAGATTGTGATTTAAAAGAACCTATGAGTCTCCTGTATGGCTTGGTGCATATTTATTGAATCTTAGCTTGAAAACAGCAGTGCTTTAAACAACAACAGAGCCCATACTTCTTTTCATCCCTGGGCCAGATGGTACATCATCTTGGGAAATGGTGTAACCTGTCAGAGAGTATAAGTGTGATCTTGTGTGAATAAATTCTGCTAGCTTGGGACACTATTCTGTGGAGGCTGCATGCTGTCTTTCATTATCCCCAATAATTAAAATTTTGTATTTTCCTCAACAACACACACCACCGAGATGAGCAATTAAGAGTCATTGAATAGAGAAGTATATGAATTTGATGGTTAGAAAGGAGCCTTTTCTGTTTTATTTTATCCTATTTACAACCATCTATCCTGAGATGCTAAGATCCAGAGAGAGAATTTGCTATAATGTATGCCCAAATAATAAAATACTATAACCATATGGGTAGAAAAAGGATGTGCTTTTGGGCTGATGAATAGATTTTTCTTCTTTTGGATCAGAAAAATTTACAACATCTAAAGATTTATTTTTTAAATGTGGTGTTCTTAAATTGATGAAAGAATTTTAAGACAAAGGGCTTTGTTCTTGGAGAGAACAGAGTTAAAGGATTAAAGTTCAAGTTGCATTTCTACCATTTGGTATATGACCTGAGCAAATAACTTACAGTCTCCATTAATGATGAAGCAAATGGTGATTAAAAAAAAATCAAAACACCAATATTAATGTGAGAATTAAATGAGACAATCCCTAGAAAGTAATTTATAAGCTGCAAAATGATGACTGATGACATTTTTACTTCAAAATGAAGGGAAAGTATATAGTTCTCCTTATCTATTCCATTTGTTTTCCTGGGTTTTCTTAAAAGTATAGAGCAGATGGCGGACAAAAATAGCTTGAAGTGGTTTACTAATTTACCAGCTGTAACAGTCAGCATCCAGCCAGGGGAATAGGAAACCACTCCAGGTTCATCAGGCAGGAGGGGGTGTGATTCAAGGAACTGCTAATATAGATGTCAGAAGGTCTGGAGGAGTGAATGGGACAGAGAAGCCACTAGAGGAGCCCGAGCAAGGGAGAGCTCATCCAGAGAGGTGGAAGCTGTAACCATCCCTGGGCTGGAGTCCAGCTCTCACTTGTCTCTGCTCCACGGAAGACAACGTCACTGCCTTGAAACTACACCAGTGCAACTGAACAAATGCTCAGGAGCCCAGACACGCTCTTGGGCTTCCCTGGTGGTGCAGACTGTAAAGAATCTGCCCGCGAATATGAGAGACCTGAGTTCAATCCCTGGATCAGGAAGATCCATGGAGAAGGGAATGACTAACCACTCCAGTATTCTTGTCTGGGGAATTCCATGGACAGAGGAGCTTGGCAGGTCTCAAAGATTCAGGCATGACTGAGCGAGTACCACTTTCTTTTCACTGCCATTTTCGTCTATTTTTCTTTCTTCCAACATCCTGCTAGAACCTTTCAATAGCAAACCAACCAGAACTTAACTGACAAGAGACTCTGGGAAATGCAATAAAGGATCATTCCTTAGTCTTTGTCTAAGATTTTCCACCCATTTGCAATTGGAGTCTTGACTGGAGCTGAGAGACAACACTCCTTATGTATTTTGGCAATTTATTTGCACAGCTCATGACATTGTTTTATAAGTCAATCAGATCCACTTACTTTCAGACTACCAATTCATAGAGAAAACATGCTTTCTTATACTTATTGTGAGCAAAATAAATCTTCTCCCAAATGTCTGTAATATAATAGGGATAGACTTTAGACTTTAAGCATATTTAAAGAAATGCTTCTCAAAATGTGATCTATGAACCATTTTGATCAGAAGCTCCAGAGCCACTTTATAATAATAAAAAACAATAAGGCAAGAAATTGCCTATTATATGCACTGGTTCAGAGAAATGATTCACAGGAGGTAGATGGTGCTACGGGTTGAATTGTGTCCTCTTTCCCAAATTCACATGTAGAAGTCCTAACTGCACTTCCCAGGTGACTGAATTGGAGATAGGGCAATTCAAGAGGTAACTAAGGTTCAGTTCAGTTCAGTCACTCAGTCGTGTCCGACTCTTTGCGACCCCATGAATCGCAGCACGTCAGGCCTCCCTGTCCACCACCATCTCCTGGAGTTCACTCAGACTCACGTCCATCAAGTCAGTGATGCCATCCAGCCATCTCATCCTCAGTCATCCCCTTCTCCTCCTGCCCCAAATGCCTCCCAGCATCAGAGTCTTTGCCAATGAGTCAACTCTTCACATGAGGTGGCCAAAGTACTGGAGTTTCAGCTTTAGCATCATTCCTTCCAAAGGTTAAATGAGGTCAAAAGGGTGGGCGGAGCCCTGATCTGATAGAAGCGATATCCTTACAAGAAGAAGACAAAACACCAGATTTCTCTCTCTCTCTCTGCCAAATGAGGACACAGGAAGACAGGAAGAGAGCTCTCATCAGAAACATAACCCTGATAGATCCTTGAACTTGGACTTTCTGGTCTCCAGAAACCTAAGAAAATAAAAGGTTGTTCTTTGAGCTATCCAGTCTATCATATTTTATGATGGCTGCCCAAGCAACTAAGATTGATGATGAGCGAGAATGGTATAGAGTGCAGGAGAATCTTTAGCCTAATGGTCTCTACTCCCTTGCTGCCTTCTCTTCATCCAGTGGGAAGATTATGCAGATGGGTGGCAGCACACGCTCTGTCAGCTCCAGACACATGACCCACTGCTGCTCCCCAAGTTAGGCTGCCCCAGAGATGGAGTTACCAGTGACTTATTCACATAAAACAAAATCAATGCACTAATAGCTAAACCAGGTTTCAGTATTTTCTTAGCTGCTCACCTGTTCCAATTCGATCTGTCTTCAGGTTGCAAGCCTGACACTGAATTTTAGTCTTGCGATTTTGATATGTCCTGGCTTAGATCTTGCCTCTGTCCTGAGACTGTGTTCTCTCTCACTCACTCAGCAACCAATTTTGATTTTCTCACCTAAACCTTTTGTGACTCTTGCTTTGTGAATTTTCGTCTCAGGCTCCATTTGTTTTACATTGCTGCCTGACACCATCAACTCTGGTTGGAAAGCACTCTCAGAAGTCGGTGGCCAGGCTGCACCCATTTAGTTCTGTCCCCATAACAGCCACCCACGGAAATGCTGCAGCATTCAGAGCAAGCTGAGGTTGTGCTGTGTGTGCAGCTGCCACTCAGCTCTGAAGGAAGCAGCTGGTGTAACACTTGCTGCCCAAATTCAGTCCGACCAACTGGGTGAATGAGCAGCTGCCCAGCAGTGCTGATCGTTGCTTAGTTAGCTATTCTCTTTTTGTTGTTGTTGTTGTTCAGTCACTCAGCCGTGTCTGGCTCTTTTTGACCCCATGGACTGCAGCCCTCCAGGGTTCCCTGGCCTTCACTATCTCCTGGAGTTTGCTCAAACTCATGTCCATTGAATCAGTGATGCTATCCAATCATCTCATCCTTTGTTGCCCCCTTCTCCTCCTACTTTCAATCTTTCCCAGCATTAGGGTCTTTTCCAATGAATCCTCTCTTTACATTAGATGGCCAAAATATTGGAGCTTCAGCTTCAACATCAGTCCTTCCAATGCATATTTAGGGCTGATTTCTTTTAGGATGGACTGGTTGGATCTCCTAGCTGTCCAAGGGACTCTCAAGAGTCTTCTTCAGAACCACAGTTTGAAAGCATCAATTCTTTGGTGCTCAGCCTTGTTCATGGTGCAGCTCTCACATCTGTGCATGACTACTGGAAAAACCATACCTTTGACTATACTATTACTTTTTATATTGTAAGAAAAGTTGACAAGGTAGATATTGCTCTCCCATTTCACACATGAGGAAACTGAGATTCAGAGATGTTGAGCATTGTCACCTTCATCGATCATTGCAGTGGCATCATCAGAGTTAATTTTAGTTTATACTTGTCTAACTTTACCATGGCCCACAGTGTCTCTCACTGCATTATAGTGGTTGAACTTGGTATATCTCAACTTCTTAACAGAGATATCATAAAACAGGAGATGTATGAGTAAATGTGTGAATTACTGGTAGGTACCATCATCTACTTATTGGCAAAATAGTTCCTACATTGATGTAATGAGCTCAGTCACTCATAGTAACCATCCCTTCTACTACTTTTTATTAACTTGACCCTTTCCCAAATCACATTTATTTTTTAAATCTGGTTATGAATGTTATATATGAACCATGTAAAAAGTTGAAAACTACATAGACCAAAATACATCACCAAAGAGTGATCACCACTGTTTCATTTAGTACATTTGCTTCATTCTTTTTACTCATATTATAAAGAATTATTTAATTTCATATGAAATATATGAAGACATATATGCATATTTGTAACTAAAAACTATATGTGATTTTTGTGTCTCTCACTAATTGTCTTCTTGGAAATGAGTTACCAATTAATTTTTTTAGAAAATTATTATGAAATTTTGGTTATATTATGTTCATCATAAAAGCATATGAGCATTTATTTAAACTTTTCAATTTAGTTGGAGCATATAATTACTTTGGAAAACTCTAATACTGTTACAAATTTAGCCTGTTTTCATTTTCTTCTATGTTATATTAAAATGCCTTCATTGAAAACCTTTGTTTAAAAATACTGGAGTGCATATTGTTTATTATTTTAAGGTAAAAGTGAGATTTTTAGCTACATGCAGGTGAAAATGGTTGGTTCAGTGTGTCACTTAAAAATTTTAAAAGCAGCTACTAGATAAATAGAAATTGGACACTTATCTTTCCAGTTTTAATGGGAATAAATTTAATGAAGAAAACTTCATCACAAGGGACCATACAGGATGATGTTGAACATCATAATGATAAAAGTAAGAGGTAGAGTCTGACAAATATTTTAAAGAAGGACTTGGAAAAGTTATGTTTCTGTATCCCCAAAGGACAGTGGGTGGTAATGAATTGAAGGACCCCCTGTCAATCTCACTTGGACTCTCATGTCAGTCTGACATTCCAAGAACTCTAAAAGGAACATCCTTTCTACACATGTAAGTTGTTTTTTCCAAGTTCAGTTCAGTTCAGTTCAGTCGCTCAGTCATGTCTGACTCTTTGCGACCCCATGAATCACAGCACACCAGGCCTCCCTGTCCATCACCATCTCCCGGGGTTCACTCAAACTCACGTGCATCAAGTCGGTGATGCCATCCAGCCATCTCATCCTCTGTTGTCCCTTTCTCCTCCTGCCCCCAATCCCTCCCAGCATCAGAGTCTTTTCCAATGAGTCAAGACCTCTTCACATGAGGTAGCCAAAGTACTGGAGTTTCAGCTTCAGCATCATTCCTTCCAAAGAACACCCAAGGCTGATCTCTAGAACAGACTGGTTGGATCCCCTTGCAGTCCAAGGGACTCTCAAGAGTCTTCTCCAACACCACAGTTCAAAAGCATCAATTCTTTGGCACTCAGCTTTTTTCAAGTTAGGCAGTAGTAAATGTAGCTTCACCAAATGGGTTTTTCAGCAGAAGTTTGGAATTGAGGAATAGAAAGATGTAGAAAAAAAGAGAAGGAATAGAAATTGCAGCTGGTTCTCCTTTTTTAGGCTCATGTGAGAAATAGCTAGATGACACTTTCAGGATGTTGAACTAAAGAGCCTCTTGATGAGACTGAAAGAGGAGAGTGAAAAAGTTGGCTTAACGCTCAACATTCAGAAAACTAAGATCATGTCATCCAGTCCCATCACTTCATGGCAAATGGGTGGGGAAACAATGGAAACAGTGAGAGACTATTTTGGGGGGGTTCCAAAATCACTTCAGATGGTGACTGCAGCCATGAAATTAAAATAAGCTTGTCCCTTGGAGGAAAAGCTGTGACCAACCTAGTCAGCATATTAAAAAGCAGAGACATTACTTTACCAACAATGGTCCATCTAATCAAAGCTATGGTTTTTCCAGTAGTCATGTATAGATGTGAGTGTTGGACTATAAAGAAAGTTGAGTGCCAAAGAATCAAAGCTTTTGAACTGCGGTGTTGGAGAAGACTCTTGAGAGTCTCTTGGACTACAAGGAGATCCAATCAGACCATCCTAAAGGAAATTAGTCCTGAACGTTCATTGGAAGGACTGATCCTGAAGCTGAAACTCCAATACTTTGGCCACCTAATGTAGACAACTGACTCGTTGTAAAAGACACTGATGCTCGGAAAGATTGGAGGTGAGAGGAGAAGGGGATGCCAGAGGATGAGATGGGTGGATGGCATCACCAACGTGATGGACATGAGTTTGAGTAGGCTCTGGAAGTTGGTGATGGACAGGGAAGCCTGGCATGCTTCAGTCCATGGGGTTGCAAAGAGTTGGACACAACTGAGTGACTGAACTGACTGACTGACTGGGTTGGAAAGATCCCCTGGAGAAGGGAATGGCTACCACTCCAGTAATCTTGCCTGGAGAATTCCTTAAACAGAGGAGTCTGATGGGCTACAGTCCATGAGGTCACAAAAAGTGAGACACGGCTAAGCAAATAACACATAGAGTGGGACTGAAAGTGAGTAAGAACTTTCTAGTATGTGTAATTTTTGTAATCTAAAATCCCTAAGATTCACTGACATTCTACCATTAAATGACGGATCCACAAGTTATCCAGAGACCCAGAAACTTTGGAAATGCCAGTGCTCACATTCCCTTTCAAAAGCTGATATTCTTTGCCAAGGATTCATCAACTAAACTGTTACTAATTATTATTTAATAACTAAACTGCTATAACCCTTTCTGATTACTGTCAGCTCTTTCTAGATCATATTTTACAATAGCAATAATCTTAACTTATCACACAAAACCCCCAGCTCAGACATCTCTGATTGGCTTCACTATGCAAAATTGTAAAAAGTATATTCCTCATACTAGAAATTCAGATAGTACACAATAGAACTCTTGCCTGCTTTCCACCTACTGCTTCCACAATTCTCCTTGGCCCATTTGAAAACTGCCCAATTGCCTTAGTCCTCCAGAGAAACAGGATAGATAGGTAGATAGATAGACACTGTAAAGAATTAGCTCAAGGACTGTGGAGGCTGATAGATATTGGATCTGCATGGTAGAATGGCAAGTTGGAGATGCTGCAGGTTGATGCTGCAGGTGAACTCTCAGGGCAGCCTGGAAGCAAATTTCTCTGTTCTTCAAGGAAATACCATCTTTTTTTCTCTTATGTCTGTGACTGATTGAATGGGGGCTCTCCCATGTTATTAAGGATCAGTCAGTTCAGTCGTTCAACCATGGCCAACTCTTTGCAACCCCATGGACTGCAGCATGACAGGCTTCCCTGTCCATCACCAACTTCTGGAGCTTGCTCAAACTCATGTCCATTAACTCAGTGGTGCCATCCAACCATCTTGTCCTCTGTCATCCCCTTCTCCTCCTGCCTTCAATCTTTCCCAGCATCAGTGCCTTTTCCAATGAGTCAGTTCTTCACATCAGGTGGCCAAAGTATTGGAGCTTCAGCTTCAGCATCAGTCCTTCCAAAGAATATTCAGTACTGATTTCCTTTAGGATTGATTGCTTGGATCTCCTTACAGTCCAAGGGATGCTCAAGAGTCTTCTCCAACACCACAGTTCAAAAGCGTCAATTCTTAGGCACTCAGCTTTATAGTTCAACTCTCACATTCATACATGACTACTGGAAAAACCATAGTTTTGACTTAATGGACTTTTTCTTTGGCAAAGTAATATCTCTGCTTTTTAATATGCTGTCTAGATTTGTCATAGCTTTTCTTCACAGAAACTTATCCTTATTAAGGGTAGTTTGATTTACCCAAAATTTACTGACTTATATGTTAACTTCATCTGAAATATACCTTCACAGCAATATTTAGACTGGTATTTGAGTGACTATTGGGATACTGTGGGTTAGTCAATTTGACACATACATTAACTATCACCCCACCATTATACATGTAATTTCCTAATACTCAAAGTGCTTTCAAACAACTATATTTTTCCTAGCAATAATATCAATCTGAGAGTGCCTTCTTTCTAGCCTTTTGAGTCACATGCATTTATGGTGACTGTGTGGATCACAACAAACTGAAAATTATTAAAGAGATGGGAATACCAGACCACCTTACCTGCCTCATGAGAAAGTTGTATACAAGTCAAGAAGCAACAGTTAGAACTAGACATGGAACAATGGACTGGTTCCAAATTGGGAAAGGAGTATGTCAAGGCTATATATCGTCCCCCTGCTTATTTAACTTATATGCAGAGTACATCATGCAAAATGCCAGACTGGATGAAGCACAAGCTGGAATCAAGATTGCTGGGAGAAATATCAATAACCTTAGATATGCAGATGACACCACCCTTATTTCATAAAGTGAAGATGAACTAAAGAGCCTCTTGATGAAAGTGAAAGAACAGAGTGAAAAAGCTAGCTTAAAACTCAACATTCACAAAATTAACATCATGGCATCTGGTCTTATTACTGCATGGCAAATAAATGGGGAAACAAAGGAAACAGTGAGAGACTTTTTTTTTTCTTGTGCTCTAAAATCACTGCAGATGGTGACTGCAGCCATGAAATTAAAAGATACTTGCCCCTTGGAAGAAAAGCTATGACAAGTCTAGACAGTGTATTAAAAAGCAGAGACTTTACTTTGCCAACCATTGTCCTTCTAGTCAAAGCTTTGTTTTCAATAGTAATGTATGGTTGTGAGAGTTGGACCATAAAGAAAGCTGAGTGCCAAAGAATTGATGCTTTTGAATTGTGGTGTTAGAGAAGACTCTTGAAAGTCACTTGGACTTCAAGGAGATCCAACCAATCAGTCCTAAAGGAAATTAGTATTGGATAGTCATTGCAAGGACTGATGCTGAAGCTGAGTTCAGTTCAGTTCAGTCGCTCAGTCGTGTCCGACTCTTTGCGACCCCATGAATCGCAGCACGCCAGGCCTCCCTGTCCATGACCATCTCCCAGAGTTCACTCAGACTCACTTCCATCGAGTCCGTGATGCCATCCAGCCATCTCATCCTCAGTTGTCCCCTTCTCCTCCTGCCCCCAATCCCTCCCAGCATCAGAGTCTTTTCCAAAGAGTCAACTGTTTGCATGAGGTGGCCAAAGTACTGGAGCTTCAGCTTTAGCATCATTCCTTCCAAAGAAATCCCAGAGTTGATCTCCTTCAGAATGGACTGGTTGGATCTCCTTGCAGTCCAAGGGACTCTCAAGAGTCTTCTCCAACACCACAGTTCAAAGGCATCAATTCTTCGGCACTCAGCCTTCTTCATAGTTCAGCTCTCACATCCATACATGACCACAGGAAACACCATAGCCTTGACTAGACGGACCTTAGTTGGCAAAGTAATGTCTCTGCTTTTGAATACACTATCTAGGTCACAACTTTTCTTCCAAGAAGTAAGCATCTTTTAATTTCATGGCTGCAGTCACCATCTGCAGTGATTTTGGAGTGCAGAAAAATAAAGTCTGACATTGTTTCCCCTGTTTCCCCATCTGTTTCCCATGAAGTGATGGGACCGGATGCCATGATCTTCATTTTCTGAATGTTGAGCTTTAAGCCAACTTTTTCGCTCTCCTCTTTCACTTTCATCAAGAGGCTTTTTAGCTCCTCTTCACTTTCTGCCATAAGGGTGGTGTCATCTGCATATCTGAGGTTATTGATATTTCTCCTGGCAATCTTGATTCCAGCTTGTGTTTCTTCCAGTCCAGCGTTTCTCATGATGTACTCTGCATAGAAGTTAAATAAGCAGGGTGACAATATACAGCCTGACGTACTCCTTTTCCTATTTGGAACCAGTCTGTTGTTCCATGTCCAGTTCTAACTGTTGCTTCCTGACCTGCATACAGGTTTCTCAAGAGGCAGGTCAGGTGGTCTGGTATTCCCATCTCTTTCAGAATTATCCACAGTTTATTGTGATCCACACAGTCAAAGGCTTTGGCATAGTCAATATAGCAGAAATAGATGTTTTTCTGGAACTCTCTTGCTTTTTCCATGATCCAGTGGATGTTGGCGATTTGATCTCTGGTTCCCGAAGCTCCAATATTTGGCCAACTGATGCAAAGAGCCAACTCACTAGAAACAAAACCCTGATGCTGGGAAAGATTGAAGGCAGGAGGAGAAGGGGATGACAGAGGATGAGATAGTTGGATGGCATCAGTGACTCAATGGACATGAGTTTAAGCAAGCTCTGGGAGATAGTGAAGGATAGGGAAGGCTGGGTGGGCTGAAGTCTATGGGGTCACAGAGTCAGAAACAACTGAGGCACTGCAACAGTATCAACAAAGTTTATGGTTAAGTAAAAAGTTTCAGTCCTGCTGTCACCTCCGTCATGAAAACTTTTGTGGTCTCACTCTGGGACATCACTCTTCCTTGCTCTCATAACATTTTGCTTAGACCAACCTTGGATTCTAATCTCTGATGCACATGAAGTTACCCAAGTAGGGTTTATCCTGCTGGAGTGGAGAGCATTCAGTTTTGTTTATCTTAGTGAACAAGGGTGAGAGTTCTATAGAGTCACAAGTCAATAAATGCAAGGTAAAAGTACAAGTCCATTATGAATCTGATTACTGAAACAGTTATCTATTATGATGCGGAACTCTATGCAAAGTTTGTGAGGTTGTGTAGTGCTCCTTGCATGGATACTGGAGTGAAACCCTTTCTAGTGAACTGATAAACTTCCACTCCAAAGTTTCTTAGCCTGGTGGATTCAAATCATGAAGGCTTTATACTGGTGATGAGCAGATGGAAAGGAATGTAAGAACATGTCTTCCTCCTCCTCCACAGGAGGGCTGATGACTGCCCTCGACAGGAGGGCTGATGACTGCCCTCCACAGGAGGGCTGATGACTGCCCTCCACTCTTCACATACAGTGAGGAAGATTTAGAGTTCTTACTTCTTTCTCAAGAACAGACATGTTCTTGTCTCTGGGGCTGAGGAGAGTATTGGAAGAAAATAAAATAAAACCTACCAAACAACCCAATATTCCTGGGTGTCTCTTGTTCTGTTTGTTTTTTCTCTCTTCTCAAATAAATAACAAGCTCATTATAATTCTGGCTTGGTAAAATCTCCAGGGCATAACCTTCAGTATGTCTGCATACATTACAGAATCACGTGTCCTTACCACCTTGGAGCTCCATCTTTTTAATAACCTGTAAAAATCCTTGAGTAGAAAAGCTCAGTGAGGCAAAAGAGAAAGCAAACACTGAGGCACAGAAGTACACAAGGTATTTGGATTTTTTTTTCCTGACTGAAATTTATTTTCATGTGGGAATGCAAGCCTGTCCCTAAGCTTGGATTAGAAATCAATAGTATACAAATGACTCAAATTTTATCATGAGTTGGGGGCAGTGGAAGAACTCCAACTAATAATTACATTATTTGTTGAGTGCTTATGATAAAGAATAGCATAGCCATCCCAATCATTTTTACTGTATGGTTAACATCAACAAGTGTTAAAATTATTTAACTATTTACACTTGGAAACCTCTTGCCTTTTATCAAACTTGGATAGTTTCTGGCATATCTGGAAGGATTGTCTGGCTTCTAAAAAAACGTGCAAGGAGAGACAGGATTAGTATGGTCATCCAAGTGTGGTCCAGTCATCACTAAATCTGCCTTTTAATGGATTTTCCTGCTTTCATAGAATGCTATGGAACTATAAGATAATGTCAAGGAGTGCTTGGGACTTGGTAGAGACTGAATAAAAGTTTGCTCCCATGAGCTGACAGTTGTTTTTATCAGAATTTGTTACTCACCTTCATTTCAAAAGGATTTCTAACAGATTGGGGTCATGGGGAGCAGGAAAGTTCTCTGGGATTTCTAAATACCATATTTTCAACAGCTCATCATTTCAAAAGACTATTGCACAGTTGGAACTGACAAAACTGTGGAACTCTGCCAAACCCCTTCCCTTTCAGTAAGCAGAGCCATCACAGCCATTCATTGTTAAAGCAAAACGCCTCCAAAAGCCTGAAGACATGTTGCCTTTCCTGTGCCTCCCCTTCATGTTTTCTTCCTTTTTACTATAAATTAAAATGACTAATATTTACCGCACTGACACAAAAACAAACAATTCAACCGGTCTAAATTTGATTAATCAGTCTACTATCAAGGTTTATTAGCCTTGTCTCTTTAAACCTCCTATTTGCAGGGTGGGTGATATCAAGGAACCCAACAGAATGTAACCCCTAACATGCAATTGATGATGTAAGCAAATTGACTTACTTGGGTTGTGAGTAGTGTGGTAGCATTGCTCTTTGTTTTTAACCAATTTGCCGTTTGAGATAGAATGTCTTTCCCATGGCTCAGTGGTAAAGTATCCACCTGCAATGCAAATCCTTGGGTAGGGAAGATCCCCTGGAGGAGTAAATAGCAATCTGTTCCAGTATTCTTGCTTGAAAAATCCTATAGACAGAGGATCCTGGCAGGCCACAGTCCATGGGGTCACAAAGAGTTGGACATTACTGAGTTTACACACACACACACACACACACACACACACACAATTCACTTGTACTTTTGTCATTGATATGACATCAATCGTGTGAGGTGCATGTGGCACTGAATGGATAAAAAAGAATTATATCCAAGGGCTCAGATGGGATCTGAGATGAATTAAGAAAAGTCACTTCAGGAAAGGTGAACCCAATTCCAGGCTCAAACCAGAAACCTGAGAACGGAGCAGGACAGAAGAAAGTTTGTTTCATCACCTACTTCTCCTCAAGCCACCGTTTGCTCTTTCAAAAGGTTGATGCATTTAGATTTCTTTGTATGCTCCGTATGACTCACAGACCATCAGTTCCATTATGAATCCACTTATCTGTGTCTTTGAGAATCTTAGAGATTGTTGCTGCTTGCAAAGTAAGTCTCCTAGGTGCCTGTTGAATAGCTGAAGTGTCAATTCCCTTGGAGTATGTGACGTTTTCTACCGCAAATTATTCTGCAGATGAAATCTGCATAGAGCTATGTTTAAGAGAAAAAGGATGTGGAAAGAGGTTATTTCTGCTATTTCTGTTCTGATCACGGCAAAGAGAGGCACTAGGCAAGTGACCAACACATTGATTCGATCATGTTCAGACTAATGTTTTAAAAGCAAGCTGGAACATCTGATGCTTAGTCAAAGTTTCTCTATTTTTCAGCTACCAGTCTCATTAAGATATCAAAAATGACATCTGGTACTGTCTATCCTTGGCATGTAAACTATAAGAGAACAAAAGTCTGTTCTCTTATTCGCTGCTGTATCCCCAGTACTCAAAACATGAAAAGAGCTCAAAATATACTTATTAAATATATGAATAACTGAATGAATATTATGTGATTGTAGCTGCTGTCCTAACTTGGGCACTGGGCTGTCAGCTGCTGAGATGAAGACACATCTGTGTAGGATTAAAGAATTGATGGGTCAGCTCAACAAAAGGACACTTTTAAGACTGAGGAACTGGGTAGACAAGATTTTAAAAATTTCTTTCTGAGATTTTTATCCTCTAGTTGTTTAATCAAACATGAATCTAGTCCCTTTGAAGGAATTTTGCTGTTGGAATTAAAATTACCACATACAGTTTCTTAAAATAAGGAGAATAACTAGGATTATCCAGATACACCCAGTCTAATTTCAGGAGACCTCAAAAGCAAAGAAAAAGTTCTGTAGCTGATTACAGACAAGGGCATCAGAGGAGGTACACACTGGAGAGATGAGGCCAAAGGAGATTTCACAGAGATTAGGAGAATAGGAAAAGTAACATCAAAAACAGAGGTTTGCTCACCACTCATAGGCAATAGATTATCTTACAACCTTGATACCTAGAGTGCATAGGTGCCCAGCAGAGTTAGCAATACCCAGTGGGAACATTACAAGTCACAGCAAACCTGGAACAAAAAAATGCAGGTACACATTCTTCTCACAGCTCCAGACCCTTTTACCACCCAATACTACTATTTGAATGCCATAATTTAACTCTCCTCCAAAATCTAGCTCACCTGAAATATATACACAGTTTTAATAAATGACACTGCTACTTAGCAAGACCAGAAACCTTGAAGTCATGTCTATTTCTTCATGGCCTATTGCTCTTGAAAAGGCAAATATAAATGAAAAATAAAGGACTTAAGTTTGCTTTGTTGAAAATAAGGGAAGAGGCTCCTTCTTCCCGCTTCTTAATACATTTACTTTAGAAAACTTGTAAGTTCTTTGTCTCTTTGAAATGTACGTAAATATTTTAAAGAGCTAAATTGGTCTTCTGTTTATTTTACAATCAGGGATATTTCCTTAAGAACCTGGCAACCTATCCCAATGTTCATTGCAGTACTGTTTACAGTAACCAGGGCATGGAACCAACCTAAATGCCCCACAACAGATGAATGAATCAAGAAGATGTGGTAAACATACACAATGGGATATTATCAACCACGAAAAGGAGTGAAATAGGGTCATTTGTAGAGACACAGATGAACCTAGAGCCTGTCCTACAGAGTAAAATGTCAGAGAGGGAAAAACAAACATTGTGTCTTTAAGGGTATATATGAAATCTAGAAGAATGGTATAAATGAACCTATTTCCAGGGCAGGAATAGAGATGCAGATATACAAAGTGGGTATGTGGACAGAGAGGGAGTGAAGGGGAAGGTGGGATGAATTGGGAGGTTGTGATCGACATATAGACACTACCATGGGTAAAATAGCTAGTGGGAAGCTGCTACAAGCCACAGGAAGTTCAGCTCAGTGCTCTGTGATGACCTAGAGAGTGGAGGGGATGGGATGGGAGGGAAGTCCAAGAGGAAGGGAATATATGTATGCATATGGCTGATATACTTCATTGTACAGCAGAAAGCAATACAACATTTTAAAGCAATTATACTCCAATAAAAATATTTTAAAAAGAACCCAGGAACCATCTCTTTGGAATGTAATCATCAAAGAAAATATTACCCCATCCCCGAGTTTCCTGAGATGCTAAGACTCTAACTTCAGTGGGTACTGGTTCCACTTTGCAGACTACTTCAGGTCATAGGGATGTGAGAAAAATATTTCTTAAAAACACGTTTGCAAAACAAGTGGCTACTTTAATTACCAGTAAATTTAAGATAAATGAGCTATGACAAATGGTGCTGTCATGCCCTCTCACACAAAGACTAGTTTCTTTCTCCTGAGAACATGCATGTAATAGATTGTATCTGTTTAACTGAATAAGAGGATGGTATTTCTTTCTGCTTTTGCAGTCTCTTTTTGTGGATTGACTGTACCATACATTACAATTTGTTTAAATGCTTATTTAATAACAAAAATGTTTTCTATTTTTGTGAAGCAATTTTTTCTGGGGTGATAAGGAGAGGCTGTTTCTCATTATACTTTCTCCAGCACCTTTCACTGAAATGTAAGACTCCTTAGGAAAACGATGTTTGTTATCATCTTTGATATATACATCGGTACTGGGCATTTGGTAGGTGCTCCATAAATATTTGTGAACTAGCTAATTGACAAAAATGATGATGCTTTAAGCAGAGGTGGGTTGCTGGATGACTGACAGTTTCTAGAGGCCACAGGAGTGCTCCACAGATGACAATTAAGCAGGAAGCATGGATGAAGGCCAGGCGAACAAGGTCTGTGAACTAGTAGTAGAACAGAGAACTTTGTGATCTTCTTTTGGAGCATACTTGAGAGACTTCCAGGGTACTCTGACATTGCTTAGGAAGGTCTCTGAAGGTTCATTAGCAAGTGGTTGCAAGAGCCTGCAGAATATAAGTTACCAAGTTGATAGCACTCCTGACAAAGTCAGACAGGAAAGTGCCTTGGATCAAATGTTTCCTACCCAAGTGAAAGAAAGTTCAATCTGCTTCCCTATTAGTGTCTATAATGTTGTGGAAAATATAAATGTAATACACCAGATGTAGTAGAAAGAATTGCAAGGCTTTCCAAGAGTTGCAAAACAGGAAATAAGGGCCCTGAAGATATTAGGATAATTATATTTGGTATATGCTTTGAAACTTTAATTAATATGGAATTAAGTAAAGTAGAAAAATAAATTATTCATTTTTCCTTTGTTACATACACTTATAATTTATTTATAATATCATTTAAAGGCAAAAACAAATTAAAATTAAAAATAGTAAGATGGACAGTGAACAAGCAACCTTCAGCTGTGAACTTTGTACTGTGATGTTCAAACTGCATTAAGACAAGCAATCAACTTGAACTTGAAAATACCTCTGGCACCAGGCTTGTGTAGTGTAAAGGAGATCCTTACAGAACATTCTATGTCTACTCTACCAATTTGGGGATGAGTTTGACTTCAGAGAGGTGGGGAAAAGAAGGAAGAGCAGGTGGTCTAACCATTGTTTAAATGATCCTGGAAGATAAATGGCCTAATATCCAAGAGAATGCTATCATCAATTTTAGATGTTTTGAGCTCCATAAAGAGCAGTGTTTGCCTTTAGTAGTAGAAAATAACAAGATATTTCTCTTTTGCTGAAATACACTTTCATCATTTTTCCATTAACACGTACCACTGCCTTCCAAGATTTTCCCCAGGATTTTTGGAAAGATTTTGACAGAGTAAAATGCCATTGGGTACGAATTCAGCCAACTCCACATGCCCCTATACAGGCACTTATTCATTGCTGTCTTATCAGCAGAGAACAGAGAATGCTAGAACTAATTGAAAAGAGTCCTTTTCTCCTCTAGGTTTCAGCATAGGGGAGATTTTGAAGGGATGAGTCATAACTTCAGGGAGAGAATTGAAAAGGAGAATATCAGGAATGTTCTGGAGTTCAAGGTTGAAAAGATTTTAATTATTTCTCTCCAAACATACAAAGATGTGGATATTTAAGAAACCAGTGAATTATTGAAAAGTCAAGGAATACATATGTATTATTTTTCGAGGACAGTCAGTTGGACATTGGTCAAAATTTACAGCGATGTTGAAGACAATAGGCTTGAGAGCCACAAAGATTTGTTAAGAATTCAGACTTTACCACTTACTAAATATGTGACTTTGAGAAAGTTACTTAACTTTACTGAACCTTAATTTTCTCATCCTAAATTGGAGATAATAATACCTAAATCTCATAAAATTATGAGGATTTAATGTGCTTATGTATTAGGATACTTAGCAAAGTATCTGATACATAGTAAGTATTCAGAAATAATTGCTATTAGCAATGGTAATTGGGCATCCCTGGTGGCACAGACTGCAAAGCATCCACCTGTAATACAGGAGACTGGGGTTCAATCCCAGGGTCAGAAAGATCCCCTGGAGAAGGAAATGACAATCCACTCCTTTATTCTTGCCTGGGAAATTCCACAGACAGAGGAGCCTGGCAGGCTACAGTTCATGGGGTTGCAAAGGGAAGTCGCTCAGTTGTGTCCGACTCTTTGCAACCCTGTGGACCGTAGCCTACCAGGCTTCTCCGTCCATGGGATTCTCCAGGCAAGAATACTGGAGTGGGTTACCGTTTCCTTCTCCAGGGGATTTTCCCGACCCAGGGATCAAAGGTGGGTCTCCAGCATTGGAGGCAGACGCTTTAACCTTTGAGCCACTAGGGAAGCCCTAAAGAGCCATACACGACTGAGCAACTAACACACATTATAGCTATGGTATTATTAATAGCTACGAATCTCATAAACCACAGACTCAGATGCGCAAAAAGAAAAAAAATTACTTCTTTACAGTTGAATTTAACTTCTCTCTTGAATTTTTAGTGTCCAGGATGACAGAAAGATTAGCCTGGTCATTTACAGATAAACTCAGACACTTCTGAGTTTTCTTGTTCACTTCCAGTTTAAAGTCAACATGATTTTCTACTCCTCTTTTCTCCTTGAAGTGTAGATGTAGGATGTGTGTTAGGATGTATAGAACAAGCATTTGTCTGTGTTCTCATTCAATTATACTCACATTTAATTCAAAAAATTTTTATACGTAAGAGTTACATTTCCTCAGAATTTTCAATCTACCCTTCTATTTTTTTCAAGTGATCAGTCTTTTCTACTGAGAAGGATGAACTTAGTCTGACTCTCATTCTTTTAATGTGATAATACTCTTTTTTTTCCATTGGGAAACTTAAAAAAATTATTTTTATACATTAAGCTGTGAATATCACATGGCTAGGTATGGGTATTTGTTAGTCATACATCTTAGCATTCCTTTCAATTTGACTGTTTTCTTTCAGTCTTAAAAACTTTTCTTGCATTATTTCTTTGATAATTTCTTACCATTCATTTTTCCTACAGGTGAACAAAGTTCTTTACACAAATCTTTGTCTGAATACCTAGTTATATTCTTAGGATAAATTCCCAGAAATAAAATCAGTTAGTTAAAATGTATGCCTATTTCATAGCATTTCATGAATATCACTTTTTCTCTTGAATATCTAGACCAGTTCATATTTCCAGCTTAGTAATGAGGCAATTGAGGTATTTGATAGGTCTTCAAACACAGATGTATTTTAAGGACTAATTCTTTACCTTTAGTGGTAAAGAATCCACCTGCCAATGCAGGAGATGCAAGAGTTTCGGGTTGTATCCCTGGGTTGGGAAGATTCCCTGGAGTAGGATATGGCAACCCACTCCAGTATTCTTACCTGGAACATTCCATGGACAGAAGAGCCTGGCAGGCTATAGTTCGTGGGGTCACAAAGAGTCAGACATGACTGAGCACACACACACAGATTTTTTATGGATGTATTTTAATAGACATACAATGACTTTGAAATCAAACCACTCATTTTCTTTAGTTCAGTCACTCATTAAAATGATTGCATGTATTTAATTCATAAAGTATTATTCAGAATATTTATGTCAAATTTTGTAAAAGTAATATGAAAGTCACGTTGAGTATGTTTCAGTGTAGACATTGAGTATGTTTTGAATTAGATTATAGATTAATTAGATATAATTTCATATTCTTAGCAAGATATGGCTACAACTAAGTTTAGTATTTTGAATATGTCACCCAAGACCAAATTAATTGGTAAAAGAAATAATTAGTCCCAGCTTGCCTAAATATCATATGTGTTAAATAAACTAAAGAAAAGAAGGTCTAATTTTAGTCATAGTGATCTTGAAGAAGGGCCTTTTTGATCTTGCTTCCCATCATCTAATGGTGTTAATTACTTCTGTCCTTTTGTGCATACTTTACTCAGTAACTAAGAATTTTTTAAGTGGCTGATGTTGACTATTTAATTGAAAGTCTTAATTTTTTCTAGATAGGACTACTTGGTAAATATGTATAACATTATAGTAATTAACATGTCTAGAGTCCTAACAAGTTCTCATTGCTTATCTACTTATCCTCACAAATTTATTGACAAAGAAGGATATTTTGAGACTTTTTAAATATATAAAAATGTTTGTAATCTATAAAAGATTTGTACACTGGGTAGATTTGATACATACTCAAATTGTGTTCATCTGCTGACCTTTATAGTCTTGAATCAACTGACTCTCTAACTTCTTGTTAGGTTCTATTGATCAAAGACAGTGGCAGATGTTTGTAGGATGGGAAGGGAGAAAGACTAGGGTACCCTTTCCCAGGCTCTCCCCTTGTTGTGGATTGGCTGTGTTTCTCCACAAAAGGACACAGCTTCTGACTGTGTAGGGGCCCTCTCCTCCACTGTAACTGATACCTGCTTCTCTTCCTGCCCCATTTGGATCTAGATGTGATAATTGATCACCACTGATTCATCATTTCTTGCTACCATTTTTTTTAACTTTAACTTCATTTTGGTAAACTGTTTCTTTTAAAAAATCTCCTTAATTACCTTGCTGAATGTCCCATTTGTCTCTTACTGGAATCCTGGCTGAAGTGCACTAATATAATTATCTGTTCAATAAATGTATCTTTCTTCTTTCTTTCTTTCTTTATTTATAGTAAAAAGTTTGAAAAAAAATTGAAATTTACTATACATTAATAATACATTTTGCTGTAAAATGATATATTTTGAAGCCCATTCAATAAGTTATTTTTCCAAACTACACAAAAAAAGAAATTCATGCAAAGGAAAGAAATTCATGTAAAGTAAATTCATCTAGTAAGAGGTTCTTCTGCAGAGGCTCCTGTTCAGTTCAGTTGCTCAGTTGTGTCCAACTCTTTGTGAATCCATGGACTGCAGCACACCAGGCCTCCCTGTCCATCATCAACTCCCAGAGCTTACTCAAACTCATGTCAATAGAGTTGGTGATGCCATCCAACTATCTCATCCTCTGTCATCCCTTTCTTCTCCTGCCTTTAATTTTTCCCAGCATCACAGTGTTTTCCAATGGGTCAGTTCTTCTCATCAGGTGGCCAAAGTATTAGAGTTTCAGCTTCAGTATCAGGCCTTCCAATGAATATTCAGGACTGATTTCCTTTAGGATTGGTTGGTTGGATCTCCTTGCAGCCCAAGGGACTCTCAAGAGTCTTCTCCAACATCACAGTTCAAAAGCATCAATTCTTCGGCGCTCAGCTTTCTTTATAGTCCAATTCTCACTTCCATATATGACTACTGGAAAAACCAAAGATTTGACTAGATGGACCTTTGTTGGCAAAGTAATGTCTCTGCTTTTTAATATGCTGTCTAGGGTGGTCATAGGTTTTCTTCCAAGGGCCAAGCATGTTTTAATTTCATAGCTGCAGTCACCATGTGCAGTGATTTTGGAGCTCAGAAAAATTAAGTCTGACACTGTTTCCACTGTTTCCCCATCTATTTGCCATAAAGTGATGGGACTGGATGCCATGATTTTCATTTTCTGAATGTTGAGTTTTAAGTCAACTTTTCCACTCTCCCCTTTCACTGTCATCAAGAGGCTCTTTACTTCTTTTTCACTTTCTGCCAAAAGGAAGGTGTCATCTGCATATCTGAGGTTATTGATATTTTTCCTGGAAATCTCAATTCCAGCTTGTGATTCATCCAGCCCGGCATTTCGGATGATGTACTCTGATATAAGTTAAATACGCAGGGTGACAATAAGCAGCCTTGATGTATCCCTTCCCCAATTTCGAACTAGTCTGTTGTTCCATGTGCAGTTCTAACTGTTGCTTCTTGACCTGCATTCAAATTTCTCAGGAGGCAGGTCAGGTGGTCTGGTATTCCTATCTCTTGAAGAATTTTCCACAGCTTGTTTGATCCACACAGTCAAAGGCTTTGGCAGAGTCAATAAAGCAGAAGTAGAGGCTTTTCTGGAATGCTCTTTCTTTTTTGATGATCCATAGGATGGTGGCAATCTGATCTCTGGTTCCTCTGCCTTTTCTAAATCTAGCTTAAACACCTGGACGTACATAATATGCTATTCTTTGGAACTCTGCATTCAAATGGGTATATCTTTCCATTTCTCCTTTGCCTTTAGCTTCTCTTCTTTTCTCATCTATTTGTAAGGCCTCCTCAGAAAACTCTTTTGCCCTTTTGCATTTCTTTTTCTTAGGGATGATCATGATCCCTGCCTCCTGTTCAATGTCAAAAACCTCTGTTCATAGTTCTTTAGGCACTCTGTCTATCAGATCTAATCCCTTGAATCTATTTCTCACTTCCATTGTATAATTGTAAGGGATTTGATTTAGGTCCTACCTTAATGGTATAGTGGTTTTCCCTACTTTCTTCAATTTATCTCTGAACTTGGCAATAAGTCAGCTCCTGGTCTTGTTTTTGCTGACTGTATAGAGCTTCTCCATCTTTAGCTGCAAAGAATATAATCAATCTGATGTCAAACAAAGCCAGTGGAGGTGATGGAATTCCAGTTGAGCTATTTCAAATCCTAAAAGATGATACTGTGAAAGTGCTGCACTCAATATGCCAGCAAATTTGGAAAACTCAGCAGTGGCCACAGGACTAGAAAAGGTCAGTTTTCATTCCAATCCCAAAGAAACGCAATGCTAAAGAATATTCAAACTACGACATATTTGCACTCATCTCACACGCTAGTAAAGTAATGCTCAAAATTCTCCTAGCCAGGCTTCAACAGTATGTGAACCTTGAGCTTCCAGATGTTCAAGCTGGATTTAGAAAAGACAGAGGAGCCAGAGATAAAATTCCCAACATCCACTGGATCATCAAAAAAGCAAGAGAGTTCCAGAAAAGCATCTACTTCTGCTTTACTGACTTTGCCAAAGCCTTTGACTGTGTGGATTACAACAAACTGTGGGAAATTCTGAAAAAGATGGGAATACCAGACCACCTGACCTGCCCCTTGAGAAACTTGTATGCAGGTCAAGAAAGCAACAATTAGAACTGCACATGGAACAACAGACTGGTTCCAAATTGGCAAAGAAGTACATCAAGGTTGTATATTGTCACCCTGCTTATTTAACTTATATCAGAGTACATCATGAGAAAGGCTGGGCTGGATGAATCACAAGCTGGAATCAAGATTTCCAGGAGAAATATCAATAACCTGAGATATGCAGAAAACACCTTCTTTTTGGCAGAAAGTGAAGAAGAACTAAAGAGCCTCTTGATGACAGTGAAAGTGGAGAGTGGAAAAGTTGACTTAAAACTCAACATTCAGAAAACGAAGATCATGGCATCCAGTCCCATCACTTCATGGCAAATAGATGGGGAAACAATGGAAAGAGGGAGATACTTTACTTTGGGGGGTTCCAAAATCACTGCAGATGGTGACTGCAGCCATGAAATTAAAAGACACTTGCTCCTTGGAAGAAAAGTTATGATCACCCTAGACAGCATATTAAAAAGCAGAGACATTACTTTGCCAATGAAGGTTCATCTAGGCAAAACTATGGTTTTTCCAGTAGTCATGTATGGATGTGAGAGTTGGACTATAAAGAAAGCTGAGCACTGAAGAATCAATGGTTTTTGAACTGTGGTGTTGGAGAAGACTCTTGTGAGTCCCTTAGACTGCAAGAAGATCCAACCAACCAATCCTAAAGGAGATCAGTCCTGGGTGTTCATTGGAAGGACTGATGCTAAAGCTGAAACTCCAATACTTTGGCCACCTGATGCAAAGAACTGACTCATTTGAAAAGACCCTGATGCTGGGAAAGATTGAAGGCAGGAAAAGAAGGGGACAACAGAGGATGAGATGGTTGAATGGTATCACCAACTGAATGGGCATGAGTTTGAGCAAGCTCTGGGTGTTGGTGATGGATAGGGAGGCCTGGTGTGCTGCAGTCCATGGTGTCACAAAGAGTCAGACAAGAATGAGTGACTGAACTGACCTGAACTTAAAATCAGTCCTGAATGTTCATTGGAAGGACTGATGCTAAAGCTGAAGCTCCAATAATTTGACCACCTGATGCAAAGAGCTAACTCTTTGGAAAGGACCCTTATGCTCAGCTTTCCTTATATTCAACTTTCACGTTCATATGACTACTGGAAAAACCATAGTTTTGACTAGATGGACCTTTGTTGGCAAAGTAATGTCTCTGCTTTTTAATAAGCTGTCTAGATTTGTCATAGCTTATATCCTATGTAAGAATGCCAGCAACATCAATGTTTTTCCTTGTAAATTTCATAATCTGTCAGTATATCTGTTGTTAAGTAGTTATTTTCTGGGGAGAATAAGAATGGAAAAAAGGAAGCCTATATTAGTTTCTTCTATTCTTTATCACTTGCACTGGAGCACGTTTTTATATTAGGTGCTTTATATAGATAAACACTGTCCCTAATAATCCTTATATAGAAACTATCATTCTTCTTGTTTTACAAAAGGAGAGGAATATTCAAGGAAATAAGTTTGGTTTCTCAAATCCCTGCAGGTGAAGAGGGGGAAGAATGGGAACCTGCATTTCTATTGTGAGGACCAATGTTACACCTCATGGAAAACAGAAGCAGTATTAGAAGCAACTGCTTGCTTTAAGTGTTATAGCTAATTTTTCCACAGCATTAATTCTAAACTTATATCTTTGCTGACTATAATATGTTTTAAAATATTATCATTTTGTACAAAACATTTATTTCTCAAGTCATTTGAATTCTAATAAAAAATACTTGATGTCCTGCTATTTTGAAAAGAGCCCTATGAGAGAAAGAATGATGAATGCTTTATGGCACCAGTGGTCTTATAACTCTCATCATTGTTATACTTTTAAAGCAATCTCTTTTATAATTTCAGGTTCTCTTTTCTCTTTAAAGTCACAGTGGATGAAATAACCCATATCAACACTATGCACAATGGTCCTTTGAGATAATGATTTAATTTCTAAAAGAGAATGGAAATTGTATAAGTTTAACTTTTTGGAGACATTTGATTTACTTTCATTAAACTGTTTAGTGTATTAGAATAACAATGTATAAAGAGAAATATTTCAAAAGTTCTTTTTGTTGTTCAGTCACTCACTCAGGACTCCTTGTGACCCCATGGAGTGCAGCATGCCAGGCTTCCCTGTCCTTCTCTATCTCCCAGAGTTTGTTCAAACTCATGTCCATTGAATCGATGTTGCCATCCAACCATCTCATCCTCTATTACCCCAGTCTCCTCCTGCCCTTAATCTTTCCTAGCATCAAGGTCTTTTCCAATAAGTGAGCTCTTCATATCAGGTGGACAAAGTATTGAAGCTTCAGCTTCAGCATCATTCTTTCCAATGAGTATTCAGGGTTAATTTCCTATAGGATTGACTGTTGTATACATGAATATTTAAATGTCACAGTCTGTAAAAAGCTTTTCCCATCTTATTCCTTACCAAGTTACTATGTAGATAACAGACAAAGTTAATTGAACCATCCTACTTTTCCCTTTGTCTTGAGTTCAAGAATCTAGCATATGACTTTCTCATTACAATTTCCAGAAACTTAATGTAATTTTCCATTCATTCTGTAGAAAGCAATCTTCATCTCAGAGAAACATTCTTCAGTCACGAGTATAATTATTGTATATCTCCCATCAGTTTCCTTTTCTCCTTCAGAAATTGAGATTTGGGTATCACATCTCTGAAATCTGTTCTCCAGATCTCACATCTTTTCAAATTTGCTCTTTTTTCACATTTTTTGGTCTGTACTTTGAGATAATACTCTTGCTCTCATTCTTCTAGGCTACTAATCCCAGTCTTAACAACAACCATCCCATATCTTTAACTCATCTACTGAATTCTCTACTTCACATATTTAGTTTATATTTGGAGAAGTCCTGTTTTGTGCTTAACTTGAATCTTCATAGCTGTTCATTACCATGTTATTATCAGATAGTCCTGTTGTCTGAACCTTCATCTATCTCCCCCAGAGGCTCAAAGCTACTTCATCTTCCTTTGCTGGATGTATAGAGATCCCTCAGATAGTGATTGTGTTTTCTTGTGATCTCTTTAGGAAACAGCTTGGTTGTTGAAGTGCACTAAGTGGAGGAACTCTGAAGGAATGGAGGCTGAATGACCATCTACTTCTCTAGGCTAAAGGTATGCCAAGAGGCAGGCAGCAGGAAAAAGCCTGCCTGTGACATGATTGTCTTGTACTCTCTCCGCCTCCAAGGTATCAGTTCACCTTCTCAGCTCTGCCTTCTCTCTCTCTCTTTTTTTAAAGTTTTTATTGGAGTATAGTTGATTTAGTTACTTTTGTGTTAGTTTAAGATATACAGCAAAGTGAATCAGTTATGCATACATTCCCTCTTTTTTAAAGCTTTTTTCCCCATATAGGCCATTACAGAATATTGACTAAGAGTTCCATGTGCTATACAATAGGTTCTTATTAGTTTTCTATTTTATATACAGTAGTATGTATAACCAGACATCTTGGAATGTGAAGTCAAGTGGGCCTTAGAAAGCATCACTACGAACAAAGCTAGTGGAGGTGATGGAATTCCAGTTGAGCTATTTCATGTCCTGAAAGATGATGCTGTGAAAGTGCTGCACTCAATATGCCAGCAAATTTGGAAAACTCAGCAGTGGCCACAGGACTGGAAAGGGTCAGTTTTCATTCCAATCCCAGAGAAAGGCAATGCCAAAGAATGCTCAAACTACCACACAATTGCACTCATCTCACATGCTAGTAAAGTAATGCTCAAAATTCTCCAAGCCAGGCTTCAGCAATACATGAACCATGAACTTCCTGATGTTCAAGCTGGTTTTAGAAAAGGCAGAGGAACCAGAGATCAAATTGCCAACATCTGCTGGATCATGGAAAAAGCAAGAGAGTTCCAGAAAAACATCTATTTCTGCTTTATTGACTATGCCAAAGCCTTTGAATGTGTGGATCATAATAAACTGTGGAAAATTCTGAAAGAGATGGGAATACCAGACCACCTAATCTGCCTCTTGAGAAATCTGTATGCAGGCCAGGAAGCAACAGTTAGAACTGGACATGGAACAACAGACTGGTTCCAAATAGGAAAAGGAGTATGTCAAAGCTGTATATTGTCAACTGTTTATTTAATTTCTATGAAGAGTACATCATGAGAAATGCTGGGCTGGAAGAAACACAAGCTGGGATCAAGAGTGCCGGGAGAAATATCAATAACCTCAGATATGCAGATGACACCACCCTTATGGCAGAAAGTGAAGCGGAATTCAAAAGCCTCTTGATGAAAGTAAAAGAGGAGAGTGAAAAAGTTGGCTTAAAGCTCAACATTCAGAAAACGAGGATCATGGCATCCAGTCCCATCACTCCATGGGAAATAGATGGAGAAAGTGGAAACAGTGTCAGACTTTATTTTTCTGGGCTCCAAAATCACTGCAGATGGTGATTGCAGCCATGAAATTAAAAGACGCTTACTCCTTGGAAGAAAAGTTATGACCAACCTTGATAGCATATTCAAAAGCAGAGATGTTACTTTGCTGACTAAGGTCCGTCTAGTCAAGGCTATGGTTTTTCCAGTAGTCATGTATGGATATGAGAGTCGGACTGTGAAGAAGGCAGAGTGCTGAAGAATTGATGCTTTTGAACTGTGGTGTTGGAGAAGACTCTTGAGAGTCCGTTGGACTGCAAGGAGAGCCAACCAGTCCATTCTAAAGGAGATCAGCCCTGGGATTTCTTTGGAAGGAATGATGCTAAAGCTGAAACTCCAGTCCTTTGGCCACCTCATGCAAACAGTTGACTCATTGGAAAAGACTTTGATGCTGGGAGGGATTGGAAGCAGGAGGAGAAGGGGACGACCAAGGATGAGATGGCTGGATGGCATCACAGACTTGATGGACGTGAGTCTGGGTGAACTCTGGGAGATGGTGATGGACAGGGAGGCCTGGCGTGCTGCGATTCATGGGGTCGCAGAGAGTCGGACACAACTGAGCGAATGAACTGAACTGAACTGAACTCAACTGAGTATCTATGTGTCAAGTTTCCCAAGTAGCTCAGCTTGTAAAGAATCCTTCTGCAATGCAGAAGACCTTGGTTCAATTCCTGGGTCAGGAAGATCCCCTGGAGAAAGGATAGGCTATCCATTTCAGTATTCTTGGGCTTCCCTGGTGGTTCAAATGGTAAAGAATCCACCTTCAATGTGGGAAACCCCGGTTTGATTCCTGGGTCAAGAAGATTCCCCTGGAGGAGGGCATGGGAACCCACTCCAGTATTCTTGCCTGGAGAATCCCCATGGATAGAGGAGCCTGGTGGGCTACACTCCATGAGGTCGTAAAGAGTTGGACATGACTGAGTGACTAAGCACATGTATATGTCAATCCCAATCACCTATTTCATATATTTTTAAGATTTATTTGCTCCTTATTGCTATTGTCTGATTTGTCACACATCTGATTTCCTCCTTAAAAAAAGTCAAAGGCTAAAGAATATAATATTTCAGCCACAGTTTCAAAGTCATACAGACAACCTCTTCCTATTCTTTAAGGTTCTTGGTCTGCCTTCTGTTTTGAAGGCTAAGGAGTCCAGCCAGTCCAGACATGTGTTTGAGTGCATGCAAACACACACATTCAATTTTGCCCCATCTAAATCCCCAAGGATCCACAAATTTTGGGAAGTCAAGTCCTTTCCAGTATCTTCCATAATTTTTTCTTAAAGGATCTCTTACCAGGGTCTCATCAAGCCCCTGAAAGGAAGCCCTTCACAAGTGTCTTTCTAAAGATCTTCAATTTGCAGAGTAAAACCCTTTCTTATACCCAGGAATCTACTGCCTCTCACAGCCATTTGGACAGGTGAGCCAAAAGTATTCTTGTGAAAAGAAAGAATAATGCATTCTCAGGATCTTTCCAGAATCTCTGCATTTTATCCAAGTGCTTTCCTTACCATTTGTCCTAAAAGTTGTCAGTGGAATGGATGAAAATGATATCCAATTTATACTAACAAGTTTTTGATGTGAGATGATTACCAGTTCAGCCAGCACATATAATTTTTTTCTGTGTCCCTCTACAAATGACCTTCTCTTTCCTTTAGTCTATGTTTTTTTGCTGTCTATGAGGCCAAAGAAAAATGCAATAGAATACACAATTAAACTCTACATGGTCTTTGCGCTGTTGGAAATTATCTTAAGATTTCTCAGTCTTCCTTGGATGAAGCAGACAAAGCTTTAACTTTAGTTGAGACCATGTGTAGCTTCTGAATTCTTCCTAGAAATGAGAAAAAGTCAGAGAGGTCTATTACCCTCATGCATCAATATCAACACTGACACTTTTCAAAAAGTATTTTTACGAATATAAGCAGCACTGATGCAAACAAGTAAATATATTCTTGCCGCTGCTCTTATTAGTATAATTGAGAAAGAAGTGACTATAGACAATCAGCATCCCATTAAGTAGAAGGAGAAACAAACAAATATATGGGAGAAAAGAAAAAGTCAAGTTAATAATGCTGTGCTACTGCTTAACGATAAGAATCTGAAAGTTTGTGTCTGTCAAACATTATCTACTAACAGATTCCTAGGGGGGGAATATGTTTTGCTATATAAGCTAATAGGCACACATAGTCTAGACTTATATTTTCATGAATTTAATTTTCTAATGTGGAGCACTTTCAAGGATCAGGAAATACATTGCATATCCTCCTCTTGTGGTGAAGAATCTGCCTGCAATGCAGGAGACACAGGAGATGCGGGTTCGATCCTTGGGTCAGGATGATCCCCTGGAAGAAGAAATGGCAACCCAGTCTGATATTCTTGCCTGGAGAATCCCATGGACAGAGGAGGCTGGTGGGCTATAACCCATGGAGTTGCAGAGAGTCGGACATCACTGAAGTGACTTAGCACACGCACTCCTATTTCTAAAGGTGAAGCAATACCATAAAATACTTCATTTCCCCATTACATTCTAAGCATCTTCCTTCACAGAAAAAAAGTTGGTACAGTTAAGTCTACAAACGCCCCACACCATATATAATTAGCTCTCTCAGAAAGATCTGGAGAAAAGTAACATGCTGAACCATAAAGGAGAAGCAACTGATTTAAACATCTGTTCTCATGCAATGGAGTATTTCTGCTTTTTAAACAAACAAAACAAACAAATCAAACTATTTTATTGCCAGTATGTTTTGGAAGTGACATGGCTGCTGTTGTTTCTAATCTCAAAAAGAGAAAAAAAAAATTGAGAAAAGAAATGTAGCAACAAAGCAATTGAAAATCCCTATAAAATACACACTATGACTTAAACACATTGTGGATGAGAATACTGAATCTTAACGCCTCTGTGTGAATCTATGTGTACACTCTGAGCTCATGAGGCCCCAGGATTTACCCCATGATGTGTATAAAAGTAATATGACCCAATTCATCTTAGAAACAAACTGCAGAGGATATTTGAATCATATGCACTTATTACAGTTGCATCTTTGGAGAGGTCCCTCAGCATAGCTTTGTACCCATAAAATGTGGATCTAGGGCCATTTATAAGCTGACAAAATTTTATGAAACCAGATATTTTACTTTTCCTAACTGTATATAATACTCCCTCTGCTTCTTCTAGGAGCTCAATGTCCAGCCTGAAGGCAGTCCTGGTTTTGCTTTATTAAATCCCAGAGTAGGATTTTAGTAGCTATAGCTTTCATCCATTCATTCAGTTAACAAATATTTAGGAAGCTCCTACTTTGTGTAAGATGCAAGGCTAAGTGCAGGGTTCACAGTTTAATGGAGGGGCGAGATATGATCTGTGCCTCTTGGAGCATTCTGGCTAAGAGTTGTGATGGGGATGTGGTGGATACTATACAAATAATTAAAATTCTGGTTCTCAAGTACTTGAGTACTCAAGAAGGAAAACAAGATACTATAAAAATATAAAGAAAGGGCCTTGTATGGAGAATTATGTGGGATTGGCTGAGAAAGTGTTATTTAAGTGGCGTACTCAAAGATGAGTGGGATGTAGCCAGGTAAAGATGAGGAAGAACTTTCCAAGCAAATTAAACAGCATGGCAAAGGCCCTGAGGAAAAGATAAACAGGTCATGTTCAAGGTTCCGCTGTGATTGGCGGATAGAGAATTGAAATGTGACACAAGATAAGGCAGGCACTGATCTGTATCATGCAAAGAGTCATAGTCTGGATTAGAGTCTCAGATCAATATCAAGAGTAACAGGACACAAACTGAGTTGAGTTCTAAATTGAAATGTATCAGAGATTAGGATCCTTTTGAAAAGCATCTACCTGGCTTCTAAGCAAAAATTAGATTAGAGGGGAAAGGTTGTGTGTGTTATAGCAGTTAGAGGCTATTGCAGTAGGTGAAGAGAAAATGGTGGTGATGCAGAGTGAGGTGGAAGTGGCGCATATGAAAAAGAATAGATCTTTTTGAGACAGAGTTTGAATTTAGAATCATCATGATTTAGTCATTGATTAGAAGCAAAGACTGAAGAAGTACAAAGAGTCAAGAATGGCTTCCACATTTCTGGCATGAAAAATGGAATTTACATTGGCATCATTTACTGACCTCAGGAGTTCTAGACTGAAAAGAAGTAACAGTATTTAGGGGGGAAAAAACACCTGAGTTCAGTTTTAGATATACTGAGTTTCAGGTGTCTGGAGATTTGCAGTGGGCATGTCAACAATCATGGTTACCTGCAGACCTAGAATATAGAAGCGCAATTTGTCATGAAAATAAATATTTGAAAGAAACATTATATGTGGTAGATATATATGCTCTTAGCATAAAGATAGTAAATGACATCATAGGAGTGTATGTAGAGACACTAAGATAACCCAGAAAAAATGAAATAAGAAGATATTGCAGCTGAATCCTGAAAAATTTCAAATAGTTTGAATTAGTCTAAAAGTAGAACAAGATGATTGAAATATTGACCAGAGAAATGTAAGAATAAGTTAAAAACACGACCAGAGTATTTCAAGGAATATTTGTCAAGGTCAAGTTCTGCCCAAGAAACTGGGTTAAATGAAAGCAGAAAAGCATCCTTTGTATTGAAAACCATGAAAAACATGGAGGCCCACTTAGAGGGGGTACTGATGGAGAATGGGGGCAGAGCTGGATGGTGTGTGGTACTGCTGCTGCTGCTGCTAAATCACTTCAATCATATCCAACTCTGTGACCCCATAGACAGCAACCCACCAGATTCCTCTGTCCATGGGATTCTCTAGGTAAGAATACTGGAGTGGGTTGCCATTTCCTTCTCCAGATGTGTGGTAAAAATGGCTCAAATGGTCAGTGAAGGGGGAAGTGGACTAAGACAGTAAGAGAAACCTTTTGAACACTTGACTGTGAGGGATAGAGTGTGGTCATACATGCTGGAGGCATGGATACAAACCATGGGTTTTGGGTTTACTTTTTTTTTTTTTTAATCTTTTTTATTATTTATTTATTATTATTATTATTATTTTTTTACTTTACAATACTGTACTGGTTTTGCCATACATTGACATGCACCCACCTCAGGTGTACATGAGTTCCCAACCCTGAACCCCCCTCCCACCTCCCTCCCCATATCACCTCTCTGGGTCATCCCAGTGCACCAGCCCCAAGCATCCTGTATCCTGTATTGAACCATTGTAAACACTTGAAATGTTTAAGTGCTGATATGAAGTCTCCAAAGATAAAACAGCTGGCCATTCAGAAGAGACACTGTCTCCATTAAAATGGGAGGGTAAAGCTACAGGTAGGTTTGTATGTTTGATGGAAGAAAGGCCCGCCTGTTAGTGTATGTTTTTCCTGGAAAAAAAAGAATCAGTCTTCTGCTGAAAATAAGGGAAGAAGGGTAAATCACGGTGCGAGGTTGGGTCAAGTAAGGAAATCATAAAGGACTTAGATACTCAGAGAGGAAGAGTGATCTACTGAAGAATGGTAAGTGAGTTGCTGCAAAAGCGTTGAGGGTCCAATTCTTCCTCCTGTCCTTCCCCAACTCCTCTCTTCTAGCTTTGCCATCAGTGACTATAAAACCTAGACTCAAACAAAACAAAAACAAAAACAAAAACAAAAAACCCCAAGAAACACCAAAACACTCAATACTTACAGAGCAGTACAAGTATGATTTAGCTTACTCTTTTGTCCTGATAATTTGAAGTTTACTAGGGATTCATGGGACTTCCCAGGTGACTCAGTGCTAAAGAATTCACCTGCCAATACAGGAGCATGATCTGGGTTCGATCCCTGGGTTGGGAAGATCCCCTGGAGGAGGAAATGGCAACCCACTCCTGTATTCTTGCCTGGGAAATCCCATGGATAGAGGAGCCTGGCAGGCTATAGTCTAAGAATTGGACATGACTGAAGGGACTGAGCATGCATACATGCAGGGATTCATTTCATAAGTCCACTAATGACCTCCAGATCGTGAAAATATCAGAACTTGCCATCCTCTGGGAGATATTCAGGATGGGGAGTGTTGCCTGGAGTGTCTATGGTCCGGGAACATCACTGGCTGGAGTAGAATAGGAGGTTGGAACAGGTTGTTATCTGTGTTACTGTTTCAGATCCAGGCTTGTCACTATTATTTCCAATTTTAGTTCCTCTATGAATTTATCTTGTCAGTACCTCTAGGAGTCTGGGAGCATGGGGCACTCTCTGAGACAGACAAAGCCTGATGACGTTTTGCAGATGAATACACTAGGAAACCAGTGAGCATTTACATTCTGGAGGACAGAGAAGCTCCAACACAGGAGGATATAGCAATTGATAAAATTTGCTGTGAATTTCATGTGCAAGATGATGTTATTTATTATCTAATTTTTTAAATTTCAGGAATGGCCTTAAAGGTCTGATGAGACCAATTGTGCTGTCTCATTGTGGTGGCTGGGACTGGTAAAGTCATTCTCTCAAGTGTACTCTCGCTGTCATTTGGCCCCACCAGCTCTGAAACAAAAAATGTTCATGGCCCTTGGAAAAGAGTTGAAGGGAAGGAAGTCTTTCTTCCTGCTGCTCTGGTAGAACAAGAGTCCAGAGTGTGCAATTCTGCCTTCATCTGTGGAAGGCTTTTCTCAGGACCTTCAAATCTATTTTTAAAGTGGAATTATGAGACTGAATGATGGTCAAGATAGGCCATATAATTTTCATAGTGCAAAATGAAAATGTGGGGCTCCTTATTAAAAATTATTAAGAATAATAAAAAATTAAGTTATTAAGAATTTCATGACAGCACAGTTGAGTACTAACCAAAGTGCATGGCTCTTATGAGACAGAGTCCTGTGCAATTGTGCAAGTCACACACCCACAAAACTAGCCCTGCTGCTGCTGCTAAATCACTTCAGTCGTGTCCGACTCTGAGCGACCCCATAGACAGCAGCCCACCAGGCTCCCCATCCCTGGGATTCTCCAGGCAAGAACACTGGAGTGGGTTGCCATTTCCTTCTCCAATGCAAAACCAGCCCTGGTGATGGGTAATTGCTGCTCTAACATTACTTTGGCTTCTAATGTGTCTTTATGTGTCATTAACCCTGTGATCTATGGCAAGTCACTTTAGCTTATCTACCTTTAATTCCTCAGCTGTAAAATATAAAGGTTAAGCAAACATATATTATCTGTTTTGTTCAGTGACTATTGGTCATTATTTCTATATTGCTATGAACACTAAAAATAAAGCATTACCCTCACAAAGTGTATGTTATCTGAGGCAACTGAGAGTAAAAAACTAATTTCAAAATTAATGATTCCATTAAAATATGATGAGCACTACAATGGAGAAGTACTGTGAACTGTGCCATATGTTTATAGATGGCTTAATGCAGTTTTAACCTGGGTTTGAGCATATGTCAATTTCAAATCTTTTATTAATATGATAACTCAACTAGAAGAACAACTATTTTCTGCCAGGCATACAATGCCTGCCTATGCTCTATTAACTCAGTTAATACAGTTACTAAACGAAGCAGATACTCTTACTAGTCTAATTTTGAAAAGGGGGAAGTGAAGCACAGAGTTTTAAGTAACTTTGCAAAGATCTTATAATTAATGAATGGTGGAGCTGGTTTCAATTCTAAGTTGAGTGTTACGACCAGAAATCGGAGCATTTATGTTGGTAACCTACCTCACAGAACATAAAAATGATCACTTAGTAAATAACAAAGCCAGGCAGCTCTCATTAATCTTAGGGAAGGAAGCTGAAGAGCTAGATTTTCTTTCTGGCTCTCCATTGACTGCCTTGTGACAGTCTCCTAACGTCTTTATCCTTTTTGTATTTCCTCATTTCTAAAGCAGGGGTCAGCTTCCCAGGGATTGACGTAGGTAGGTCAAGAAACTTAGATCAAAAGCGTTCCATATCTTATAGCACTTGCAAGAGGAGATAAGAAGATTATTAAAAGCATAAGCAGTGGCTTAATATTACCTATTTATCTATCTTCTGTATAGTTGCATAAGCTACTTATAGTTACATCAGTATTTAATTAGCATTTAGCTAAAAGTACCCAATAAGCAGTTAAATAAATTAATGCCAGTAGTTGATTTGAATAATTTATCTTTTAACCTCTAATTTCCTCTTCTTAATTTAACTTTTTTCATAGTTTATTTTACGAAAATTCCACTTTTTAATAGTTTTAACATTCAAAAAATTTTTTCTGATCTAAATGGTACCTGTTTGAAATTTTTTAAAAAGCTATCAGTTTTGTCTTAAAATGCATTTAATCTTTGAATTCTACATCTGCTTATTTGAAGTTTTACAAAATATTACTTAATGAAATGATTGTTCATTCTTAAAAAATAATATTCTTGGTCTACTTCGCTTTAGGACTGGCCAGTGTTAAAAACAAAACTCTATTTTGCACTGGTGTTCACAGGCAGGACATTATGTTCATGAGAGATCAATGGTACTTTAAAATTTAAATGTTGATTTCTTTTTAATTTAGTTGCTGTTTGCTTTTGACATTGGCTTCTGACAATGAAAGCCTTTTTTTCCCTTTGCTTGTTAATTCCTTTCCAATCTCTGTCCAGTGGTTTATATTACATGCAGGCTGAAAAATATATTGAATGCCCTTTACCATGTTGTGATACTGTACTCCAGTGACAGATGTGTAGCTTTGTGGGAACATTATAAACATCATATGTCAGGATGAATAATTTCCTTTTCCTTCCTATTATTCAGCACCTTTTATAAGACAGAGTCAAGAAAATGAAAACCCAAATCAGGAAATTTGCGTCTTTTGTAATAAGAAAAAGGCAACTATCTTTGCTATCAGAAGATAGAAAAAACTATTTCCTGCGTTCCTGACCTGCCACCTATATCTTTTATAAAACAATTTTCAATGTGAAATTGAGATGAGAAAACGTTTAGAAACATAAGCCTCCTGTTTGTGTTTTCCATGCCTCTGATTTTATATTGTATTTTGAATAGTTTTTAGACCCAATTTAGCAGTTTCTCATCTAGATGGTATTTTTATTTTCCATCTGTTTTATGCTTAAGCAATTGATCCTCAGAGTCCCTAGTATTCTTTTGCAAGAAAATAGTCCAAGAATATGGTGCTAAAGGACAGGTATAGGAAATATAAATTCAAATTAAAAAAGTGGAGAGAAGAAATTGAATTACATGTAAACTGGGACTTTTTTGTATTTTTAACATATATAGTTTTCTTGTATACTTTTCTCTCTGCAAATATGGCATCAACTGATCTCTAGAGAGGTTATTTTCCCAACTGCAAATCAATTTCCTTTGAATAATAAAAAAATACA
Organism: Capricornis sumatraensis; assembly: GCF_032405125.1. Taxonomy (NCBI): domain Eukaryota; kingdom Metazoa; phylum Chordata; class Mammalia; order Artiodactyla; family Bovidae; genus Capricornis; species Capricornis sumatraensis. The sequence goes on from NC_091071.1 coordinate 161,159,330, forward strand.
CACTACTGCATAACACACACCAGGCAGGAAAGAGAAAAAAAGAACTGTGTGTACCGAAACAGCTAGTTACAGTACAAGCACCGTGAAACATTGTGGAATCTATAAATGGGATCTTTAGAACTGTTTCACATAATTTCTAAGGAAATGGCAACCCACACCAGTATTCTTGCCTGGAGAATCCCAGGGACAGAGGAGCCTGGTGGGCTGCCATCTAGGGGGTCTCACAGAGTCGGACACGAAGTGACTTAGCAGCAGTAGCAGCAGCAGCCTCAAAGAACCAAGGACTTTTGAGATTTCTTAAATCAAGCACGCAGTCTGCCTGGCTTCAGGAAGACACATTAGCCTAGCATTAGAAGTCACATATGATTTGGAAATCAGACACTTAATTAGAAATCATACATAATAGTGAATTATTGCCAAGTGAGTTGTGGGACTGCTCTGTGTGTTTGCTTTAATGTTCTACAAAATATCTAAATACCCTTTTCATTTAATTGGAATGTAATATACCCCAATTCAGCTGCTAACACTTGGGCAGGGCAGCACATTTATAAAGAAACTGACATGGATTGGGGGCAAGGGAGTGTTCAAGAATGCAAAGATTGTTAGAAGGGATCATCTGCTAGGAAAATGGCAGCTTGTCAAGTCAATGCAGCACCTGTCTGTGCAAACTAGATAATTTTTGAAGGGATAGAAGTATAAATAGTGGCAAAGGGTCACTTGTGTCCTCAAGACAACTTTCCATGCATGCCCAGAAAGACTTTCTTTTTTCGGAAAGAAAATGTCAGATTCCTGATGTTTCTCAGCGTATGGAAAGGACTAGACATAACTTTGGGAAGTTAGGCGAGAAAAAGCCAGCAGGGTGTGAAGCCACTTAGCAGGAAGCCTTACAAATTGACACATGGGCTGGCAGTTCTTGCTAGTAAAGCCAAGAGGGGCGACTGAGTGCGAAGAGTTTGTGATGAGGACAGCAATCTTGTAACATCATCAACTTGGTGTGAGGGTGTCTGCAGGCAGGAGGTTCCATATCTTACCTCATTAGCAATCCTGTTGGACAGGTCTGGCAGGAGGGTACACTGGCAGCACCTTACCTTTGTGAGATCTCAGCATAGGCCAGAGTGGGTGAATGCAGAAAGAAAACTAGAAAATAAAAAAGCTTTTTTTAATTGAGGATGACAATGCAAACATCTTTTTAGAAGTGCAGAACACAAATGAGAAAATGCAAAAACAAACTCTAAAAATAGTACCAGCAATGGTCTTAACTTTAGACGGAGAAGAACTGAAACAACAATTGAAACTACCTACCTACCAAAAAGAAAAATCATTCCACAAAAATATTTCAGTCTGTAGTGAAAATGTTAATTTCTCTCAGTTGTGTCCCTCTCTTTGCAAGCCCATAGACCGTGCAGCCTGCTAGGCTCCTCTGTCCATGGGATTCTCCAGGCTTCTCCAAGAATACTAGAGTGCATTGCCATTCCCTTCGCCAGGGGATCTTCCTGACCCAGAGACCCTGGGTCTCCCTCATTGCAGGCGGGTTCTTTACCATCTGAGACACCAGGGCAGAGGGTATTCCCAGGGCCCCTATGACTAGTACTATTTTTGTGGCTATACATCTAGAAGGCAGCAAGTCCCTCTAGAACCAATAGGGAGTCCAGAGTCAACGTGAACCCAGGAAATAGCAATTCCTGGCAAGAAACTAAACTGAGTGTCATTTCCTATGTGATAACTGGATAGGACTTTGGGAATGAATACATTAGCTCTTTATTAATTAGAATTAATTCCCCCCTTTATTTTCTTCTTGCAGTTTCACTGAGATATAAATGACATATAACACTTTTTAAATTTAAGGTATACAGTGTAATGATTTGACTTATCAAATCATGAAATGATTATCACATAAGTTTAGTGAATACCCATCATCTCATATAGATAAAAGATTAAAGAAATAGAAAAAAAGATTTTTCTTGGCATGAGAACTCAGGATTTACCCTCTTAACAGTTTCATATATAACACATTTCAGTGTAAATTGTATTAATCATGCTGTATGTTCCATTCCTAGTATTTATCTCATAAATGAAAGATTCTTACTTTTCACTGACTTCATCAAATTCCCCCTGCCCCCATACCCATCTTTGGTAACTGCAAATCTGATCTCTTTTACTATGAGTTTGTTTTCTTTTGTTGTTGTTTTTGAAGTATAATTTACCTACAACACTATGTTAGTTCTTAACTATACAGCCTAGTGATTCGATATTTCTGTATGTTTTAAACTGGTCACCACAATGAGTCTAGCTTCCAAATGTAAATTTAAGAAGATAATGCATAGTTATTGACTATATTCCCCACACTACATTTTATATTGTGACTCATTTATTTTGTAGCTGGAAGTTTACCAGCTGCAAAATAAATGAGCACCTCTTAGTCTCTCTCACCTATTTCTCTCATTCTCCTCCCTCTGCTCTGGCAACCACCTGCTTGTTCTCTGTCTTCATGGCTCTGTGACTGTTTGTTATGCTTGTTTATGTGTTTCATTTTTTTAGATTCCACGTATAAGTGAAACCATACAGTATTTGTCTTTCTTGGTCTGATTTTCACTTAGCATAATACAGTCTAGATCCATGCATGTTGCGAATGGCAAGATTTCCTTCATTTTTATGCCTAATATTGCATTATATGTATGCACCACGTCTTGTTTACCCATTCATCTACTGATGGGCACTTAGGTTGTTTACATATCTTAGCTCTTGTAAATAAAGCTTCAGTGAACATGAAAAGTGAAAGTGTTAGTCATTCAGTTATGTCCGACTCTGTGCAACCCCATGAATATTGCCTGCCAGCCTCCTCTGGGAGTCTCCAGGCAAGAATACTGAAGTGGCTTGCCATGCCCTTCTCCAGGGGATCTTCCCGATCCAGGGATGAAACCTGGGTCTCCTGTATTGCAGGCAGATTCTTCACCGTGTGAGCCACCTGGGAAGCCCCAGGGTGAGCATAGTAGTGAACAGAGCAGGTCGAAGATAGCAGTGAACACAGAGGTGCATTTATCATTTTAATTACTGTTTTCATTCTATTCAGATAAATATCCAGAAGTGGAATTGCTGGATCACACAGTAATGCTATTTTTAATTGGGGGATTTTTAATTCTCCATATTGTTTCCCATAGTGTCTGTACTAATTTACATTCTCAAACAACAGTGCACAAGAGTCTCTTTCTTCTCATGCTTGCCAACACTTGTCATTTGTTGTCTTTTGATGACAGCCATTCTGACAGATGTGAGGTGATATCACACTGTGGTCTTCATTTGCATTTCCCTAATGGTCAGAGACATTGAGCATATTTTCATGTGCTTGTTGGCCATCTGTATGTCTTTTTTGGGAAAAAAGTCTTCTCAGATCCTCTGCTATTTCTTTCATAGGTTCTTTTTCTTTTTATTTGGTGATGAGTTGTATAAGTTCTATGTATCTTTTGAATATTAGCCCCTTATTTGAATGTTGTTTGCAAACGTCTCTCATTCAGTGGGTGACCTTTTCATTTCACTGATAGTTTCCTTCACTGTGCAAAAGCTTTTTATTTCATTGTAGTTCCATTTGTTTATTTTTGCTTTTATTTCCCTTGCCTAAAGAAACATATTCAAAAATATTGTCAAGGATATCAAAGAGAATGCTCCCTATGTTTTATTCTACATGTTTTATGATTTCAGGATTTTCATTTAAGTGTTTAATGCATTTTGAGTTTACCTTCATATATAGTATGAGAAAGCAGTCCAGTATGATTATTTTGTATGTAGCTTCCCAGTTTTCCCAACACCATTTATTGAAAAGCCTTTCTCCCCATTGTATATTCTTGCCTCTTTTGTCATAGGCCTATTTTATTATAAATGCAATTATAAATGTGATTCCTTTCTTAATTTTCTCTTTCTGATAGTTTATTCTTGGTGTATAGCAATGCAACAGACATATATATATATATATATATACATATATATATATATATATATTAATTTCTGTGTGTTAGCATTAATTTAACCTAATTCATTGATGAGTTATAGTAATTTCTGGTGGTGGCTTTAGGATTTTCCATGTATAAAATCATGTCATCTGCAAAAAGTGATCATTTTACTTCAGTTTGTATTAAATTTCTTTCTTTCCTCTTGTCTGATGTTGTCTGAGACCTTCCAATACTATGTTGAATAAAAGTGGCAAGTGGGCATCCTTGTTTTGTTTGTGGCCTTGAAGGAGATGCTTTCATTGTTTCAATGTTGAGTACTACTATGTTAGCTGTTATGTTATTACCTTTATTATGTTGAACTGTGTTCCCTTACATTAAGAGTTCTTTGCTGTTCAGTCGCTCAGTTGTGTCCAACTCTTTGCAATCCCATGGCCTGCAGCACACAAGTCTTCCCTGTCCTTCATCATCTCCCGGAGTTTGCTCAAACTCATGCCCATCAAGTCAGTGATGCCCTCCAGCCATCTTATCCTCTGTTGTCCTCTTCTCCTCCTGCCTTCAATCTTTCCCAGCACCAGGGTCTTTTCCAGTGAGTCATCTCTTCACATCAGGTGGCCAAAGTATTGGCACTTCTGCCTCAGCATCAGGCTTTCCAATGAATATCTAGGATTGATTTCCTTTAGGATTGATTGATTTGATCTCCTCACAGTCCAAGGGACTTCAAAAGTCTTCTCCAACACCTCAGTTCAAAGGCATCAGTTCTTCTGTGCTCAACCTTCTTTTTTTTCCAACTCTCACATCCATACATGACTACTAGAAAAACCATAGTCTTGACTGTATGGACCTTTGTCGGCCAAGTTATGCCTCTGCTTTTAAATATGCTGTCTAGGTTTGTCATATAAATGTTGAATTTTGTCAAAAATCGTTTCTACACCTACTGAGATAACCATATGCTTTTATTCTTCGATACGTTAGCATGGTGTATCACATTGATTCATTTGTGAATACTGAACCATTCTTGCATCCCTGAGATAAATACCAATAGACCAAGTCGAATGATCTTTTTAATATATTGTTGAATTTAATTTGCTAATTTTTCATTGAGTACTTTGCGTCAACGTTCATCAGAGTTGTTTTAAAGAACCAATCTTAGTCTCATTGATCTTTTCTTTTCTTTTTTTTAGTTCCTATTTAATTTATTTCTGCTCTGATCATTATTTCTTTTCTTCTACTAGCTTTGTGTTTATTTGCTATTCTTGTTTAGCTACTTTAGCTGTAAGATTAGGTTATTTGACATTTTTCTTATTTCCTGAGATAAGCTAGTATCACAGTAAACTTTCTCCTTAGAACTCCTTTTGTGTCCCATTGGTTTTGGGAATCAAACCTGAGTACCCTGCATTGGCAAGGGATTCTTTACCACTGAACCACCAGGGAAGTCCATTAGATTTTGTATCATTAAGTTTTCATTGTCATTTGTCTCTAGGTATATTTTTATTTCCTGTTTGATTTCTTCAGGAACTTATTGGCTTTTAAAAGCCTATTCTTTATCATGCATCCTCTTTTTTTGCAGTGTTTTTTTTTTCCTGTAGTTGATTTCTAGTCTAAAGCTTTGTGGTTGAACAGTTAATTAGAAGAAAGGGAAGAGCATCCCTGACATCCTGACTCTAATTATTGGTGCTTTTAGGAATTGGCCAGGTCCTTACAGTTCTGCCATGCTGTTAGCCTTTTGGAAATCAATAATTTCCCAGGACACCAACATTCAGACAAAATCATTCTGTAACCATGATGAAGTGAAACAAAAAGCAAGACCACTCATCATTCTTTCTCAGCATAAATGAAAACCAGGTCACTGTGAAAGCTGCAATAAATATCCAACTGCCAAATATTCATTTCTTTTGCCTAGTATGAGTGATTGCTATTTCTTTTCCATTTTTTTTTTTCAGTTACAGTTTTAGCCTGGCTCTAGTGTCCCCTCCTAGACAAAACTTACTTTTCCCAGTTGTAGGATTGTTCTTTATCTGATAGCATCTAATATAGAGTAAACTCTCGCTTCCTTAAAATTTCCCCCAAATCACCTAACACAAACTCCAAGCCCATAATTGGTCTTTTTATGAAAAATTCACTCTTTTATCAAGATGTCTCATGATTTCCTATGGTATGTACTCTCCCTCATTGCAACTAATGATAAACTCAAACTTGTTGACCTCAGGTATGCCCCAGATGGCCTTAACTAGAGGTCTAGGTGGACCTTTCCTGTACCAAGCAGTGCATGTAGCCCTTAAGGTACAGCAGTGAGAAAGATGGTTCCATCAGGTGCATAAGCATCCCAATGGAAGAGATTTTCCCTGTTTTGCCCACTGATGTCCCCCTAAGAGAGCCTAGCATATAGTAAGCTCTCAATAAATATTTATTGAAAGAATGAAGTAGCTTTTGGTCTACTAGCTAGCTCAGAGTGTAAATCAATATGAAGTGCTCAGTAGGGAACAGAACACACAGAGTACACAATTAACAGCAACTTTTTCCATGTTATATTAAAGTCAAGAGTAGCTGTACATTTATGTAAGTTAATTCTACTCTATGCTTGTGTAGTATTGAGCCAAATATCTGCTTGCAATCTTTGTAATGAACTATTTTTAATTAATTAATTAATGCTTTAAATGGGAGGATAATTGCTTTACAATGTGCTGATTTCTGTCATACAACAACATGAATGAGTCATAATTATACATATATATTCCCTCCCTGTTAAGCCCCTTTCCCTCCTCCCATCTCACCTTTCCAGGTCATCACAGGGCACCAAGTTGGGCTCCCTGTGTTATATAGCAGCTTTCCACTAGTTAGCTATTTTACACATGATAGGGTACATATGTGAATGCTCCTTTCTCAGTTCAGCCTACCTTCTCCTTCCCCTGCTATGTCCCATGTCCTCATATGCATTCTCTACATCTGTGTCTCCATTTTTTTCCCTGCAAATAAGTTCACCAGTATCATTATTTTTCAGATATACGTGTTAATATATGATATTTGTTTTATCTTTCTGACTCATTTCACTCTATAAATTATTTTATTGCCAGTGTTTTAAGTCCATTAACTATTTCAACATATTGTAAAAGTAATGTTTATTACAGAGTCAGCTCTTTTTATGAAGCTCCAATCATATTGTCTTGTCAGTATTTCCTGACCTTCCAGGATTCTGTGTCATTTAGCTCATTGGTCTTTCCACTTGAAATTGCCTTTTCTCCTTCTTGGTTAGGTTGAAGAAATTATATTTATAATTCCCTTGTCTGAGACACTTCCTCTTAAGTAGAAAAAAGTCACTCTCATTTACCTGATCCAAGGAAAATATATTCATACAGATATATATATATATATGTTGTTATTTCTGTGTGGCAATTTCTCACCCTCTGCCATGCACAGTTCCTTTGGAAGGTAGTGCATCTATTCCTTTTCTATTCTAAGCATCTGGTACTAAGTGTATTCCATATGTTGAAAATAGATAAGTTTGTGGCCTACTCCAATAAGCATTTATTTCTCCATTGCAGGATAAAATCTACACTTATTTTCTTGACATGCAAAGCACCATAAAACTTTGCCTTTAAATATAATTCAGCGATATCTTTCCTTACTCCTTTATGTGAACAATTTATTTCCATGACATTGGTCCTGCATATTTATTGATATTTTCCTTCATTTTTCTCTTCTAAAACGACTTTTTTCTTTTCCTTAGCTAAGACTTACTTTTCCTAAACTTCTAAATAAATTACTATATACATAACTAATTACAATCAGTATAGTAGATGAATACCAATGTATAGATGATATATCTTAAATCTCCAGGAACTTACATACATAGAAACTTAATACATAACTGATGACAGTAATGATGGCAGTGATTAAAAGGGAGCTCAAGAACTCAATAAACATAGAAGACATTTTTAAGCCAAGGTCTACTCCCAAGAATAAAATATAAAAAGAAAAGTGAAGGATGGCAATAGATAATTAAAAAGCTCCTGTTAGACATCAAACGGTAGTAAAGAGTATGGTGGTTTGGACATAAAACTAGGCTGTTGGTGGAATTTCTTGGTGGTACAGTGGTTAGGACTCCCCATTTACAATGTAGGGGACACAGATTCAATTCCTGATTGGGGAACTAAAATCCAGCATGCCACATGGTAAAGTCAAAAAAGAAAAAAAAAAAAAAAAGCTGCTGTCTTGAGTGCAGAAATGTTGTATGATTCTCTGGATTTTATAATGATTTATTATAACCTAACCAGATTTTAGAGTTTGGACTTTGAACATGGGAATTTCATGTGTAGAATTCAGCATATAAACTACTCGTGTACTTGTCTCATTTTTCTTAGCATTATTCATCTGAAACCTCATAATACGATTCCTTCTCCTTTGTGATCTTTAAAAAAATTGATTGCATCATTGTCTTGGGTTATTTGCTGCTAGATGTTCAGAAAATATGTCTATTTTAAGTGCCACTGAACAAGATGCTCCCTGGTCCCAACTTGTACCCCACCCCCAAACCACAGAGTAATCTACAAATCAGTGGGAGTTGATTCTTCATAGAAAGAGCATCCCATCTTGGGAGTATGAAATTTCTGTGAAATATCTTTGCAAACTATTTGACTTATTTATGCATTACTTCTTATTCTTCTCCAACCAAGCCTTAAGATTTTGAAAATGTAAATAAGTCATGTATCCACTTCCTTTTATTTCAATTAGGATTTAATATTTAAGGGAGAGACTTCAATGAAAACAAAATTGTCTACAGTATCATGATTGTTACAAGGAATTCAAGCAAAGGATGATGACAAAGAAAAAGGGCATTCACTACAAAGCAGCAAGTAAGGCCGCACATAAGTAAGTGCAAAAACCAGAAAAATGGGCAAATAAAAGGAAATGTCCTGACAGAGGGGCTTGGCTTCATGGAGACCTCCTGGAGGACATGTAGTTTAATGCTATCTTAATGGGTTAATTGGCTTTTTACAACTATTGATTTGAGTGGGAAATTCTAAGTAAAAATCAAATTCAAGAAAGCAAAAAGACTGCTTTGGGAAAAAAGTAATCAATATGTGCAAACAACAGTTTTCCAAAAATTAACCAATGCAACCAATATATTATCCAATATATTTCCTATTTTATCAATCCTGTTAGAAAACGAAAAATCTACCTTTGTGTTCTGTTACATTTTCTTTCCTCAGCCATGATGTTTTTTATTTTTTGTAGTATTTTTCTTTTTTTTCTCTTAATCTCCTTTCCTCTTTCTTGGGTTTTTATTTCTTCCTGGCTTGTTTTAGTTATATCACACTTATGTTTTTTCCTCTACTATTAGCTGCACAAACCTCTCTTATTTAAATCAGCAGAGTAAAAAATACCACATTCATTACAAATACATTATAGTGTTTAGAGTGAGAAAAAAAATCTGGAAATGGAAGTAGTTTCCAAAAAGTGAAAAGCTTTGAATATCATGTTAAAAAACCAACAAAAGACATATATTACAGACAAAGAAGAGCCATTACATGTTTACTTGCGGCAGAATGATGTAATGACAGTTCTGCATTGGGAAGACAGTTGCAGAAGAGAAGAGAGATAAGAGGAAAATGGTTATCTAGCCAAGTGGATAGTAGCCAAATTCCTGAAATAGTTAACTTAGCTTTATTTAAACTGTGTATTATCCCATACACAGTCTGTCTAAAACTCACAAAGACTAGAACACAGGTAGCAAAAATAAGGAATGAGTGCCCTAAAATTTAGTGCAGTAGAAGTTGTGTTTCCAGAGTAGAGAAGAAAGGTTCTAAAATTGACAGTATGATGACCTTTAGTTTTAGCCCCACATATATGCAGTTTGGAAGTCACCATTCTGTCCTAACATCAAGCAATGGGCTTAACAGACCGAAAAATGGACTCTTCTTGAATATACAAGGGAAAGGAGGACACGGGGGCAAACTGTTGCCCCCAAGACTGAGGGGACAGACAGAAAACCTAGTTTCATTTGGGTTTTCCCTAAGAGGTTATGGAAAAATCTGAATGAACTTTTTGGACAACCCATATATTAGGGCACTCTGTTCTTAACAAGGTCTGCTTCAGGGTTAATTAACTAGAAATTACCTGCTGGAATATTATCAGAGACGGACTGACCTGGAGAAGGGAAATATCCAATTCCAGTCCACTTTAATCATCCTGTCCCACATAAGGGAAGAAACAAATAGTGAGAAGCACTTGGACAGTTCGTAAGTTTACTGAAAAACTGAAGCTTAATCATAGGAGTATAGACTACTCCCCACCCGACCCCACCTCACCACAGCATTATTAAAGGCCTGTCTTCAGCAGTTCCTTTTATGCAAGATACATCATCTACGGCAATTGGTCAAAGGAGAATGGGCCAGAAAAATATACAATTTGATGAGATAATTGGAGAAAGAAATGGCAGCCCATTCTAGCATTCTTGCCTGAGGAATCTCATGTAGTCTGGTGGGCTATAGTCCATCGGGTTGCAAAAGAGTTGGACACAACTCAGTGACTCAAAGACAGAACAGGAGGTAATAGCCAAAATCTCCCCCAATTTTTGTGAAAGACATAAATTTAAGGATCCAAGAAGTTCACTGAAACTCAAACAAAGTAAATTCAAAGGAAAATATAGCAAGAGACATAATAAGCAAACTGCAGAATATTAAAGATAACATATTGAAAATAGCCAGAGACAGACAAGACATTTCATATAAAGGAATAACCAAACAATTCAAATGACAGTCATGTGAGACTGGCAATTTAAATCCAGGTGCAGTTTTCCTTTAATGTTATGCTACTGTTTAGGTCATAAGGAATATTCAGTGATTTGCTTTAGATTTTGCAATAGTTGCCTTAATGTCCTCCTAGATTTCATATTTTAGTAGGTTGTGTATTTTCAGTGAAATGTAAAAATGCCCCTGTTCTCTTTCGCTAGTGTTAATTTCCTGAATTCTTATTGCTTGCCTCTTAAATCCTGTTGCTCTCATACACCTGATGTAAGCAACATTTAATTTTTGAAGTATATAGATCATTTCTTTTTAATTTCAAAATGTAATTTTGCATTTTTGCATTGTAAAAACAGCTTGGTCATAAGCTATGCATGCTTTTCATTCATGTACCTGAACACATGACATTTATGAACAAAAATTTTCACGTATAATCTGTTTTTACTCATAACTTTCTGGTTGCATACTGCCTATATCTGTGGAGTTGAGTTACTGAAGTGAATATGAAAAAAAAATTACTGAGGTTGTGTTCATTGGTTATACAATTTTTTATTGCTAACCAATAAATTTTATTCATTATTATGTTGTTGTGCATGCTTTATAAATTACTACTTTTTAAATCTAGAAAGTTCTAAAGCCTGCTATCAAAGAACTGAATTTGCAAAAAAAAAATGACAATAGAATTTTTGTCAGAATACAGGAAAAATAGAAGATAGTATGATGTCACTTTAAAGGTGTATAAAGAATAAACTAAAAATGACTCAGATAAAAAGACCTTTCCAATCACATGCAGATCTCAATGCCTGGGAAAGCAGAGAGAGAAGGAAAAATGATTAGGCTAGCTCTAGTGCGGCTCAGAGAAATTGTTGGCAGGCTGATGGGGCGCTCCAGAGCCATGCATGCTCTTTGAAGGGGCCCCACAGTGGATAGATATGGCCTGTCTCTAGTATCCTGCTTATGCTTGATTGTTGACTGGGAGTAGCCCAGAGAGAGCTGCAAGAAAATGACGGTGCATTGAAACCAATGGAAGGAGCTGTATGAACTCTCACTAAACCCTGGATGTACAGCATTAGATACTGGATGGTGGGTAGGAACATGGAAGCTACCACAGAAAGAATCTTTATCTTTTGAGAATTTCTTTTTTTTTTTTTCTTAGTAAATGTTGCAATTTTATTTCAATCACACAGACGAACTTAACATGTAGGAAATGTAAATGCAACATTATAGTAAAAATAGCACAGAACCAAACATTTTAATAAGGAAGCACACCTAAAGCATGAGAATTCCTCATCCCTAAGTACCCCATCTTCAGTTTTGAATGACACGTGATGCTCTCAAATTTTGAAACAAACTTTGAGATCATGATGACTATTCTTAAGAGATTTTCTGACCCAGCACTAAGATTTATACATTCAGTGATCTGCAATTGACTTGTTAGCCATTTACATAGTGTATGGCACAGATTTGTCAAAGGTCCGATCACCCTGTTGAAGGAAAGAAGCACCTTCCTGTAAGCAGGAAGGTAAAAGACATCCAATGTACAAGAGCACAAAACCATCATAATGATGTGGCTCCAAGGAACACACTCTTGATAAAGAAAGTAACCTAAGCTGAGATCTGTAATGAATGATAGAATAATCTTCTTATCACAGAAAGACTAATTTTAATGTAGACCAAAAAGCATGAACAGGAAGAGACATATGCTACAAAAGATTCACTGAAAAACTGTTGACTCCAAGTGACTGAAGATAAATAAAAAAGCTTGCTCCAAGAAAATTTGCATTACCTTAAAAATGATGGCAGGAGGGAGTATTGGTGTGTGTTTAGGCTCTAATTCCACTCAAGGGAAACCGTGGATCTCTCATATGCAGAAACTTTCTGAAAGCCTCTTATAATTATAATATGCCTTCTGGTTAAATTGGACACTTGCCATTGTATTACTTACTTAAACATGTGCTGAAGTAATGAGATAACTCAGGAAGCAAACACTTCCTTCTCGTTTAGGTTTTCTAGCTTGGTTCTTGCTCCTTCCTAATAAATCTGAACAACTCCAGTTTTTGTACTTAGGTATCGATCTTTAGTAATAAACCTGATCTTCAAAATTATCCTTGTAATAGCCGAGAGGGATACCATAATACTTTTATGATATTTGTTTTCTAAAATTAGAGTGTAGAAGTGTATGAAATATAGTTCCTTTTAAAAAAAAGATAATAGTTACCTAAAACATGTTTTAAAAAATTCTGCATGTGAGAAAGAGATTTATAGAATAATAAGAATAACTGCCAATTTTGCATGAACAAATCTAGATCACACTTTGGTTTTTCCAGGAAAACACCTCAACAGGAAGCCCCTTTTCTTGTCACTCTGGGAGAGCTATATTCTAACTAACTTTTAAGCCAGGCACTTCTATTTTTTACTCATCTCTGGGCTAAGCACAACTTTCAGATCTTTTAATCCCACAATACCTTGCCTAACTTATTTGTTCTTTCTGTAGATCAAAGAAGTGTTCTCTCTCTCTCTTTCAGTTGTGGCTCTCAGTTGCTTAGTCAAGTCCAATTCTTTGTGACCCCATAGACTGTAGCCTGCCAGGCTCCTTTGTCCATGGAATTCTCCAGGCCAGAATACTGGGGTGGATAGCCGTTTCCTTCTCCAGAGGATATTCTCAACCCAGGGATTGAACCCGAGTCTCCCACATTGCAGGCAGATTCTTTACCATCTGAGTCACCAGGGAAGCCCAAGAATACTGGAGTGGGTAGTCTATCCCTTCTCCAGCATATCTTCCAGACTCAGAAATTGAACTAGGATCTCTTGCATTGCAGGCAGATTCTTTAACCAGCTGAGCTTCCAGCCAAGCAGAAGACATGGCTTGAATCTCTGGGTCAGGAAGATCCCCTGGAGAAGGAAATCGAAACCCATTCCAATATTCTTGCCTAGGACATTCCATGGACAGAGGAGCCTCCAGATTACAGTCTATGAAATTATTGGTACTTTTTGTAGCTCAAAGAAATATAAAGAATAAGTAACGGACTGGATGGCTTATGTCCCTTGGTCCCTGGGCACTAAGAATATCCCCACAGACTTCCCTTTCACCTGGGAGAATGGTTTGGGCCAATCCTTTGCTGCTATTTCAGAAACCCCCTTCCCTTTCAGCCAACCTCTAATCAAGAGTATTGTGTACATAAAGGTTGTGGTCTTCTTCTAATTATTTTTTACAATTCTCCTGGGAAAAGATACAAAAATCTGTTTATTTTTCTCTACCTTTTTCCTCTGAGATTCTGGTCACTTTACATCCTGCAGTGCTTGGAGCCCTCCCCTTTCTTGGATCATTCACTCTACTGTGCCTCAGTCGGTGGGCATGAAATGTAAAAGTTGTTTGCAAACTTGCCTTTCCCACTGCCTATCCTCCCATCACGTGCCCCAGTATCCAGAAGAGGTTTAACAGCACTTAAGCTTAGGCTGCTCTGTTATTTCCATCATCACAAGGGCCACCAGCAAGAAGTCTCTTTTCTATCACTCCTGTTATGTTTTCTGCCTCGGTGGCAGAGCACTCATAAATCTGCTAAGGAGCCTTGGGCATCAGCCACCTTTCACACCACGTCTCCCTTCTGCTAACTTCATTATGCTGTGTTAAAGCATGTCTGAATAGCTTGTTCCAGAGGCTCCAGAGGTGAAAAGATTTTTTAAAAACACTGACTTCTGTGGCATCAGATTTTGACTGTCTTTTGAGCACAGCACCCTTCTGGCCCAGTACCTTCAATTTCCATCCATCACCACTCTCTCAAAAAATAATGAGAACAACAAGGTTGTTCAGCAATGTTTTTAAACTTTGGAAAGTTTTATTTGCAATTAATGAAAACATATCGCTTAAGAAATAGATTTTTTTCTATTTTTGAGTAGAATTTTTCCGATTTTAATTGCTCACAGGTATTTCTATATTATTTTAGATCAGTGTTAGTAGAACATGATTATAATAGGTTGAGAAATGCAGATGCCCTCCTCACCAAAATCCTAATTCTTGAAATGTTATCTTATAAGGCAAATCAAAACTGCAGTGAGATATCATTTCACTTCTGTTAGCATAGCTATCATTTTTAAAAAAAATGACAAATGTTGACAATGTGTAGAGAAATGAACCTTTGTATTCTGTCAGTAGAAATGTAAATTGATGCAGCCATAATGAAAAACAGTATTGAGATTTCTCACAAACTGAAAAATAGAGCTACCACACGATTCAGCAATCCTACTTCATAGTATTTATTCAAAGGAATTGAAATTGTAATCTCAAAATGCTGATAGCTAACAGTATAGTATTATACACTTAAAATTTGATAAGAGGGTAGATCTTATGCCACATGATCTTAATACACATACACAATAAAAAATATAATGCTAATAAAGGGGATGAAGGGATACTGATAAATGATACCATGTCTATGGTATTGATGGTACAGATGATATCTGCAAACTCAGTGCGCTGTATACATTTTATATGCACTGCCTTTTACATGTCAATCATATCTCAATAAAATTATATAACAAAGAATAAGACATATAATATGCCTTATAAGTTGATGGATACATAATGAAGTCAGAGAGAAAAGCAGGATCCAGGTCATATAGGACTTGGTACACCAGGGAAAGAAGGTCACATTTTATATTAGATGAGAAGAAAATGGGAGATTTTAAATAGGAGTGCAACACATATGATTTAAGTACTTTAAAGATGCCGGTGGCTGCACTGTAATGTATTTGAAAATGATGGTAGAGGAATAAAAGCAAGACCCACCAGGGGGCTGCTGAAAAAAATCCAAGAAGTATTGATGACTGGACTTAGGTGGTGATAAGGGAATCATGGAAAAGTAGATGTATACAGAGTGTTGTTTTGGAGGTGCATAGACTGGACATGGTGATAAATCTATAGGGGAAAAAAAGAAAACACCTAGATTTTTGGCTGGAGAATTCCTCTGAGGAGGGAATAGACCAGCTGACTGGAGAACAGACAGGCTGGCAGGGAGCCCTGGGATGTGAGTATAGGCAAATGGTAGTGTGCATGGACCAGATCCACCTGGAGCACTTCAGATGTTGCCTGTGTGAACAGGCTAGCACCTTCCTTCTGCTGTGATGCTAAGTCTACAGAATGAAGTCATCTCTCCATGGATAAGAAGAGTGAGGAAAAGCCCACTGAACTCAAACCAGATGAGTTTATACCAAGTTTAAACCAGCCAATTCTAGAGGAAATCAACCCTGAATATTCGCTGGAAGGACTGATGCTGAAGCTGAAACTCCAATAATCTGGCAATCTGATGTGAAGAGTCAACTCATTGGAAAAGATCCTGATGCTGGGCAAGATTGAAAGCAGGAGGAGAAGGGGACTGCAGAGGACAAGATGGTGGATTGCATCACTGACTCAGTGGACATGAATTTGAGCAAGCTCTGGGAGATGGTGAAGGACAGGGAAGCCTGGTGTGTCGCAGTCCATGGGGTTGCAAAGACTTTGACACAACTTAGCTACTGAACAACAAAACACACTGAATTAATGAAAGTTACATTTTCTGCCATCAAGTAAAGGGAGCCTTGGAGCAGAAGCTGAGCTGTAGAAAACTCAGTTGACATCTCTTTAATTGCCATGCTACATCCGTACTTCCAGTGATGGGTTCCTGCTGAGACCTGTTCATCATAGACTTCCTGAGTGCCCCGCAGGATGATGGCATATTGACATATGTCTTCTCACTTAGTCTTTGCAAAAAGCAACTCAAGATTATTCCTATTTTTTATAAAGGACTCTTGAGCCTCCAAAGAGTTACATAATTTGCCCAAAGTCTCACAGTTTGAAGTGATACGGCCAAAATTACAACCCAAGCAGGAAGGAATCAAAATCCTGTGCTTTGTGCAAAACCTCCACACATGCTCCCTCATCACAGTGCCTCTTGGGGAGTTGACTCATCTGGAATTAGTGGGAGGTGTTTATTTCCTCCCCTGCTGCCCCAGGGGCTAAAGAACACTCTGTCAGTAATAGCTGGGTGCTTTCTGGTAAGCAGTCACCCTGTTTTCCTGTAGAAATCAGAAGAATAACCTTTTTCTTCCCCTCATGATTTTAAAAAATATAGCAACACAGCTTCTGGTGTAGGTCACTCTCCCTCTTCTCCCCCATGTTGATTCTCAGATGACGATCTTGCTTTTTAGTTTACTGAAAAATGTGAAACAGTTGGAAGAAAATTCCATAGACACCAGTCATTTTATCTCTCTGCCCACATGCACATGAACCCAACATTATCTTTTATTTCTGAGAGGAAATGCTTGATTTAAGGAGAGAAAAGTTATCAAATAGCTTCTGAGCTTGGGAGAGTAAATGGAAAGAAAGTGATCTAAGATAGATAGATTGTGATAAGGAGGGAAGTTTCCTGGTAAGAAGAGCTTTAAGGAAGGAAAGGGCATGGTTTGGAAGTGAGGAGGTGGAGCAGAGAGAGAATGTCAAAGGACAAGATTTCTTCACAGAGGAGTCTTCCAGGTTTCCCTTTAGGACTTTTTCCCAATTTGGGGGATGAGAACTCATGTTCTTTGCAATTTCATGTAAAAAAATTGTTTAAATGTGGTGTTTTCTATATCCCCATCATATAGAGATGTTTATACCAGATTTGATGTTAAGAGACAAAAATGGGGGGGAGGGGGAAGAGATTGACATAAAATCTCAAAGCTTTAACAGTGTTTCTGGCCTTGGAGCTTCAATTTTTTAATTAAAAGAAATATATATATATATATATATATATATATATATATATATATATGTTTGAGATGTTTTTCAAATTTCCATTAAGAAACATGGTTTACTTTTTAATCAGATGGCAACCCTCAGAGCTTGTTGCATAAATAATCACTGAGTCTTGATATCAAAGCATTCTTGCTTATCTTCTTGGTGGTGGTTTAGTCGCTAAGTCGTGTCCGACTCTTGCAACCCCATGGGCTGTTGCCCACCAGGTTCCTAGGTCCATGGGATTACTCAGGCAGTAATACTGGAGTAGCTTGCCATTTCCTTCTCCAGGGGATCTTCCCAACCCAGGGATCGAACCTGAATCTCCTGCATTGGCAGGTGGATTCTTTAGCAACTGAGCCACTAGGGAAGAAAATGTACATAGTCCAGAAATGTGTGTGATTCACTTTGCTGCTTTCCACAGATTCCCTTGCAGTATTTCTGGACACTGGCTTCCCCATGTTTTTCTCCTTATATATATATATATATATATTAAGAGGAATTTTGTTTTTATTGGTTTATTTATTCCTGGCTGTGCCACAGGGCATGCTGGATCTCAGTTTCTGCCCAGGGACTGAACCCATGTGCCGCTGCAGTAGAAGCAAGGAGCTTAAACGCTGGACCACAAGGGAAGTCTCACTCCATTATTTTTATGCAAAGCTACGTCAGTGCAATTAGACTTTCTGGAGAGGTGCCAGAGGACCAGTGTACTGTCCTCTGTCACTGTGTGGTCCTGTCCTGTGGCAGTTTCTAAACACTTTCTAAGCACTTTCAGGCTGATAACATTCCAAGGCCATTATCAAGTTCTATCCAGAGCTGCTAACTCCTAACACCTTCAAATCCACTTCAATGACAGGAATTTTGGTGTACTGACCTCCTTTACCTTGGCTTCATAATCACCACTAGATAAAATATATTAAAAGTTTAATTGAGCTCTAATAATAATTAAGAAACATCTAACAAGTTCTGGTCATTGCATGTAAAGCTAAAGGACACAGTGATTCAGCAATTAAGTCTGCAATTAAATAAGGATATTAAGTTAATATATTCCATGAATGTGCAGTGTTTTCTAATTAAAATAACTTTCTCATTCTACGTTAAATTAATTGGAATCTATTCACCTTCATTAGAACATAGATTTAAAAATGAATACTGACTCCTGTTTTCCTACTCATTAATTTAAACAAAAGCAAAAATATTTAGTATGTGTAGCACATACATTAAAAAGATCTGCGTAATTAAAACTGTCATCAGTGAGAGAAACTTGTCCTTTCTCCTTGCAGTCTTCAACTGCCCTAAAATATTGTGTGGTTTGAAGACTGTGAAAGCCACCAACATGTTGACTAGATTGCATCAAATGTAAGGAATTTAACATTTAGTTCAGTTCATTTCAGTTGCTCAGTCGTGTCTGACTCTTTGCGACCCCATGAATCACAGCATGCCAGGCCTCCCTGTTGGGTGTGCTAATTTCTCCACTTAAATTATACAAACAAAATGCTAAATTTTATTTCAAAATAAGTGTGTCTTTGAAACTATTATCTACTTTAAATTTGCTTTTCTGCCTAAAAACAGACAATATTTCTCTGAAAGAATAAGAGTATTATGATATAGCCAGAAAAGAGCCTAATATGTAAAACCTGTCTTCAGAAAAATATCAATTCTCTCCCTTTGGATGGTATGTGGTTTTCTGGCTTTGATGCTGTTAACTGAAGAAATCTAAGTCCCATCTGTGAATGGAAAATTGAAATGGAGTCAGAATTGCTAAGAGAGCTCTCAAAAGCTGGGAGGACACTGAGAAAGTGTGTGTCAACTGAGATGAACACACAACCTGAGAGCTGTGAATTTCAGTTTTATTTGGGAACCTTATTGAGCACTATATCCTGGGAGATAGCATATCAGCTCTGAGGGACTGTGCCAAAGAGGTAGGGGAAGAGGCCACTGTGGATAGATAGATTGATTGATCAATTGATCGATAAATAGATGATAGATAGTAGGTCTATCTGTTGGGGCTTCCCTGGTGGCTCAGACAGTAGAGAACCTTCCAGCAATGCAGGAGATCTGGGTTTGATTCCTGGACCTGGAAGATTCCCCTGGAGAAGGAAATGCCAACCCACTGGAGAATTTCATGGACAGAGGAGCCTGGTGGGCTGTAGTCCATGAGATTGCAAACAGTTAGACACTATAGATAGAAGAGTCAGTGTCAGAGTGACACTATGTGAAAAAGATAAGAACAGCCTGTGCTGGTTGTGAAGATGGAACAACATAAGCCAAGGAATGCTGATAGGCTCTAGATGCTAGAAAGAGCAAGAAAACATATTCTCCCCTAGTGCCCCCAGAAAAATGTGCAGTCCTGCCTATACATTTTTTTTTAACCCAGTGAGACCCATTTCAGACTTCTGACCTCAAGAACTCTAAAATAATAAATTTGTTATTGTTTCCAGCCACCAGGTATAGGTGTTTTTTGTTTCAGCAGCCAAAGGTAATCAGTACATCCATTTTTGTAAATATGTGTTTCTGTATGTGTGTGTATCTGTGTGTGTGGGTCTACCTTGGAGCCACTCACAAACTCACTGAAACTTTTGAAATTTATCTGAAAAGTGACTACACACATACCCAAATTGGAACACCATATTTGCCTTATTCCTAATACTTTTGAGCTCAAAAATTCTTTGAGACTGAGTACGTTTGAAGTGATATAAAAATAGCTCCATTCCAGAAAAATAAACGACCCAATCAAAAAATGGGCCAAAGAACTAAATAGACATTTCTCCAAAGAAGACATACGGATGGCTAACAAACACATGAAAAGATGCTCAACATCACTCATTATTAGAGAAATGCAAATCAAAACCACAATGAGGTACCACTTCACACCAGTCAGAATGACTGCGATCCAAAAATCTGCAAGCAATAAATGCTGGAGAGGGTGTGGAGAAAAGGGAACCCTCCTACACTGTTGGTGGGAATGCAAACTAGTACAGCCACTATGGAGAACAGTGTGGAGATTCCTTAAAAAATTGCAAATAGAACTACCTTATGACCCAGCAATCCCACCGCTGGGCATACACACCGAGGAAACCAGAATTGAAAGAGACACATGTACCCCAATGTTCATCGCAGCACTGTTTATAATAGCCAGGACATGGAAACGACCTAGATGTCCATCAGCAGATGAATGGATAAGAAAGCTGTGGTACATGTGCACAATGGAGTATTACTCAGCCGTTAAAAAGAATTCATTTGAATCAGTTCTGATGAGATGGATGAAACTGGAGCCGATTATACAGAGTGAAGTAAGCCAGAAAGAAAAACACCAATACAGTATACTAACACATATATATGGAATTTAGAAAGATGGCAATGACGACCCTGTATGCAAGACAGGAAAAAAGACACAGCTGTGTATAATGGACTTTTGGACTTAGAGGGAGAGGGAGAGGGTGGAATGATTTGGGAGAATGGCATTCTATCATGTATACTATCATGTAAGAATTGAATCGCCAGTCTATGTCTGACGCAGGATACAGCATGCTTGGGGCTGGTGCATGGGGATGACCCACAGAGATGTTATGGGGAGGGAGGTGGGAGGGGGGTTCATGTTTGGGAACACATGTAAGAATTAAAGATTTTAAAATTAAAAAAAATAAAATAAAATCAAAAAAAAAATTTAACTGTAGAGACAATTCTCACTTCAATTCAGTTCAGTTGCTTGATTGTGTTCGACTCTTTGCAATCCTTTGTACTGTAGCATGCCAGGCTTCCCTATCCATTACCAACCCCCAGAGCCTCCTCAAACTCATGTCCATTGCATTGGTAATGCCATCCAATCATCTCATCCTCTGTTGGCCCCTTCTCCTCCTGCCTTCAATCTTTCCCAGCATCAGGGTCTTTTCAAATGAGTCAGTTCTTCATGTCAGGTGACCAACTATTGAAGTTTCAGCTTCAGCATCAGTCCTTCCAAAGAATATTCAGGACTGATTTCCTTTAGGATTGACTGGTTGGATCTCCTTGCAAACCAAGGGACTCTCAAAAGTCTTCTCCAACACCACAATTCAAAAGCATCAATTCTTCGGTGCTCAGCTTTCTTTATAGTCTAACTCTCACATCCATACATGACTACTAGGAAAAACATAGCTTTGACTAGATGGACCTTTGTAGGTAAAATAATATCTCTGCTTTTTAAACTGTTGTTTGCTGCTAAGTTACTTCAGTTGTGTCCGACTCTGTGCAACCCCATAGATGGCAGCCCACCAGGCTCCCCGTCCCTGGGATTCTCCAGGCAAGAACACTGGAGTGGGTTGCCATTTCCTTATCCAATGCATGAAAGTGAAAAGTGAAAGTGAAGTCATTCAGTCGTGTCCAACTCTTTGAGACCTCATGGATTGCAGCCTACCAGGCTCCTCCATCCATGGGATTTTCCAGGCAAGAGTACCGGAGTGGGGTGCCATTTCCTTCTCCAAACTGTTGTCTAGGCTGGTCATAACTTTCCTTCCAAGGAGCAAGCGTCTTTTAATTTCAAGGCTGCAGTCACCATCTGTAGTGATTTTGGAGCCCCCCAAAATTAAGTCTCTCACTGTTTCTTTTGTTTCCCCATCTATTTGCCATAAAGTGATAGGACCAGATGGCAAGATCTTAGTTTTCTGAATGTTGAGTTTTAAGCCAACTTTTTCACTGTCCTCTCTCACTTTCATCAAGAGGCTTTTTAGTTCTTCTTCACTTCTGCCATAAGTTTGGTGTCATCTGCATATCTGAGGTTATTGATACTTCTCCCAGCAATCTTGATTCCAGCTTGTGCTTTATCCAGTCCAGCATTTCTCATGATATATTCTGTATATAAGTTGAATAAGTATGGTGACAATATACAGCCTTGACGTACTCCTTTCCTGATTTGAAACCAGTCTGTTGTTCCGTGTCCAGTTCTAACTGTTGCTTCTTGACATGCATACAGATTTCTCAGGAGGCAGGTCAGGTGGTCTGGTATTCCCATCTCTTGAAAAATTTTCCACAGTTCGTTGTGATCCACACAGTCAAAGCCTTTGGCATAGTCAATAAAGCAGAAGTATATGCTTTTCTGAAACTCTCTTGCTTTTTTGATGATCCAGCAAATGGATGTTGTTAGCAATTTGACCTCTGGTTCCTCTGCCTTTTCTGAATCCAGCTGGAACATGTGGAAGTCCACGTTTCACAGTACTGTTGAAGCCTGGCTTGGAGAATTTTGAGCATTACTTTGCTAGTATGTGAGATGAGTGCAATTGTGCAGCAGTTTGAGCATTCTTTAGCACTGCCTTTCTCTGGGATTGGAATGAAAACTGACCTTTTTCAGTCCCGTGGCCACTGCTGAGTTTTCCAAATTTGCTGGCATGTTGAGTGCAGCACTTTCACAGCATCATCTTTTAGGATCTGAAATAGCTCAACTGGAATTCCATCACTTCCACTAGCTTTATTTGCAGTGATGCTTCCTAAGGCCCACTTGACTTCACATTCCGGGATGTATGGGTCTAGGTGAGTGATTACACCATCTCCGTTATCTGGGTCATGAAGATCTTTTTTGTATAGTTCTCTGTGTATTTTTTCCACCTCTTTTTAATATCTTCGGTTTCTGTTAGGTCCATACCATTTCTGTCCTTTATGGAGACCATCTTTGTATGAAAATTTCTCTTTGTATTTCTAATTTTTGTTGATGAGATCTCTAGTCTTTCCCATTCTATTGTTCTCCTCTATTTCTTTGCATTGATAGCTGAGGAAGGCTTTCTTATCTCTTGCTATTCTTTGGAAGTCTGCATTCAAATGGGTATATCTTTCCTTTCTTCCTTTGCCTTTTGCTTCTCTTCTTTTCACAGCTATTTGTAAGGCCTCCTCAGACAACCATTTTGCATTTTTTTTCTTGGGGATGGTCTTGATTCCTGCCTCCTGTACAGTGTCATAGTTCTTCAGGCACTCTGTCTATCCAATCTAATCTCAGAGCCAGTTCCCTAATCAGAGACAATTCTAGAAGTAATATTTTTAAACAGACATATTGTATACTGCACTCTCGTCACAAATAAATGCAAATTTTCATTAAAATCTCCTAAGTATCCAAACCATTATTTCCAAACTAGTCAATTTAAACTAATAGATATTGTTGAGAAAACAATTAACATATACTAAAAAGAAAGGGGTTCAATGTTCGACCGACTTTCCATATGCCGCTTGTTAGTCTATAATAGCTATTGCTAAACCATGGGATCAAATATAGATGGACACACTTATTTTTCAAATGCCATCTGTTTTCTTCTGCAGGGCACTGTGAAATAAAAGCTCACCAACAGCTTCATGGATTCTTCCTTGTGTTGAAGATACTGAGCAAATAGAAGTGACCTTAAGTGAAGTCTAGTTATTTATAGGGAAGCAGATAAAAGACATGATCCAGTGGTATGCATCAAGTCAAGGTATGGGCATTTGAAATGGTAATAGACTAAGTTCAGTTCAGTTCAGTTCAGTCACTCAGTCATGTCCGACTCTTTGCGACCCCATGAATCGCAGCACACCAGGCCTCCTGCCCATCACCAACTCCCAGAGTTCATTCAGACTCATGTCCATCAAGTCAGTGATGCCATCTAGCCATCTCATCCTCTGTCATCCCCTTCTCCTCCTGCCCCAATCCCTCCCAGCATCAGAGTCTTTTCCAATGAGTCAACTCTTCGCATGAGGTGGCAAAAGTACTGGAGTTTCAGCTTTAGCATCATTCCTTCCAAAGAACACCAAAGAGTGATCTCCTTTAGAATAGACTGGTTGGATCTGCTTAAGTGGTGAAGTTACCATTTACAGATAATTTGATTTCAACGTCCATCATTAAGCTAACAATGATGGAGTGCAGACATACAAAATAACATGTATAAATTCAATTTTAGAAATTAAAAATAAGGTAGAAAATATCCTTCTTGTTGCTGCAAGACTAAAGGTGGAATATAATCAAAGTTGAGTGTCTGCCCAGGGCACTTGTGAAGTTCCCTACATTGCTTCTCAGTGACATATTGCCATGTGATCTATTACAGACTCCAGTAACAGCTCATGTTTGATTGTGTCTATAGTGGGCAGATTACCAGGCTCTCAAAAATGTTGGTACGGTAATTTCTGGAACTTGTAAATATTTTATGACACTGGATTGGCCAAAAAGTTCATTTGGGTTTTTCCATAACATCTTATGTAAAAAAACAAACAAAGCACAAATAACTTTTTGGACAACCCAATACATGTCAAAAGGGACTTTGCAGGTGTAATTACATTGACAGACCTTAAGATAGGAAGATCACCCTGATGACACCTCTAAATGACCCTGCTCAAACTACATGGGCACTTGAAAGCAGAGCACTTTCTTCAGCTGGAGTCAGAGATACAGCAGAAAGAGAACTCAGAGCCATCAGAAGCACACATGGAACTTGACATGATGCACGGTTACTGGCCCTGAGATATAGAAACCAAAGTGCAAGGGCCAGACAGAGCTCATGGTACACATGAGAGGGACTGTGGCACCCTTTAGAAGCAATGCTATAGCTGGACTGACTACCACCAGCAAAGAGAGGACAGCCCCAGCCCTCCAACCACAAGGAATAGGACTTGATCATCAACCTGAAAGAGCTTGGGAGTGGATTCCCCAGAACCTTCCAGAAGAAACACATTCCACTTTCCAGCTGCATGTCCTCCAACACCTGTGTTTTGCTCCTGTTCCCAAGCACTCCAGAGCCTATGGTCCTTCCACCCCATTCAATCCACAGCACCTGCCAGAATGCCTGCTTCATACCCTGACAAAGTCCCCCTCATCTCTAATCTCATCTTTTCTCTTCTTGTCTTTGGTTCTCCTAAGCTGCTTCAATCACATCCCTATTTAGTTATTTAATCAGTTTTAACTGAGCACCTGTATTTGCCTGACAATCTGCTGTGGGTATTTTTGGACTAAAGCAGATACTGTGTATGCCCTTCTTATGAAGAAATTTACAAGATGCAGAATAAAGAAAACCATGAGGAGATACAATGACTCATAGATTTGTGTGGCATTTGTCTAGTCGTGTATAATTTATTTCTTTCCGTGCATCTCTTTCAAACAAGTTATTGAGCTCCACAAAGCATCTGATAAAGGGAATTCTCAACACAGATCTGGGACTGATACAGGAATTAACTGACCTATGGACAGTATCATGAACCGGACTTATTCAGGCAAGTTAGAAAACCGAGGAATCTGGGGAAAAAAAAAAAAGCTAATCTGTCTTTCTTAAGAAAGATGTAATATAGCTGAATACTCAGTGGGAGACCAGGCATCTTACCTGAGGAGCTGTTAATTTTAACAAGAAAGTCTTGTCTCAAAGGTATCCCTGTTTTATGTGCCAGAGTGCTGACAACACTGAGAGCAAGCAACAGTGGAAAACACAAGAAGGATCAAAGGAAAATGAACAATTTTGAGAAGTGAAAATAAATATACAAGTTTCTGTTCAGTACTTATGGCTGAGTATACCCAGATTTGCTATAAAATATTAATATGTTAGCATCATGACCTGACTAAGGTCAATATCTTTGGCATGACCCCCTCATGGCAAGTCTATTCCTGGATGATGTTTGGCTGGTAAACATGGTTCTATGAACACTGTGTCTTTGACAAAAACAATTTAGTGTAATGTTTTGTGGCAGTTCCCTTTACTTTTTTACTAGCGTTTCTTTCTTACTGTGGGTTAAAAAATATCAATGGCTATTATCTTTATATATTTATATTTATATATGTGTAATTTCATTTAGTTTATTTCTACTAAGTACACTTACTATTAAAATGTTCAAAACTGGGGAGAGTTAAAATCTCTTTAAAAATTAATTTGAAACTGCTAAATTCTTATGATAGGTTGAACATACCCTCTCCACGTGTTCAGTGGTTCATTCCTTGACTTAATTGAATCTGGCTTCCCTTGAAAGGTTCTACCTAAAATTGCCAGTGATGTTCACGTTTTAACTTCAGTGAGAATTTGTCAGTTCTCATCTTCATTCACCTCTTCACACTGTTCAACAACTCTTTCCACTGGTTTCTAAGATAATAAATCCTGCAGATGTCTTTCCTATCTCTTTGTTAGTTTTCTTGCTGAGGCCTCCTCTCATGTCTTTTAAATATAGGTGTTTCCATGGGCTCAGTTCTAGCTACATTCGTCTCTTCCTTCTATATTTTGTCTTGAGAACTGAGATCTTTTCTGATAATATTACTTAGATAAAACTACCTTTGCCAACAAGACTAGTCGCTTGCCCAGGAGAAAAATGAAGGCAGTTTTCTTCGGAAGAGTCCCACAAGTCAATTTATTGGGCAGGGTACTGTTTACCTGTAACAAACAATTTGCTTATCTACCGCAGTACACTTAGCAAGTATCATGTCCAGTCCCTTCCTTCTCTGTGTCCACCAATCCTAAACTATTACATCATAAACTTTCCTCACTCCAGATCAGTTCCTCTGCTTAAAATATTTGCCTTAAAGCATGGCAGCTCAACATCCAAACCTCTGGTGACATTTCATTTCTAACTTCCCCAGATTCTGATACAATGTTGAGACTTCATTAAGGTGATGTTCACTATTTCTGTAGTTAATTCTAGTTTTGCCTAATTAACAGCTTGTCAGTTGATCTTTCAAGGAGTTCATCACTCCCTAGATGACTTTCTCTGTACCCATCATTCAGACTGCTACTAATTTTCTTATTTCCATATATGCTGTAGATCTTTGTCTCCAAGTTGATGTCTAATATGTCTTTTTATTTCCATTTCCAACAACACCACCTTCAGACAAACCAGCATCGCCTAAACCACTGCATTGTCTACTGTGCTCAGTATATTTAGTACTTTACACCTTGAAACATCTTGATCTTGCTCAGTGTTTAAGGATATGACTTCTACAAGTTAAGAATTATTTATCTTCTGTTCAGCAAATCTGTTTCTAGTACAACAGTAGCTTTTTATTCATTAAATCTAAATAGAGACAAATATAATCTTAATAGTTAATACATATTATCCCATTTTTAATAAGAGCATTGTATCTGCATGCCTAAATCTATCTATTCTATCTGGCATCTGTTTATCTATGCATGGGGATTGAAGGATATTGCTTAAGAATAGTCTGACTCTTTATCATCAACTCATATAATTTTTTAGTTTTTAATAGTAAAATTTTGGCATATAATAACACCAAAATGATTTTTAAAGTATGGTTTTATATTATTATTGAACTCTACTCTGTGAAGAAGACAGATAGGTCACACCAAGAGAAGCAAAGAGAAGTTAATTCAATAAAAAGAATCTGAGCAGTGTAAAGTTATCTTTTACATAAAGACTGTGATAATAACACACATTATCCTATTATAGATATAAATATTACAAACCTTAAGACAGGTAGGTGTTCCTTTGCATCCAGTTTATACTCAAGGAAATACTATTTTTTCAGCATTCAACAATTTTTTAAATTGTATTTTCCAACTGATTTCATTTTTCCTAAAGAACTTCTTTCTAAAGGCTTTCATCCTTGGATCTAATCTGAACTGTCATCTGGGCACTGACTTTCACCATCACCCAGTTCCAGTTCAGTCGCTCAGTCATGTTCGATTCTTTGCGACAGATGAATTGCAGCACGCCAGGCCTCCCTGTCCATCACCAACTCCCGAAGTTCAATCAAACTCATGTCCATCGAGTCGGTGATGCCATCCAGCCATCTCATCCTCTGTCATCCCCTTCTCCTCCTGCCCCCAATCCCTCCCAGCATCAGAGTCTTTTCCAATGAGTCAACTCTTCGCATCAGGTGGCCAAAGTATTGGAGTTTCAGCTTTAGCATCATTCCTTCCAAAGAACACCCAGGACTGATCTCCTTTAGGATGGACTGGTTAGATCTTGCAGTCCAAGGAACTCTCAAGAGTCTTCTCCAACACCATAGTTCAAAAGCATCAATTCTTCAGCACTCAGCTTTCTTCACAGTCCAACTCTCACATCCATACATGACCACTGGAAAAACCATAGTCTTGACTAGATGGACCTTTGTTGGCAAAGTAATGTCTCTGCTTTTGAATATGGTATCTAAGTTGGTCGTAACTTTCGTTCCAAGGAGTAAGCGTCTTTTAATTTCATGGCTGCAATCACCATCTGCAGTGATTTTGGAGCCCAGAAAAATAAAGTCTGACACTGTTTCCACTGTTTCCCCATCTATTTCCCATGAGGTGATGGGACCAGATGCCATGATCTTTGTTTTCTGAATGTTGAGCTTTAAGCCAACTTTTTCACTCTCCTCTTTCACTTTCATCAAGAGGCTTTTGAGTTCCTCTTCACTTTCTGCCATAAGGGTCGTGTCATCTGCATATCTGAGGTTATTGATATTTCTCCCAGAAATCTTGATTCCAGCTTGTGTTTCTTCCAGTCCAGCGTTTCTCATGATGTACTCTGCATAGAAGTAAAATAAGCAGGGTGACAATATACAGCCTTGATGTACTCCTTTTCCTATTTGGAACCAGTCTGTTGTTCCATGTCCAGTTCTAACTGTTGCTTCCTAACCTGCATATAGGTTTCTCAAGAGGCAGATCAGGTGGTCTGATATTCCCATCTCTCAGAATTTTCCACAGTTTATTGTGATCCACACAGTCAAAGGCTTTGGCATAGTCAATAAAGCAGAAATAGATGTTTTTTGGGGACTCTCTTGATTTTTCCATGATCCAGCAGATGTTGGCAATTTGATCTCTGGTTCCTCTGCCTTTTCTAAAACCAGCTTGTACATCAGGAAGTTCACAGTTCATGTTTTGCTGAAGCCTGGCTTGGAGAATTTTGAGCATTACTTTGCTAGCATGTGAGATGAGTGCAATTGTGTGGTAGTTTGAGCATTCTTTGGCATTGCCTTTCTTTGTGATTGGAATGAAAATTGACCTTTTCCCATCCTGAGGCTACTGCTGAGTTTTCCAAATCTGCTGGCATATTGAGTGTAGCACTTTCACAGCATCATCTTTCAGGATTTGAAATAGCTCAACTGGAATTCCATTATCTCCACTAGCTTTGTTTGTAGTGATGCTTTCTAAGGCCCACTTGACTTCACATTCTAGGATGTCTGGCTCTAGGTGAGTGATCACACCATCGTGATTATCTGCACCATCATACCTTTGCAGAATCCCTTCACTGATGTCTCAGGCTGGATGTCCTGTTACTAGGATCTTATTTCTTCCTATTTTCTGGAATACCATCCATTATTAGCAAATGAGTTTCTTGTTAAATGAAGGACTACATTTCTATTTTCTTGCAGATTACTTGATTTGTTTGTGATGTTTAAACCTGGACAGTTGATCCATATTTTTGTTAGATACAAGATTTTCATTATAAATTGTTTTCTTCAAGAATTTTGAAGGGAATTGTCCAATTGTTTCCAGTTTCCAAAGTTGTAGGCAAAACGTCTGATGCCAGTGTTTCTCATTTATTTGTGAGTGACATGTCTCCCTACCCCCAAATCCTATAAAGTCTCATCGTTATCATCTTATCATTGGTGTAGTAAATATCTGAAATGATATACCTAGGAAATATCCCACTATAAAGATGATTTTAAAACTCTAAGGAAAAAAAGTCAAGAGCAGAATAACTCTGAAAAATTTGCTTTCTTGAACAGATAAGCTTCTAAATAATGAATCAAACAAGAAACCTTGGATATCTTTTCTCTGGGAGATGAAAGTGCATTGAGGATGAATAGCTGTCTGTTAACCTTTGGACACTGACAGGGCTTGAGCCAGCATTGACCTCAGCCCAGCTGGTTCCATGATGTATTTCACCACAGATGCCCTTGGAATTTGGCAAAGTGAATGAAAAGCTTTGGATTGATGCAATTTAAAATGAACTAATGACCTAATCCAGAACTGTCCAACAGGGACACTGAGACACACAGGCAATTCTAATTGTTCTGTGAGTCTGAGTGAACTCAGGGAGTTGGTGATGGACAGGGAGGCCTGGCGTGCTGCAATTCATGGGGTCGCAAAGAGTCAGACACGACTGAGTGACTAAACTGAACTGAACTGAATTCTAAAGTATCACTTCAGCATGCAATCAATATGAAAGCAAATTTATTAATGAAATATTTATATTATTTCTGTTTTTTATACTAAGTATTCAAAATCCAGGGTGTATTTTATACTGAAATAGCATACTTTGGTTCACACTGGCCACATTTCAAATATTTGATAGCCACATGTGTTGGTCAGTGCAGATAAACAAACAGCATAAGTTAGAAGACTCAGACATCTACAGTTTTTAAGAAACCAGTCAGTCTACAATATGATTTGTTGCTGTTGTCACTGTTGTTTAGTCATTTACTCTACTGGTATGCAATTTGATTCCATCAAAATAAAGGGAAGGAGAAAAAAGATTTAATCACTGATGTTGCCTCTCAACTTATAGAGTTTGCTAAAAATGTCCTCAATGCATCTTTCTGTACTTTGTAAGACTTTGTTAAAATCTTAAGACCTCTAAGGTAAGGATGATACATTTGCATAGATAATAACAATCACTTGAATTTCTGTCATTTTTATAGCCCTTGTGGTATCTCTGCATGCATCATGCCATGCAATTACCTACATAAATCTGTAAGTGTTATTTTGATCTTACAAAAAAGCCTACATGAGACCTCAAGGAGTCAGCTGGTTTGCCCAAGTGCTAAAAGTAGGAAGGATAGACATGAATTTTGTTCCTGGGAAAGTTGTAGTCTCTCATTTGTATCCCTATGGGCTGTAGGCTGCCAGGCTCATCTGTCCATGGAATTCTCCAGGCAAAAATACTGGAGTGGGTAGCCATTCCCTTCTCCAGGGGATCTTCCCAACCCAGGGATCGAACCTAGGTTTCCTACATTGCAGGCAGAGTCTTTACCACCTGAGCCGCCAGGGCAGCCCTGGTGAGCTTTGTTCCTGGGAGCTTCCACTTCATTATTATATAGAAGTTCATGCTTCTGGGACACACCTGAAGGTCTGGGATGGAAATTTATCTGCCTTCCTTCATGTAACCATGCCTTGGTGCTCAATAATGCTTGCTTAATTTAATAAGATATTAAAATTTTAAAAATGAGTCAAAATCCACATTAAAAAGAAAAAGACTACATCAAAACATCTTTCTTTAGATATCAAGCTATTTTGAACAACACGACTATTATTCTCAATATTTAACAAATCTGTATGGCTTGGTAATCTGTGATATACTTTTTAAAATAATCCTATTAAGTTGTATTCTTTACTCTTTGATGAAAGTTTTGAATCTTGTAAAGAGGCAAAATGTACTTGCAGTCAATTCTCATGAATAAGATTTTTGACAAAAGTAGATATTGCGTTAAAAAATAAGTTTATATAGCAATGAAAAATATCTTTCTTGCATGATTTTTTGATATGTTCTAAGGCAATATTCCAAGAAAGGTTTCCCAGGTGGCTCAGTGGTAATGAATCTGCCTGCAATGTGGGACACCTGGGTTTGATCCCTGGGATGGGAAGATCCCCTGGAGAGGGGAAAAGCTTCCCACTCCAGTATTCTGGCCTGGAGAATTCCATGGACTGCGTAGTCCATGGGGTCGCAAAGAGTCGGACAGGACTGAGAAACTCTTTTTTTTCTTTTCCGAGTGGTAAACAAACACTTGCCTGCTAATGCAGAAGATGTGCAGGAGATGTGAGGTCAGTCCCCTCAGTTGGGAAGATTGCCTGGAGGAGGAAATGGCAACACACTCCAGTATTCCTGCCTTTGAAATCCCATGGACAGAGGAGCCAGGAGGGTTACAGTCCATAGGATAGCAGAAAATCGGACATGACTGAGTGACTGAGTTCATGTTTCTAAGAAAGTTATTAAAATCTGTGAGCCATGGCCATATGATCATTTGCTTATTTACTTATTAAAATAATTGTTTAACTGGAGAATAAGTGCTTTACAATGTTGTGTTTTGTTTCTTCTGCACAATAATGTGAATCAGCCATAAGTATACAAATATCTCTTCCCTCCTGAGCCTCTCTCCCACCCTCCCCCAACCCTACCCTTTTAGGTCATCACAGAGCCTCAGGCTGGGCTCCCGGCATCATACAGCAGCCTCCCACTAGCCATCTGTCTTACCCATGGGAGTGCATATATGTCGGTGCTGCTCTCTCAATCCGTCCCTCTTCCCCTGCTGTGTCCACAGCCCATTCTCTATGTCTGAGTCTCTATTCCTGCCCTGCATATAGCTTCATCACTGCCATTTTTAAAACGAGTGTTTGAGCTTGCCGTGTTGCTTCAGTCATGTCTGACTCTGTGATCCTATGGACTGTAGCCTGCTTTGCTCTGCTCTCCTTGGGATTCTCCAGGCAAGAATACTGGAGTGGGTTCCCATTTCCTTCTCCAATTTTTTTTTTTTTTTTTAATAAATTCTACCAAACTTTGTAATACTTTGAGTGCAATTTGGGAATATATATAAATAGACTTGTACCCCTTGAATGGGAAATTTTGCCCTCGGTTGGAATTTGTTTTAACAAAATAGAAATAGTGAACACAAAGTTTATATACAAGAATATTCATCATTGTGTAGTTTCTATCATGTATACTATCATGTAAGAATTGAATCGCCAGTCTATGTCTGACGCGGGATGCAGCATGCTTGGGGCTGGTGCATGGGGATGACCCACAGAGATGTTGTGGGGAGGGAGGTGGGAGGGGGGTTCATGTTTGGGAACACATGTAAGAATTAAAGATTTTAAAATTAAAAAAAATAAAAAAATAATAAAAAAATAAAAAAATAAAAATAAAAATAATGATGCAGCTTTAAAATCTGTATGGAGAATGGCATTGAAACATGTATACTATCATGTAAGAAATGAATTGCCAGTCTATGTCTGATGCAGGATAAAGGATGCTTGGGGCTGGTGCATGGGGATGACCCAGAGAGATGTTATGGGGAGGGAGGTGGGAGGGGGGTTCATGTTTGGGAACGCATGTACACCCGTGGTGGATTCATGTCAATGTATGGCAAAACCAATACAGTATTGTAAAGTAAAATCAATTAAAAATAAAAATTAAAAAAATTAAAATCTGTATGGAGATTAAACACAGATAATAAGTTATATGAAATCATAAGGTGAACTTATGGTCATTAAAATTCTTACTGTCATTTTATTAAAATCGAAAAATGTACAATACAATATTACATAAAACATCAGAATGTAAATGTATTTACTTAGTCCTTAATATTGTAAATAAATTTTGACTGAATGAAAATACATCAAAATGTTCAGCATGGTAGCAGATAAGTTTTAACATCAAGGGTGATTTAAACTTTATTTTGAAAATTGCAATCACTTACATAAACATGACATAGCCATTTGGACCCAGAACTGGGTTCACCTGTGCTATCCTGACTTAGTTATTTATTCCAGGAAACCATTACCAAGGAAAGATAAGACCATAAACCAATAAATGAATTCAATGTTTGTCTCAGAAATTTCCTGGGAAGTGATTTATCTGTGGCAACAGTCTATTCACCTGGGCAAATGACTCAGTTACCAAACTGTGGTTTACTTATCAAGATTCACTCCAAGATCCTCACCTCACTTCACCCTCACTATATTCACAAATCCTAAACTATTACGTCTCAAACATTGACCAATCCATTTCTCCTTCTTGAAAGACATGTCCTAATTCACTTAAACCCAGATGTCAAAGACCTATAAATGTCCTTCCTGACTTCTTCTTCCTGGACTCGACTAAGACTACAGTCTAGTCTTGTTTTATTAACAGGCTCATATTTCTGAGAAATCAACAACTGGGATTATTCACTCCATTTTCATATTAAAGATGTACTGTTTTTAATAGAAAAAGTATTTTTTTTCTGGGCTATATATTGCCAGTTGGAGAACGAGTACCTGACATAGCAACATAGTGAATCAAGTGGTGTAAATAGTATGATTTATGTAACTCAGATGGAGAAGCTCTATACAGTCAGCAAAAACAAGACCAGGAGCTGACTGTGGCTCAGATCATGAACTCCTTATTGCCAAATTCAGACTCAAATTGAAGAAAGTAGGGAAAACCGCTAGACCATTCAGATATGACCTAAATCAAATCCCTTATGATTATACAGTGGAAGTGAGAAATAGATTTAAGGGCCTAGATCCGATAGATAGAGTGCCTGATGAACTATGGAATGAGGTTCGTGACATTGTACAGGAGACAGGGATCAAGACCATCCCCAAGAAAAAGAAATGCAAAAAAAGCAAAATGGCTGTCCTGGGAGGCCTCACAAATAGCTGTGAAAAGAAGAGAGGTGTAAAGCAAAGGAGAAAAGGAAAGATATAAGCATCTGAATGCAGAGTTCCAAAGAATAGCAAGAAGAGATAAGAGAGACTTCTTTAGCGATCAGTGCAAAGAAAGAGAGAGAAACAACAGAATGGGAAAGACTAGAGATCTCTTCAAGAAAATTAGAGATACCAAGGGAACATTTCATGCAAAGATGGGCTCGATAAAGGACAGAAATGGTATGGACCTAACAGAAGCAGAAGATATTAAGAAGAGGTGGCAAGAATACATGGAAGAACTGTACAAAAAAGATTTTCATGACCCGGATAATCACGATGGTGTGATCACTCATCTAGAGCCAGACATCCTGGAACGTGAAGTCAAGTGGCCCTTAGAAAGCATCACTACGAACAAAGCGAGTGGAGGTGATGGAATTCCAGTTGAGCTATTTCAAATCCTGAAAGATGATCCTGTGAAAGTGCTGCACTCAATATGCCAGAAAATTTGGAAAACTCAGCAGTAGCCACAGGACTGGAAAAGGTCCATTTTCATTCCAATCGCAAAGAAAGGCAACGCCAAAGAATGTTCAAACTACTGCACAGTTGCACTCATCTCACATGCTAGTAAAGTAATGCTCAAAATTCTCCAAGCCAGGCTTCAGCAATACATGAACCGTGAACTTCCTGATGTTCAAGCTGGTTTTAGAAAAGGCAGAGGAACCAGAGATCAAATTGCCAACATCTGCTGGATCATCGAAAAAGCAAGAGAGTTCCAGAAAAACACCTATTTTTGCTTTATGACTATGCTAAAGCCTTTGACTGTGTGGATCACAATAAACTGTGGAAAATTCTGAGAGAGAGGGGAATACCAGACCACCTGACCTGCCTCTTGAGAAATCTGTATGCAGATCAGGAAGCAACAGTGAGAACTGGACATGGAACAACAGACTGGTTCCAAATAGGAAAAGGAGAACATCAAGGCTGTATATTGTCACCCTGCTTATTTAACTTCTATGCAGAGAACATCATGAGAAACGCTGGAATGGAAGAAACACAAACTGGAATCAAGATTGCCAGGAGAAATATCAATAACCTCAGATATGCAGATGACACCACCCTTATGGTAGAAAGTGAAGAGGAACTAAAAAGCCTCTTGATGAAAGTGAAAGAGAGGGTGAAAACTTTGGCTTACAGCTCAACATTCAGAAAACAAAGATCATGGCATCCAGTCCCATCACTTCATGGCAAACGATGGGGAAACAGTGGAAACAGTGTCAGACTTTATTTTTCTGGGCTCCAAAATCACTGCAGATGGTGATTGCAGCCATGAAATTAAAAGGTGCTTACTTCTTGGAAGGAAAGCTATGATCAACCTAGATAGCATATTCAAAAGCAGAGACATTACTTTGCTGACTAAGGTCCATCTAGTCAAGGCTATGGTTTTCCCAGTAGTCATATGTATGGATGTGAGAGTTGGACTGTTAAGAAGGCTGAGCGCTGAAGAATTGATGCTTTTGAACTGTGATGTTGGAGAAGACTCTTGAGAGTCCCTTGGACTGCAAGGAGATCCAACCAGTCCATTCTGAAGGAGATCAGCCCTGGGATTTCTTTGGAAGGAATGATGCTAAAGCTGAAACTCCAGTACTCTGGCCACCTCATGTGAAGAGTTGACCTTTTGGAAAAGACTCTGATGCTGGGAGGGATTGAGGGCAGAAGGAGAAGGGGACGACAGAGGATGAGATGGCTGGATGGCATCACTGACTCGATGGACGTGAGTCTGAGTGAACTCCGGGAGTTCACTCCCGTGTGAACTCCGGTGTGTGTGAACTCACAACCCACTTCAGTGTTGGACAGGGAGGCCTGGCGGCTGCAATTCATGGCGTCGCAGAGAGTCTGACATGACTGAGCGACTGAAATGAACTGAACTGAACTGAATGATTTAACTTACCATGTAAATCTAACGGTGGGAAAGACTAAGGGCAAGAAGAGAAGGGGGTGCCAGAGGACAAGATGGTTCGATAGCATCACCGACTCAATGGACACGCGTGTGTGCGAAGTCACATCGGTTGTGTCTGACTCTTTGCGACGTTATGGACGGTAGCCCACCAGGTTCCTATGTCTATGGGATTCTCCAGGCAAGAATGCTGGAGTGGGTTGCCGTGTCCTCCTCCAGTGGATCATATGAACCCAGGTATCGAACCTGTGTCTCTAACGTCTCCTACATTGCAGGCAGATTCTTTACCACTAGCACCACCTAGCAAGTCAAAGTACATGAGTCTGGGCAAACTCTTGGAGGTGGTGAAGGACAGGGAAGTGTGGTGTGCTGCAGTTCATGGGGTTCAAAGAGTTGGACATGAAACTAAGGACTGAACAACAAAGTTTTCCAAGCATCATTCTTGGTATTTTACATATATTAAGTCATACAAGCCTCACAACTGCCCCCCATGAGATCAGTACTATTACTGTCCAATAATATTACTCTCATTATGCCCAGATCCAGTTATGTGACTGGTTATGTGATTGTTGCTCAGCAGAGCTGGGATTAGAGCCCGGACAGCAAGGCTCCCTGGGCCACAGTGTTCACCACTATGTCTTACACTTCTCACATAGAGACAGTATCATCCTCTAGAGGAAAACGAGGCAAGTTCAGAAGATTGACAGTGTTGAACTGAAGGATTCTAGCTGTGTTTAAAGGATTCTAGCTGTGTTTAAAATATCTGCAAAGAATCCAGTGGGGAAAAATTCTCTTATAGACTTCAGTTTCTTGCTTCCTGTAGCCAAGATCCTCTCAGAGACTGCATTATTTGAGTCTTCAGATTTATTTACCTTAAACACTGCCCCTGATATTCATTTTAATCTAGATATTTCTAAATCAGATATTTCAAAGTGGAAGATCTCCTTGATATGATTGGATGGGGCTTCTTTCTAAAGTACTGGGAATAGTATTTGCCCTTGTGTAGAACGCTCTGCTGTGGCTGCTGCAGGGCATTTCAGCAAACATTACAGGTGTATTGTACAGATAAAATGCTATTGTTTTACTCTAGGGCAAGATGAAGGTTACACACACACCCACACCCCTCTTTTGTCAAGCTTGAGTGTATTAACTGAAGCTGTGTGCATCTGTAGGAGTATATACAAACCCCAGTGGATTTTCTAATATGCTAGACAGATTAATTCTTCAGTAGGAAATGTGAAATTGACATTTCAGTTGGAAATTGTATTTCCAACCCAAGTCACATTTTCTACCTTTACATCCAACATTCAATATGTGTATACTGTAAAAATGTGGTCACTAACTTAAAACAATAAACAAACAAACCAGCTTCCAAAGAGGTCTTTGATAACAACAAAGTGGGAATTTTAAAACCAACTCATTTTCTTGACTACTGCTATATTTCCTACTCACTGTACAATATAGAAAACTGTTCTAGTTCTTTGAAGACCATTAACTGGAAAAGGAGTCTTCTTAGCAGGAATATGGAGATTTTTAAATAAAATTTTGGAATTAATTTCTTAAGAGGTATAGTAAACAAAAGGTTATAAGCCTGTGATTTTACAGGATTTTACTGTAATTTACTCAGTACCAACACCACTGAGCTGCTCAGCCACTTATATCTCAAGAAGACCCCCCTGGAGGAGGAAATGGCAACCCACACCAATATTCTTGCTTAAAAAATCCCATGGACAGAGGAGCCTAGCAGGCTACAGCCCATGGGATCACAAAGAATCAGAAACAACTTAGCAACTAAACAACAAACTCACTTTCCACCTGCTCACTTATCCATGAGAATTCATGGATATGTCCAGAACAATGACCAGAAAAGCTCTTGTATATTTGCCTTCAGACCTTTCCTTTTAAAAGCCCAGGTGAATCACGTATGAGATAGAGATGTATAAACTGGAAAAGATAACAAAATTCTTTTATATCAAAGTAGCATTTATTTTCTGAACGACTCCTAAATGAATAGAATTAATTCCCTGTGAAAGATCTATTTTTTTGCTCAGGTTTTAAAAACCACATACTATCAGATTGACCTGAAAGTGTGTGTGACAAATATAGGACTCATTCATATCTAGCTGTTATTACAAACTGATCTAGCACAAGGAAGATATGCAAACGATCGCATCCAGCTGACAACAAAGGCAGAAGATGGATCACTTAGGATGGATGGTACAGGAGCTGAAAACGATGTTGACTTTTCCAAATGAAAAGGTACTTGGGTGGAGTATAGTTTCCTTATCTGATTCTTGCAAAAGCATGTTATTTTTCTGATCAGTGTGGCTTTGACAAAATTCAACATACATTTATGATAAAAACTCTCCAGAAAGCAGGAATAGAAGGAACATACCTCAACATAATAAAAGCTATATATGACAAACCCACAGCAAACATTATCCTCAATGGTGAAAAATTGAAAGCATTTCCCCTAAAGTCAGGAACAAGACAAGGGTGTCCACTTTCACCGCTACTATTCAACATAGTTCTGGAAGTTTTGGCCACAGCAATCAGAGCAGAAAAAGAAATAAAAGGAATCCAAATTGGAAAAGAAGTAAAACTCTCACTGTTTGCAGATGACATGATCCTCTACATGGAAAACCCTAAAGACTCCACCAGAAAATTACTAGAGCTCATCAATGAATATAGTAAAGTTGCAGGATATAAAATCAACACACAGAAATCCCTTGCATTCCTATACACTAATAATGAGAAAGTAGAAAAAGAAATTAAGGAAACAATTCCATTCACCATTGCAACGAAAAGAATAAAATACTTAGGAATATATCTACCCAAAGAAACTAAAGACCTATATATAGAAAACTATAAAACACTGATGAAAAAAATCAAAGAGGACACTAATAGATGGAGAAATATACCATGTTCATGGATCGGAAGAATCAATATAGTGAAAATGAGGATACTACCCAAAGCAATTTACAAATTCAACGCAATCCCTATCAAGCTACCAGCGGTATTTTTCACAGAACTAGAACAAATAATTTCAAGATTTGTATGGAAATACAAAAAAACTCGAATTGCCAAAGCAATCTTGAGAAAGAAGAATGGAACTGGAGGAATCAACTTGCCTGACTTCAGGCTCTACTACAAAGCCACAGTCATCAAAACAGTATGGTACTGGCACAAAGACAGACATATAGATCAATGGAACAAAATAGAAAGCCTAGAGATAAATCCACACACATATGGACACCTTATCTTTGACAAAGGAGGCAAGAATATACAATGGAGTAAAGACAATCTCTTTAACAAGTGGTGCTGGGAAAACTGGTCAACCACTTGTAAAAGAATGAAACTAGATCACTTTCTAACACCATACACAAAAATAAACTCAAAATGGATTAAAGATCTAAATGTAAGACCAGAAACTATAAAACTCCTAGAGGAGAACATAGGCAAAACACTCTCCGACATAAATCACAGCAGGATCCTCTATGATCCACCTCCCAGAATTCTGGAAATAAAAGCAAAAATAAACAAATGGGATCTAATTAAAATTAAAAGCTTCTGCACAACAAAGGAAAATATAAGCAAGGTGAAAAGACAGCCTTCTGAATGGGAGAAAATAATAGCAAATGAAGCAACTGACAAACAACTAATCTCAAAAATATACAAGCAACTTATGCAGCTCAATTTCAGAAAAATAAACGACCCAATCAAAAAATGGGCCAAAGAACTAAATAGACATTTCTCCAAAGAAGACATACGGATGGCTAACAAACACATGAAAAGATGCTCAACATCACTCATTATTAGAGAAATGCAAATCAAAACCACAATGAGGTACCACTTCACACCAGTCAGAATGGCTGCGATCCAAAAATCTGCAAGCAATAAATGCTGGAGAGGGTGTGGAGAAAAGGGAACCCTCCTACACTGTTGGTGGGAATGCAAACTAGTACAGCCACTATGGAGAACAGTGTGGAGATTCCTTAAAAAATTGCAAATAGAACTACCTTATGACCCAGCAATCCCACTGCTGGGCATACACACCGAGGAAACCAGAATTGAAAGAGACACATGTACCCCAATGTTCATCGCAGCACTGTTTATAATAGCCAGGACATGGAAACAACCTAGATGTCCATCAGCAGATGAATGGATAAGAAAGCTGTGGTACATATACACAATGAAGTATTACTCAGCCGTTAAAAAGAATTCATTTGAATCAGTTCTGATGAGATGGATGAAACTGGAGCCGATTATACAGAGTGAAGTAAGCCAGAAAGAAAAACACCAATACAGTATACTAACAAATATATATGGAATTTAGAAAGATGGCAATGACGACCCTGTATGCAAGACAGGAAAAAAGACACAGCTGTGTATAACGGACTTTTGGACTCTGAGGGAGAGGGAGAGGGTAGGATGATTTGGGAGAATGGCATTCTATCATGTATACTATCATGTAAGAATTGAATCGCCAGTCTATGTCTGACGCAGGATACAGCATGCTTGGGGCTGGTGCATGGGGATGACCCACAGAGATGTTATGGGGAGGGAAGTGGGAGGGGGGTTCATGTTTGGGAACACATGTAAGAATTAAAGATTTTAAAAATAAAATAAAATAAAATAAAAGTAACTAGGTAAACAAAAACAAAAACAAAAACAACATATTTCCTCCTCAACAAATGTTTATCAAAAAGGCCAAAAGATTCTTGAATTAGTGCTCCAATTTTAAACCATTAAGCACTTTCCTGATGTTGATGGTGTATTCTGAATCTTAGTTACCAGCATGTGAATCAGCAGAAATGTCATAGGAATAATCCAGATTTATGGTATAAAAAGGTTTTGTGTTACTGGGGAAGTAGCATTTATTTTTTTATTTTATTTTATTTTTTTTCACTTTATTTTACTTTACAATACTGTATAGGTTTTGCCATACATTGACATGAATCCAGCATGGGTGTATATGCGTTCCCAAACATGAACCCTCCTCCCACCTCCCTCCCCATAACATCTCTCTGGGTCATCACCATGTACCAGCCCCAAGCATGCTGTATCCTGCATCGGACATAGACTGGCGATTCGATTCTTACATGATAGTATACATGTTACAATGCCATTCTCCCAAATCATCCCACCCTCTCCCTCTCCCTCAG
Organism: Capricornis sumatraensis; assembly: GCF_032405125.1. Classification (NCBI taxonomy): domain Eukaryota; kingdom Metazoa; phylum Chordata; class Mammalia; order Artiodactyla; family Bovidae; genus Capricornis; species Capricornis sumatraensis. Next base: position 161,201,127 of record NC_091071.1, read on the forward strand.
AGTCCAAAAGTCCGTTATACACATCTGTGTCTTTTTTGCTGTCTTACATACAGGGAAGTAGCATTTAAAATACAAGAGACCAGAAGAACTTATCTCCAAATGTCCACACATTCTTCTTTCTGGATGTAATAGGTTGTCACAGATATGTAGAGCCTTTTAAAATAACTCAAAGTTGTCTATTCACTTAATAAAAGCATGTATGTATACTTGTATCTCCAAGTTTCAGAAGCAGAAGATGAATTTAAAGGGAGATATTTATCAACCTTCAGCTATGAAGTCCATAAAAATCAATCATATTTATTAAGTGATAGGTTGAATTATATTTTCATTATTGGGACATTATAAAATTCAAAATGTTGTACCTAGAGTATATATAAACAGCTTGGGTTCAGCTTCATATAAATTTGCTCAGAAAAAAAGAAAAAGAATATCATGCATATTTTTGAAGCTATAGTTTCTTTTAAAGCCTCACTTGTATTTTAGCTTGTATGTTTTGCCTTTCTCACTCTTCAACCAAGCTATCTTTTGATAAAATGTGTACTATTTTGTTAAATTTTATTCAGTAGCATGTGCATTAAAATTTCAAATATCTTGGACAAAGTTCTTTTTCTTTACAAAAAATAGATGTTATTTATTTTCTTCTAGTCCCAAGAGTTGGCAACAAGATTATTAGAGAATCAGTAAATGGTATCAGTTGGAGAAATAAATGCAACATAATAGGCGAAGGCTAAAAAGTGAAAATAAACAGCTTGGTTCATTTTGCTTTTATGTACTTGCAAAAGTGGCTATCAAAATTGGGATTGATCAGCTATCAGCCAAAGACACAGATGTACAGGAGCAACCACTCAGTCAAGAACATTTGGGTCTTGGCACCTCTCACTCCCAGGGGCTTGGCAAGAACCCATGTTGTCTGCAGCTACAAAGCCCTGCAGACAGGCTGAGCTAAATCTAATGATATGCACTGAGAGAGGAGCTGACATTTTTCTCCCCCTATTCTTCTGCTCTCTACCACCAATTACTATAGAACTGAATGTGAATGCTGAGATTCTACTGACTTAATAAGGTGCCACTGTATGATTTTTACTCTGCCACAATTACGATTCTGGAAGTTTCTTGTTCCTCTTGGTGTCTGATCATACTGCTTTCTGTCATTAAGTGGCCACTGTAATCCATGGTGTAAAGTGACTGGGACTGCTGTCAAGAAGCAAAACCATGGTCACTGCATAGCTTGGGCTAGGGAGAGCAATGATTTTTGTTATTCAGGAATGTTGGCTACTCTTTCCTCCAAAATGGTGGAAATTATGGAGGAGTGGGTAAATTGCAGCCCAGATGAAGACTAATAAGTAGTTTCTTCTATTCTAGCCCTAAAACAAGTTTAAAAGAAAGTAACTCGATTCACTAAGAATGTGGATACAGTTCTCTAGGACTTATTCATCTTGCATAACTGAAATTTTATATCAGCTGATTAACAACTTCTCATCCCCACCCCACCCCCAGTTCCTGGTAACCACCATTTGATTCTTTGCTTCTAAGAATGTGACTATTTTTGATACCTCATGTAAGTGGAATCATGTAATAGGACTACTTTAAGCTAAATTAATGGCTTAAGTCATTCAGGATCACCCAGCTACTGTAAATTCAAGCTGCAAAATCATGTGAGAAAAAGCCTGTAGTTACAAATTATATTAGGAAAAGAAAATCCCCCCAGTATCTCACTGATTGCCAAAGCTCTTAACAAGTAAGTTATTTTTTTTTGTAATTTATGTTTACCTGTTTGCTTTGTTTTCTATAGTCTTCTGGTAGGTGCGTGCATGAGAAAAGGATGGATGATGGATGAATTGATGAATAAATGGAATGGAGGGTGGGAAAGCAGAGAGTTATTTCTAATTCCCCTTACACTGAGACTGTTGCCTATAGCATTCTCCAACTGGACTTGTTTCCAGTCCCAATATCTCATGAGGCCGTAATAACTGAAATTCAAGTTTACCCAGTGTGACAAATTCTCCCAAGAGCAAAGCAGATTTCAGTCTTTGCTTGCCTCTCTGGGTTACTGTCTTCATTTCGCTTTTGGCCTTATTAACTTGTCAGCTCCTTTGTGACATTAAAAATAAATGTTTGGAAATACTTTATTCAGCATATTTATTTATTTATTTATTTATTTTTGGAATTTCCTCCATCCTGCTATCAATAGAAGTTTCTCCCTTTTAATGCACAAATTATTATCTCTTCATATTTTGATTTGCATAGTATCTATTCCATGGAATATGTGAGTACCCAGAGGGCTTCTCTTGTGGTGGTAGTGATAAAGAACACTTATGTCTCCCAGGAGACATAAGAGACACAGGTTTGATCTCTGGATCAGGAAGAGCCCCTGGAAGAGGGCATGGCAACCCACTCCAGTATTCTTGCCTGGAGAATCCCATGGACAGAGGAGCCTGGTGAGCTACACTCCATGGGGTTGCAAAGAGTCAGACATGACTGAGGTGACTTAGCATGCACACACACAACCTACAAATAACTTTTAATTCATTAAATTAACTTGTTCTTTAGTTGGGTCTGGTACAAAGCTCTTCTTGTCCATCTTTTTTTTTTTTTTTTTTACAATGTCTGCATTGTTTTTTTTTTTTTCAATATTTCTTTATTAATTGCCTTGTCTTCCTGTTTGCAGTAGTGAAACCATTTAGTGCCATTTCAGGGAGCTTCAAAGAGGTCTGGTACCATAGTCCTTTATGTCTCAGTGCAGAAAAGAATTCAGCAAGAGACAAAGTGATAGATAAGGAGTGATTTGTTAGAACAGGGTGCTTTTGAGGTCTACAAGTGGGTGGGCAAAAATGCTGTACCCTGAGAACTTACTGGGCTACAGTTTCATATATACAAAGGAAAAAGTGGGGGGAGAAAGAACTTCTTTGTCTTTCTTGAGTAGACATCTAGTGTCCATCATCAGCTTCTCCTCCAGGTTGAGTAGGGGGTAGTTTTCTTGTCCTTAACAAGGTTGGACTAGATCCACAAATGTTGTTGTTGTTGTTGTTGTTTTATGTATGCAGAGGGCACGTCCTAGGGATCATTAACTTACTGAGCACACTCGGCAGGATGTGGGTGTCATGCCACCACTGTTTTATTGTTCTGGAGCATGTCTCACGCTTCTACTGCAAGGAGTTTTTGCTGAGCAAGGCGTTTTTGCTGAGCAAGGCTCCTTGGTTTTGTGGTTAAACAAATCTGCTTTTTGAGTAATCATTAACTTACAGGGGTCTCCCATATTTTTTTCCTATTCATAATCCCCTAGTAGGATTAACTATTTAATCACTTACTTTGTCCCTTCACTCTGTCCCTATCAGCACTTTCTATTTTTGCCCCATCCCAACCTCGTAATGGATTTCCCAGGTGGTGCTACTGGTAAAGAATCCTCTTGCCAATGCAGAAGATGCAAGAAATTCAGGTTCGATCCCTGGCTCAGAAAATCCTCTGGAGTAGGAAACGGTACCCCACCCCAGTATTCTTGCCTAGAAAATTCCGTGGGCAGAGGAGCCTGGCACACTACAGTTCACGGGTCACAAAAAGTCTGATGTGACATAGTGACTAAGCAACCCCCTGATGGAAAACTCTTATGACTCCAGTTGAGAGATTTCTCTGGCCAGCAGAAAAATGCTCAGCCTCTATTCAAGACAAGCAGGAAGTGCAGGGAGTTAACTCTCCTATCAGCAATGCTTAACCAATACAGAGAATTTCATGGATATATACCTTACATTTCTTGTCTCTTAGGAGAGATTGCTCAAGCATGTTCAAAGCACCTCCCAGACGTCCACAGAGGTATCTGCAGTGACTCCTGATCACTGACTCTCCACTCCTTGGCTTCCAGTCCTCCCGTCTCACTTCCTGGCTCCTGACTGACAGGTGTTTTCAAGGATGCCCTCCCAAATAAACAGCACTCAATCAGATGCTAATCTGAGAGTCAGCTTCAGAGAAAAACTGTGCTAGGACACTCCTGCAAATATCTCTTTTGTTTGTTTGATTTAATTACTTGGATATACTCAAAAATACCCAATTTAATGACTTCACAGTGTATGATTTTTTTTCTCTGGGTCTCTTCGTCTCTGTCTTTCTTGACCTTAATTCTGTCCCCCTAGAGACAAAATGCTTGGAGTGGTGATCATGGAGGAAAACCAAAATAGAGTTTGTGCTAATTTGTGGGTCCAACAAGCTGGGCCTCCCAGTGATACCAAGCAGGACTTTGCAGAGCTCTCCTGGGCACAAAAGCCTTTCTGTGTCCCCAATTTCTCGATTACAGGAAATAGGCTTCATTCAGCCTTTTTAACCTTCACTGAGTTCCAAGAGCAGATCTAAACGGACACTAATCAGGGAAGGGATGACCAGTCAAAAGAAACAATAGTACAGCCTTGGGATGAAGTCCAGGCTCCCTCTCAAGGGATGAATATAACAATACCTTTGAGCTGTTTTTCCAGTAATGAAACCTCCACAAAGTTGGGGAAATTGATGATTTGCTGCCCACGAGGAGACCCTGGACAGACTGGGACCAGAAGGTTGATGATGCTGACTCCCAATTGCCATACCACCAAGAAGTCAGAAGAGTGTCCACAAGCTGATCATGTCCTCTTCTCACTACCTTATCTACAATGGGAGACACAGTTTTGGAGGTTATTAGCCTGCTGTGGCTCCCTTGGCCTGCAAAACAATAATACTATTCTTTACCAGTTCATCCAAACTGCCCCCAAGATTTAACTCAGTGTTGGGATATGGAGACCAGATTTGGCTTCACTGGCTAACTTTACTGAAGAACCCTGGATTTAAGCACAGTCAGATTTGGTTTAGGAAAACCTCAGTCCCAGGCACTGGTCTGCTCTGGGGACCGCTACCCTTCTTTACAGTTGTAAGGAATCAAAGAGGAAAGTTCAGGAAACTATGGAACCATCAGCGTATTCTTCTCTTCCTCTTTGACCCCGTCCCATGGTTTTCTTCTGCTTCTGGAGGGCGCTGCTACATGTCACCTAATAACAAAGCTGCAACAAACCTGGCGACCAGTGCTACAAGGTAATTTTGATCAAGACCCCTTTGTGCCTAAGTTGTGTGACTGACCCAGCCCACCATCACCTTGCCAAAGTTTCCACGCACACAGGTGTAGAGATGACAGTTCAGGTACGACTGTTGCATTCAGGAATTCCATAGGTGTGCCTTTCCATCAGGATGGCAGTTTCTGGTCATGGTTCTCCAGGGGTGATGAGACTTAGCCAATCACCCTGCTGCTCTCTTCTGAGCCTCTCCTCTTCCCCCCTAGTCTCTCCCCTATGTTCTCTGCCTCTCCCATCACGGTCCTAAATTTCCCCCTATGTTGGACCCTATGTGCCTTCAATCTCCCATATTTGTGCTATAGCTGTTTGATAAGGCTTCACATTAATTTCACCTTGCTCAGTGGAACAGTCAAAATCCAGGCTGGATTCACTGTCTTGGGAACAGAAAGTCAAATCCCTACTAGGGTAAACATACTGAAGGGAAATAAACAACTGCTTCTTCTCTTGGAAATGATTAGGAACCAAGGGTATAGATGATAATTCAAGCATGACATTTTATCTAACAATGTTTTAGAGTTATTAAATAATTTAATTAGTTATTATAATACTCTATTGGTTAAAGCATTTTCATTTTTTTCAAAAATTGTCCATTCAATTAATACTTTTTGATAAAAATGATTAATCCCTCATGTAATTCTAAAGAAAAAAAAATCACAGAAAATTACAGAAAGTTAAATCTAGTATAAATTATCAAAATCCATAAGCAAAAACTAACTAAAGGATAATGATAAAATGCTAGCAATAAGAATAATTTGAAAATCACCATTTTATCTGTAATTTAAAGGAAAAGTGTAATTTAAAGGAAAGACTAAAGATGGTGGCAGAGGTTTTGTTGCCAAAATGTTCTAAATTTTTTGGAAATCTATAACTTGAGTTTTCACAAAGTTGTGAATGTCTTCATGTACACAATTCTAACCAGAAGCAGAAATAGGGATAAGAAGAGGTCACTCCGTTCCTTGGTGGGACCACTCCTAGTTCTTCTAATAGTTTTGTTTTCAAAGACAATGATTGTGTTGAGGTGAGGAAAATAAATTTAGGGTCCTGAAGTGGAAAATAAGGAGAAAAATAGTGTGGAGGCAGGGTGTGCAAAGTTATAGATTAGAAGAGTTAGAGACAAGAGAAGAATTAACACAGTTATAATGTGTCTTCCACCACAAGATAAAGAGAAATTGTTGGTTCTTCGTGTGAGAAGAGAACATAGACTCTTTCAAATGTCTAAAGCCTAAGTTGATTGCCTGAGCCTTTTTTTTTTTTTTTCCCAAATAAGTCTTCATAGGGTAGTATAATTCGTTCATGCTTTAAGCCATTTTGGCTGATTGTGGATGTTTCTGACATAATTGCCACGTAAAAAATTACATCAGCTTACTCTGAAGAGCCACTCTTGGGCTTGACCAAGATGATATCAAAGTTTTACTCATCTTAACTAAGCTTTAGACAGGCTTCCTCCGGCCTCTATTCTCATGACCCTTCTCTCATTCCAGCCCAGAATTCAGTTGGTCTAACCACAGATGTCCCTCCACCTTCCCACTTTAAAAAACTGAAAAATTATAAACTCTCTTCCCTTTTGAGATAAAAATATATTCAGAAGGCACTTGTTAGGTTTACAATTCAGAACCATCTTTATCAGGAACTAAGAGTTTGAAACATAATTATCAAGGAGGATAATGTCCTTGTCTCAGTCTTGATGGAAAGACGGGAGTCTAACTTTCATGCTCATCCATCTCCAAGTTAAAAAGTTGCCTTTTTAAATACATGAAAAGGTTCACTTTTCCTGTGGACAAAGCCAGTTAACAAACACAGACCCACAATCCTTTTTCCCCAGCTCTTAAGAACGCTCCCACCCTTTGTTTCAGTAGAATTGAGCTCAGACTAGGGTCTGGACTCTCCTACTGCAGCGGCCTTGAATAAACTCTTTCCTGGTTAATTTTCCCTGCTGCAATTCTTGCTTTGACAGGAAATATTGTGGGAAAAGCAAGTTTAGTTTCAGCATTTTCAGGGATTGTTTAGTGCAGCATTTAAGGGTGGATAATTGATCAACAAATGTTTAGAAATAAAATTTTCTAAGAACTCAGAGTTGATGCAAATAATTATGATGGTATGTTTTATACTCTGTAATAAATACAACAAATAAAGAGTTAAAGATATTTGCAAACCTAGATCATCGCAAATTAAATGATCAAGGAGAAGTTACTTAGCCATCTAGAATCTCAATTTTCTCATTTATAAAATGAAACATTTTGACAAACTTATTTCTAACTCTAATGTGCTACAATTATTTGAATATGTTTTTGTCTTAAAGCCTGCCCAATTAAGAAGCAGGCACTCACTTATCTCCGGATATGATCACTAGACCACATGGTACCTTTCGTTGGGAACATAGACTCTTCATGATATGAAATGATATGTTCATTGCAGTGAGCCCATACACCATTAGTCGCCAATTAGCAACTTTTTAAATGACATTCCTAACTGAATAATAAGATTCCTGCCAAGGAACATGACTACTTCACCAACACTCCAGCTGTTAATTTTAATCTTAGCTGAAATACAGGCCAATATTCCACTAATTTCCCCTTTTTTACTTTCAATTAGTCAATGTTGATGGAAAAAATATCAAACAGTAATTATAAAAAAAATGATCTCATTCTTCTAGTCCACATTGAACCTTCATTTTCTATAAAACCTTCTGAAATGTTTTTCAGTGTTCTTTCGTCATTATCATTTAGTCAAATTGCTATTACTGATAGACCAAAAATCCAGAGAGAATAAAACAATGTTTACAATTAAATTCTCATATTACAGCTGAATTGTTTTCTTTTGGAAATTTGATAATTATCAACTCTATGGGGCACAAAGTTGCTTTTTTGTGTTTGTTGGTATTTTCATATGGTGGGCATGTAGACACATGATCACCCAGAATGATATCTCTGCTTACCAGTCATAGGGATCGAGACACTAAAATAAAAAAGAATAACATTCTAGAACAGATGGCATTTAGATGCCTCAGATTTATCATTCAGTCCAGTGATCTTCTTTTGCCAATGAGAATATTGAGAAATTTAATTAATTTGTGTCACTTAGCTTATGCATCCAGCATTTGAACTACTCTTTAGAGTTACCTTGAAGTTATGAATTGGTCACTATTCTCACTGGCTGTTCCAGCATTAATGGAAATCTTAAGTGTAAAAAAAATTAACAAGTTTTGGCACCTATAATCTCATGTCTTTTCAAGGGCTTTCTACCTTCTCCTATCTTTTCTTTTTCTCAAATGATGAATTTTATTTTTTGGACTTCAGATTAACAGAATTGGATTCATCAGAATCCTTGGTTTGTGGTCCAATATCGTCAGTTCACTTCAGTTCAGTTCAGTTGCTCAGTCATGTCCGACTCTTTGCGACCCCATGAATCGCAGCACGCCAGGCCTCCCTGTCCATCACCAACTCCCGGAGTTCACTTGAACTCAGGTCCATTGAGTCAGTGATGCCATACAGCCATCTCATCCTCTGTCGTCCCCTTCTCCTTCTGCCCTCAATCCCTCCCAGCATCAGAATCTTTTCCAATGAGTCAACTCTTCGTATGAGGTGGCAAAAGTACTGGAGTTTCAGCTTTAGCATCATTCCTTCCAAAGAAATCCCAGGACTGATCTCCTTTAGAATGGACTGGTTGGATCTCCTTGCAGTCCAAGGGACTCTCAAGAGTCTTCTCCAACACCACAGTTGAAAAGCATCAATTCTTCGGCACTCAGCCTTCTTCACAGTCCAACTCTCACATCCATACATGACTACTGGAAAAACTAGGGCCTTGAATAGACGGACCTTTGTTGGCAAAGTAATGTCTCTGCTTTTGAATATGCTATCTAGGTTGGTCATAACTTTGCTTCCAACGAGTAAGTGTCTTTTAATTTCATGGCGGCAATCACCATCTGCAGTGATTTTGGAGCCCAGAAAAATAAAGTCTGACACTGTTTCCACTGTTTCCCCATCTATTTGCCATGAAGTGATGGGACCGGATGCCATGATCTTCGTTTTCTGAATGTTGAGCTTTAAGCAAACTTTTTCACCTTCTCTTTCACTTTCATCAAGAGGCTTTTTAGTTCCTCTTCACTTTCTGCCATAAGGGTGGTGTTATCTGCATATCAGAGGTTACTGATATTTCTCCCAGCAATCTTGCTTCCAGCTTCTGCTTCTTCCAGCCCAGCGTTTCTCATGATGTACTCTGTTCATCAAAAAATGCTACCTTTAAAATATATATTTGTTTATTTTGGTAGTGTAATAAGCACCTTTGAATCAATCTCTAAACCAGAAACTAACATTTTCTCACCAGATAGTCTTCTTTTCCAGTTACTTATCTGATCCACCCAAGCTAAATCCAGTGTAGATTCCTTCCTTCTTTCTTGTCTTCCTCCCTTCCATCTTTCTTTTCTCCCTTCCTTCCTTCATTTTGTTCTATATGGCTGCTTTTTCATGAGCTGTCTTCATTAACTAACCTTATTTTTTTTAAGTTTAATTGAGTATGTTCCACCTGCTACACAGTTTATTAAAAGTGTACAATTCAGTAATTTTTAGTGTATTTATGGACTTCAGTTCAGTTCAGTTGCTCAGTCTTGTTCAACTTTCCATGACCCATTGGACCACACAAGCCAGGCCTCCCTGTCCAACACCAACTCCAGGAGTTTACTCAAATTCATCTCCATTGAGTCGGTGATGCCACACAACCATCTCATCCTCTGCCATTCCCTTCTCCTCCTGGCTTCATCTTTCCCAGCATCAGGGTCCTTTCAAATGAGTCAGTTCTTTGTGTCAGATGGCCAAAGTACTGGAGTTTCAGCTTCAGCATCAGTCCTTCCAAAGAACATTTAGGACTGATTTCCTATAGGATGGACTGATTGGATCTCCTTGCAGTCCAACGGACTCTCAAGAGTCTTCTCCAACAGCACAGTTCAAAAATATCAATTCTTTGGCACTCAGCTTTCTTTATAGTCCAACTCTCACATCCATACATGACTACTGGAAAAAAAAAATAGCCTTGACTAGATGGACCTTTGTTAGCAAAGAAATGTCTCTGCTTTTGAATATGCTATCTAGGTTGGTCATAACTTTCCTTCCAAGGAGTAAGCATCTTTTAATTTCATGGCTGCAATCACCATCTGCAGTGATATTGGAGCCCTAAAAAATAAAGTTTCTCAGTTTCCACTGTTTCCCCATCTATTTGCCATGAAGTGATGGGACCAGATGCCATGATCTTAGTTTTCTGAATGTTGAGCTTTCCTTCCAAGGAGTAAGCATCTTTTAATTTCATGGCTGCAATCACCATCTGCAGTGATATTGGAGCCCTAAAAAATAAAGTTTCTCAGTTTCCACTGTTTCCCCATCTATTTGCCATGAAGTGATGGGACCAGATGCCATGATCTTAGTTTTCTGAATGTTGAGCTTTAAGACAATTTTTCACTCTTCTCTTTCACTTTCAAGAGGCTCTTTAGTTCTTCTTCACTTTCTGCCTTAAGGGTGGTGTCATCTGTGTATCTGAGGTTATTGATATTTCTCCCGGCAATCTTGATTCCAGCTTGTTTCTTCCAGCCCAGCGTTTCTCATGATGTACTCTGCATATAATTTAAATAAGCAGGGTGACAATATACATCCTTGACGTACTCCTTTCCCTATTTGGAACCAGTCTGTTGTTCCATGTCCAGTTCTAACTGTTGCTTCCTGTCCTGCATACAGATTTCTCAAGAGGCAGGTCGAGTAGTCTGGTATTCCCATCTCTCTCAGAATTTTCCACAGTTTATTGTGATCAACACAGTCAAAGGCTTTGGCATAGTCAATAAGGCTTTGGCAGATATAGATGTTTTTCTGGAACTCTCTTGGATGTTGGCAATTTGATCTCTGGTTCCTCTGCCTTTTCTAAATCCAGCTTGAACATCCAGAAGCTCATGAATCAGGTACTGTTAAAGCCTGGCTTGGAGAATTCTGAGCATTACTTTACTATCATGTGAGATGAGTGCAATTTAGCAGTAGTTTGAGCATTCTTTGGTATTGCCTTTCTTTGGGATTGGAATGAAAACTGACCTTTTCCAGTCCTGTGGCCACTGCTGAGTTTTCCAAATTTGCTAACATATTGAGTGCAGCACTTTTCCAGCATCATCTTTCAGGATTTGAAATAGCTCAACTGGAATTCTGTCATCTCCATTAGCTTTGTTCATAGTGATGCTTTCTAAGGCCCACTTGACTTCACATTCCAAGATGTCTGGCTCTAGGTGAGTGATCATACCATCATGATTATCTAGGTCATGAAGCTCTTTTTTGTATTGTTATTTTGTGTATTCTTGCCACCTCTTCTTAATATCTTCTGCTTCTGTTAGGCCCATACAATTTCTGTCTTTTATTGTGCCCATCTTTGCATGAAATGCTCCCTTGATATTTCTAATTTTCTTGAGGAAACCTCTAGTCTTTTCCATTGTATTGTTTTCCTCTATTTCTTTGCACTGATCTCTGAGGAAGGCTTTCTTATCTCTTCTTGCTATTCTTTGGAACTCTACATTCAGATGGGTATATCTTTCCTTTTCTCCTTTGCTCTTTGCTTCTCTTCTTTTCACAGCTATTTGTAAGGCCTCCTCAGACAGCCATTTTGCTTTTTCTGCATTTCTTTTTCTTGGGGATGGTCTTGATCCTTGTCTCTTGTACAATGTCATGAACCTCCGTCTGAGAGCAGTCAAAAACTACAATGCTTCCCCAGGGTAAAATGCTGTTTATGTAATAAACAAATTAACTTCTTTGATATAGACAATCCAAACTAAAAGCCTTTACTTTGCACAAGGCTAACTGTATGATAAATCCATCATACTATACAGAAATCCTTTCCCTGTGTGTTGTGAAAAGACTGATTTGGTAAAATAAAAGTTGTTTTTTTGTTTAGGCATAAAGATTCAGGTTTCAACTTTTCAAAGTTGACTTTACTAATACGTTTATTAGTATTTAACATATATATTCAGATTTTTGTTACAACATATTGAGTTAAATTAGTTTTCAGATCATATGTTCAGTGAGTACATAATGCATATTCAATTGGGTGTGTTAATTATGCTGTTGATGCATGCTTCTCCAGAAGCAAATGCAATATCATTGAAATAGCTGTCCACTTTAAGCTAAGAGAGCTTTAAGAGTTCTGAAAAGGAGAATAATCACCACAGTGTGTATCCATGATGAACTCCTGACTAGTTTACTGTTTTTATCAAAGTTTATATACTAGAGAATTTTCATTACTGAACCATCAAATTGTTGAATTGAACTAGTTTAACCTTATTTAATTCCTAGCATATTTGGATCTTTTAAAGAATAGCTTGTATGTATTTCTAACAGATTACACTAAAAGTACCTAAAGTAATGTTGAAAGAGGTAATTGTAAAAATGCCTATTTGTGTATAATTTTGTTGTACATTCATCAAGGCTATCTTGCAGTATTTATCTTTTTGTGTACCTATCACTTGAATAATGACTTCGAAGGTCTGCTGCTGCTGCTGCTAAGTCGCTTCAGTCATGTCCAACTCTGTGCGACCCCACAGACGGCAGCCCACCAGGCTCCGCCGTCCCTGGGATTCTCCAGGCAAGAACACTAGAGTGGGCTGCCATTTCCTTCTCCAATGCATAAAAGTGAAAAGTGAAAGTGAAGTTGCTCAGTTATGTTGGACTATTTGCAACCCCATGGACTGCAGCTTACCAGGCTCCTCCGCCCATGGGATTTTCCAGGCAAGAGTACTGGAGTTGACTGTAAATGATAATTATATACATATATGTACATATGCATATATATTTTTCATATTAATTACATTAACCAGTACAACTATATTTTTATTTGAGGCGTAACCTTTCTCTTTGTAAGTGTAATTTTTTTTTTTTTTTTTTTTTTACTGTAGCAGACTTGGTCTTCTGAACAGTGAAATGATCCCAACACACTAAGACAATGCACTTTGCTACTCTCGATGTAAATAACACACAAGCGCCTAGGCAGGCTAAGTCAAAGGATAAGCAGTTACAACTGACTGAAATATAAGTTCCTTGTGATATTGCATTAAAGAGTGATCATATTAAGTATCATGTATTAAGTGCAGAGGAGCGCAGATTGAGAGATTGAGAGTGTGGGGAAACTCCAAGGGGCTGGAATTGCCTTGCTCCACCACTCACTTTGGGCCATTATCTTCCCATGTTGTGCTTTCTTCCTCTCATTGGCTTCCCTGGTGGCTCAGATGGTAAAGAATCTGCCTACAGTGTGAAAGACCTGGGTTTGATCCCTGTGTTGGGAAGATTCCCTAGAGAAGGGCAAGGCTACCCACTCCAGTATTCTTACCTGGAGAGTTCCATGGACAGAGGAGCCTGGTGGGCTACAGTCCATGAGGTCGCAAAGAGTCTAACATGACTGAGTAACTTTCACAATAATCACTTGATGGTATCTTTGACCACTAAATATGAGATAATGTTACCAAAAGTGGGCCCAGCTGCTGGCCACTAAAAGACATTAAAGAGGCAAAGATGGTGGAAAAGAACGTTTGTTTTATTTCAGATGCCAGCAGCCAACAGGGAGGGTGGCCTTCTATCCAAAGGCTGACTCTCTCCCACTGACAGTCAGTGGGCAAGAGCTTTTATAGATGGACAGAAGGGGCTACATGAATAAACAGCATAAACAGCTCTGGCTGTCATCTTGAAATTGGTCATCGCTGGTCCGACCAGCATCATCTTGATTTTTTAAATACAATTAATATTCAGCTCCAGGGTCAATTTGTTCTCATTTTTTGAAGCTAATTCTAGGAATTGTGGTAGCTTGTGTCACAGCTACAGTTTGGTCATCATGTAGTTAATTTCTTCCACCTGATGAGAGTTTCAGACTCTATAAGACAAGTCACGGTTAACTTCTTCCACCTGTTGAGGGTTTCAGACTCTATAAGACAACTCAGAGAATATGGTTCAGAATACTACCTATAGCCTTTGAGAAGGAACTAAAAGTCCTTGACTTTCCTTACTGGCTAAACTATTACTCTTTGGTCCTGTCCGCTTGTTTTCTTTGCTTCTTCATTTTTTCACTTCTCTTATTATACTTCTTTGCACGCATACTCAGTTGCTTCAGTTGTGTCTGACTCTTTGCCCCTTTTGAATGTAGCCTGGCAGGCTCCTCATTCTATGGGATTGTCCAGGCAAGAATACTGGAGTGGGTTGTCATGCCCTCCTCCAAGGGATCTTCCTGACTCAGAGATTAAACTGGCATCTCTTATGTCTCCTGCAGGTGGGTTCTTTACTGCTAAGCCAGTGGGGAAGCCCTGATTACAATTATTCTTTGATTAAAGTTTGCCAGAGCTAAAAGGCAGTGAGGACATGGAGGGTAAGGATCATAGGGTCCTGCTCTGTTTCAATAATACATTTAGAGTACCTGGCATATAGTTAAGCAAGCAATTAATTTCACCTTTGGATCAAACTCTGGTTTGCGAGATACATTTGATAACTTCTACAATCAAATTGCCTTCTCGTTGCCTGTGAAAAGGCTGAAAACTGGGCAATTTTGATGACTTTATGTGTTCTAAGTTCTATGAGGCTGTAGTGAGTCCCAAGTCCACCCAAGGCAAAATTTTAAGCTCCATCATTTACTTTATCTCCAATACAGTTCCCTCCCATAATTTTCTTACTTTTTCTTGGTTCTATGAACTTCTAATCTCTCAGATGTCTGCTAAAAGTTCTTACTCTTCAAATAATTCTTGTTCTTTTTCCCTAACACTGAACAAAGCACTGTACTAGAGTTTTATGAGAATAAAACAAGTCCTCTTTCCTTAAGAAACTGGTAGTCTCATGGTTAGAGATAATGTTAGCTAAGTTTATAAAAGATGAAGGGAGATGGTGAAGGACAATTAAACCTGGCATCTGCAGTCCATGGAGTCCCAAAGAGTCAGACGTGACTGAGTGACTGAAAAACAACAATAATCAGGGATAAATAGCTCTAAAATAATTAAATAACAGTTGAAGAAAATAGAAAAAGTGTCACTAGACTTTCATGCCTGGTATCCAAAGTCCCTCCTAATTTGATCCCTGTGTTAATTTGGAGCAAAAAGAATGTGTCTAAAGTACATAACCTAAGTTTCCACAAGAATTCCCTTTGTCACTTTTTCTATTAAAAGGATCCTCTTCACAGTTCCCTGGAATGCCTAAAACTACATGGAGAAACAATTGAAAGCCCCATGGGGGGAAGCACTGTGTTTACCTGCATTGTCTAGTTCAATTCTAGAACTATTAAATGGACTCTTTGTGACTACTTAGGAGAAAAGGAAAGAACCTCATCAAGTGTGTGTTTTCATTAAGTACTAGACAGTGACCAAACATAGACTGGTATTCAAAAATGTGTACTGAACAAAATCCCAGGCAAACCTCCTTTTCTATAATTTCCTTCACTATTAATATACAAAAGGGGAAAGAAATAGAAATATTGCAACTTGGTCAGCAAGTCAAGGCATTTAATAAAGTGTGCCATTTTTCCTAACCCACTAAGGAGAAGTAAGAGAAGTAAGGAGAAGGCAATGGCAACCCACTCCAGTACTCTTGCCTGGAAAATCCCATGGAAAGAGGAGCCTGGTGGACTGCAGTCCATGGGGTCGCTAAGAGTCAGACACGACTGAGCAACTTCACTTTCACTTTTCACTTTCATGCACTGGAGAAGGAAATGGCAACCCACTCCAGTGTTCTTGCCTGGAGAATCTCAGGGACAGGAGAGCCTGGTGGGCTGCCGTCTATGGGGTTGCACAGAGCTGGACACGACTGAAGTGACTTAGCAGCAGAGAAGTAAAGACTAGAGAAAAGCTGAAATAGGTGAACCCATAGTTGGTGGAATAGCCATAACTGAAGATTCTCAACAAATAGGTATGAACCCACATTTAAGGAAACGTCTAATGAGTTTACAGAATTCTGTCCTTTACGCTTTTTATCATTGGAGGTTTATTCAGTTCTGTTCAGTTCAGTTCAGTAGCTCAGGTGTCCAACTCTTTGCAACCCCATGGACTGCAGCATGCCAGGCTTCCTTGTCCATCACCAACTCCCAAAGCTTACTGAAACTCATGTCCATTGAGTCAATAATACCATTCAACCATCTCATCCTCTGTCATCCCCTTCTCTTCCTGCCTTCAATATTTCCCAGCATCAGGGTCTTTTCTAATGAGTCAGTTCTTCACATCACGTGGCCAAAGTATTGGAGTTTTGGCTTCAGCATCAGTCCTTCCAAAGAATATTCAGAATTGATTTCCTTTAAGATTGACTGGTTTGATCTTGCAGTCCAAGGGACTCTCCAGAGTTTTCTCCAATACCACAGTTCAAAAGCATCAATTCTTTGACACTCAGCTTTCTCTATGGTCCAACTCTCACGACTGTACAAAACTACTGGAAAGTCCATAGCTTTGAGTAGATGGACCTTTGTCAGCAAAGTAATGTCTCTGCTTCTTAATATGCTGTCTAGGTTGGTCATAGATTTTCTTCCAGGCAGCAAGTGTCTTTTAATTTCATGGCTGCAGTCACCATCTGCAGTGATTTTGGAGCCCCCCAAAATAAAGTCTCTCACTGTTTCCATTGTTTCCCCATATATTTGCCATGAAGTGATGGGACCATATGCCATGATTTTAGTTTTCTGACTGATGTTTTAAGCCAACTTTTTCAGTCTCCTCTTTCACTTTCATCAAGAGTCTCTTTAGTTCTTCACTTTCTGCCATAAGGGTGTGTCATCTGCGTATCTGAGGTTATTGATATTTCTCCTGGCAATCTTGATTCCAGCTTGTGCTTCTTCCAGCCCAGCATTTCTCATGATGTACTCTGCATAGAAGTTAAATAAGCAGGGTGACAATATACAGCCTTGATGTACTCCTTTCCCTATTTGCAACCAGTCTGTTGTTCCATGTCCAGTTCTAATTGTTGCTTCCTGACCTGCATACACATTTCTCAAGAGGCAGGTCAGGTGTTCTGGTATTCCCATCTCTTGAAGAATTTTCCACAGTTTGTTGTGATCCACACAGACAAATGCTTTGGCGTAGTCAATAAAGCAGATGCTTTTTCTAGAACTTTCTTGCTTTTTTGGTGATCCAGTGGGTGTTGGCAATTTGATCTTTGGTTCCTCTGCCTTTTTAAATCCAGCTTGAACACCTGGAAGTTCTCAGTTCACATACTGTTGAAGTCTCACTTGGAAAATTTTAAGCATTACTTGGCTAGCGTGTGAGATGAGTGCAATTCTGCAGTAGTTTGAACATTCTTTGGTATTGTCTTTCTTTGGGATTGGGATGAAAACTGACCTTTTCCAGTCCTGTAGCCACTGCTGAATTTTCCAAATTTGCTGGCATGTTGAGTGCAGCGCTTTTACAGCATCATCATTCAGGATTTGAAATAGCTCAACTGGAATTCCATCACCTCCACTAGCTTTGTTCATAGTGATGCTTCCTAAGGCCTACTTGACTTTGCACTCCAGGATGTCTGGCTCTAGGTGATTGATGACGACATTGTGGCTATCTGTATGGTCACACAAATGGGTGACACCCTTATCAAATGTGTGGACAATCTAAGCTTAAAAAAGATGATAAATTCATGGTGTAATAGAATAAATATCCAAAAAGTTTTCAACAGACAGGACTAGATTAACCAGATGAAACCAATAAGAAATAACTCCCTGATTAGTCATTGAAGTTTTCAGTTTGAACTGTACAAATACGAAACTGGAGGGAGAGAGATCTGTCTTGAAAGTAGTTAGTGCAGAAAGAACTTGTATTCTGTCTGACAGCAAAATTAACATGAGAAAACTGTGATGCGGCTGCCAGAAATGTTAATCATTTTAGATTATGTAAATAATATTTGAAGTTCTAGGTGAGTCATCAAGGTATAGTGCATCAGAATCAACTTGGATGTTTCCTAAAATGCAGATTGCTGGTGAATGTTAAGCATTTTCTGAATACATCCAAAGGTCTAGGTGTGGTGCCTTGGGATCTGTCTTTAACTGTCTCTTGAGATGTTTTTCATGCTAGTATCCACCTCTTAGGCTTAGTGCAGAGAATAAATGGCATATTATATATAGAAGCATAGTGTTAACATAGATTATAAATGCTCAGTAAATAGTACCTTTAAGTGTTCTCTATTGACATTTTGTCACTTATGTTGACACTTCTGTAAAATTCTTAATCTAGATCAAATTTACCAGTTGCAATCTTATATGTGAGGTCTTTCCTTTCTCCCTTCTTTCCTTCCTGTCTTTCAGTTTTCTAGATTCTTAAATTTCTCTTTTCTGCCTCTTGACCTATGTTCAGTTCAGTTCAGTCACTCAGTCATGTCCAACTCTTTGGACCCCATGGACTATAGCATGCCAGGTCTCCCTGTCCATCACCAACTCCTGGAGCTTGCTCAAACTGATACCCATCAACTCAGTGATGCCATGTAACCATTTCATCCTCTGTCATCCCCTTCTCTTCCTGCCTTCAATCTTTCCCAGCATTAAATTCTTTGCCAATGAGTCATTTCTTCACATCAGTGGTCAAAGTATTGGAGCTTCAGCATCAGTCCTTCCAGTGAATATTCAGGACTGATTTCCTTTAGGATTGACTGGTTGGATCTCCTTGCAGTCCAAGGGACTCTCCAGAGTCTTCTCCAACACCACAGTTGAGAAACATCAATTCTTCAATGCTCAGCATTCTTTATAGTCCAACTCTCACATCCATAAATGACTACTGGAAAAACCACAGCTTTGACTAGATGAACCTTTGTCAGCAAAGTAATGTCTCTGCTTTTTAATATGCTGTCTAGGTTGGCTATAGCTGTTTTTCCAAGAGACAAGCATCTTTTAATTTCATGACTGCAGTCACCATCTGTCATGTTTTTGGAGCCCAAGAAAATAAAGTCTCTCACTGTTTCCATTGTTTCTCCATCTATTTGCCATGAAGTGATAGGACTGGATGCCGTTACAGTCTACTATGCGTACAATATTATCCTTGGGTAGTGGAAACTTGAAAAAACATGGGTCCTACCGTTGGTAATATGCCCATCTATGTTGCTGCTACAGCTGCTGCTAAGTCGCTTCAGTCGTGTCTGACTCTGTGTGACCCCATAGACGGCAGCCCATCAGGCTCCCCGTCCCTGGGATTCTCCAGGCAAGAACACTGGAGTGGGTTGCCATTTCCTTCTCCAATGCATGAAAGTGAAAAGTGAAAGTGAAGTTGCTCAGTCGTGTCCGACTCCTAGTGACCCCATGGACTGCAGTCTACCAGGCTCCTCCATCCATGGGATTTTCCAGGCAAGAGTACTGGAGTGGGGCGCCCTTGCCATCTCCATGCCTGCCTATAAGGAGAGGTAAAACCTGTATATAAAGAACCACATTTTTATTGTTAGGTTCAAAGTGCCCTGGAACTTGAAGAAGCTTTCTGCAATTGACAGTGTTCCAAAAGTTGCAAAGAGTGATAAGGAGCTAAATAGAAATAAGCACTCATATTCCACATTATCTTTCTTTATTTTTAGTTAACTTTTATTGGAATATTGTTGCTCTACAATGTTGTGTTAGTCTGTACTGTACAGCAAAATGAATCAGCTATACATATCATATAACCATTCTTATTGGGGTTCCCTGGTAGCCGGTGGTAAAGAATCCACCTGTAATGCAGGAGACCTGGGTTTGATTCCTGGGTCAGGAAGATCCCCTGGAGAAGGGAATGGAAAGCCACTCCAGTATTCTTGCTTGGAGAACTCCATGGACAGAAGATCCTGTTGGGCTATTGTCTACGGGGTCACAAAGAGTCGGACACAACTGAGCAACTAACACTTTGACTTTCATCCCCTCTTTTTGGATTTTCTTCCCATTTAGGTCACCAAATTCTCTCTTTTTAAAAAATTAATTAATTTATTTTAAATGGATTAATTAATTTATTTATTTTAAAAGATAATTACCTTACAATTCTGTGATAGTTTTTTGCCATGCATCAGCATGAATGGGCCATAAACACACATCTGCCTCACTCCATCCTGAATCCTCCTCCTATCACCCTCCCCACCCTATACCTCCTTGTTATCACAGAGCACCGACTTTGGGTACCCTGCTTCATACATCAAACTCACACTTGTTACCTGTTTTACATATGGTAATGTATATGTTTCACTGCTATTATGGAGGACATTTTCTTAGACCAGAGGATCCTTGTTGGACAAAGTAAAGAGCCTCTTGACCAATCCAAGCCATGCTTTGTTCTTCTCATCAATCCTTACTGCCCACCCTCTGCCCATCTCTTTAGCTCCACTGCCAAAGTCATTCATTCTGCTCTAAAAGGAGATGATGTTGTTGGGTTGTTAGCTGCTCAGTTGTGTCTAACTCTTTGCAACCCTGTGGACTGCAGCCTGGCAGGCCCCTCAGTCCATGGAATTCTCCAGACAAGAATATCGGAGTGGGTAACCATTTCCTTCTCCAGTGGATCTTCCTGACCCAGGGATTGAACCTGGGTCTTCTGCATTGCCACAGAGAGATGGAATCTTAGCAATTCTCCCTAACATTGACATAAATTACATTAAGGTCAAACACATACCTGCAGATCTTGTTAAAAGCACAGATTCCAATTCAGTGGGTCCAGGACAGAGCCTGAGAATCTGCACTTCTAACAAGTTCCTGGGTAATCCTCATGCTCCTGTTAGAAAAGTTGAAAAATGTTATAAATAGACATTAAATACTACTTATTTATTACATATTTGTAACAGTTAAAGTGCTTCCTTTACAGACAGAAAGAATAAATATTCAGATGCCTAGAGAATTCCCAGCTAGTGGTGAAGAATCCAGTTGTAATGCAGGAGATGTAAGAGACACGGGTTCAATCCCTGGGTTGGGAAGATGCCTTGAAAAAGGGCAAAGCAACACATTCTAGTTTTCTTACCTGGAAAATTCCATGGATGGAAGAGCCTGGTGGGCTACAGTCTACAGGGTCACAAAGAGTCGGAAATGATTGAGTGACTAAGCATACACACACACAGAGACAATCAAGAGTAAGGCACTTAGGTCAGATTCTCAAGGATTCTGTGATATGTTTTAAGCATGAGACAGAAAAGTTGGAGAATTCCATACATATTTAGCATTGTCAGAGAAATATTGCCTCGGGTTTTTGTTTTATTTTTTCCTCTCAGGATATTGCTGAAAATTCAGTTAATTGCATATCTGCTGCTACCAAAACACTTTTTCATGCTACAGTGATTCATAAATCTCCCATTATATGTAGTTATAAGATGATGGCTCTGTCGGCAGTGATAGAGAATAAGACACTTGCAGAGGAAACAAGAGATCTTTGTGTTTGCTTTTGGTTTATGTGATGTCAGGTTGGTCCATCATGTATCTGGGGAGTGGTTATTATCTGGTGATATGATTACAGACAGGTTTAGATTTCAGAGTGTCAACTTACTTTAAAGAGTATAAAGAAACAAAATGATTGTGATTCAAAAAATTAAGAATAGATCATTTGAATAATAATACAGCCTCAATTTAAAACAGTTGATGAAATGAATAAATATATCATGCAAATGGAAGCAATCTGAGTAGGGAAATTTTCTACCTTGTCACAACGAATTGCTTTGTGAATGTTTATTTAGATGAGAAGCTTAAATTCAAACAATATCAGAAGGAAAAAATGGATTCTGTTTTCACCAATCAGACAGAAAATAAAATGTTTATATATTTTTATAGGGTATAATAAAAAATGTACTGCCTTTGGAAAATTTGTATTTGTTTCAGTGAAAATATATACACATATATTTAAATAAAAGCTCATCATAATGATAAGAGGAAGCTAAGAACATGACTTGGACCATAGGGGCAAACTGGCTGTTTTAGACTTTCTCTCTGTCTGAGAACATCAGAAATAAAATTAAGATAATAAAACCAAGATCTCAGATACAAGATTAATGACACTTCCAACCCCAAATAATAAATGCTACACTTAGAACTGTCTTTTAATAGTCAACAGAAATGATTGTGCATAGTACATTACATGGTGGTATACTAGGTCATGTCCGACTCTTTGTGACCCCATGGACTGTAGCCCACCAGATTCCTTGGTCCATGGGATTCTCCAAGCATGAATACTGGAGTGGGTTGCCATTCCCATCTCGAGGGGATTTTCCAGATCCAAGTGTTGAACCCTCATCTCCTGCTTCTTCTGCATTGCAGGCAAATTCTTTATGGTCTGAGCCACCAGGAAGCCCATTTTACTTCTATATAAAAAATTTCCAAATAATTATTGGACAATGCAGTCCCTTGGAATATGTTATTTTGTAGTATTTTAAACATAAAGTCTTTATACATTCCTTTTTCAAGAGTGAGAGTGAGTGAAACATAAAAGAAAATAAAAATGACTTGAGGTTCTTTTGCATTAGAATTTTTTAACCTCTGTGTAAATACTAAAAAATAATCTCTCCCTCTTCTGAATTCAACTGTGGTGAATAAGAAGGCAGTCTGGACCAAACCTCCTGTTGAAAAGAGCTAAATATAAAGAATAAATATGTTTTAAAATCTTAAAAACATCAAATAAGCAGTAAAAAATTACCATGATACCTTATCAATGAGAAAACAAAGAAGCAGCCTAGGAAAGGGAAACAGGACACAAAAATATTAGTAGAAAACATAAAAATATAAAATATCACAGGGTAAATTTGAAAAGGAAACAAACAGACTATGAATAAAAAATAGCTGAAATTTAAAAGTCACTGCATAATAAAAGGGGTGGAGAAATACACTTAAAACAACAATGCCCATGTTTGATAACTATTGAATGAGAAGCATATAAAATTTATTCTATGATTCTTATTATTTTGTATATATTTAAATATTCTCATATAATGAATACTCAAAAAAACACTCCATGCATGCAATTAATAGAAAATTGGACACCGCTGATGAGAAAGTTAAGGAAATTAGAGTACGGAATAAATTAGAGTACAGAAGAAATTAGAGTACAGAATAAAGAATCAAAATGAAAGTACAAAGAGAAGTTGAAGTTAAAAGATAGGTTAAAATGTTTTAATATTTTAAATGAGAAATCCATAAAGAAAGACGAAAAGAGTGAGACAGAGCCAATAATGAAATAGATAATGGGTGAGGACTTTTCAGATCTATTGAAAAATTCACAGTGCCAAGAACCTGGAAAGTTTCAAGCAGGAAAAGGAAAAATGCTTACCCATTTTAGTGAAATTGCAGAAAATCAAGGATAAAACCAAAATTTTTAAAGTAACTAGAAGAAAAACACGTATTGCTTTCCAAGGAATGGCAGTGGCACTGTCAGCTGACTAAATAGCTACAATGAAATAATGTCTTTAGAATGATGAAAAAAATTCCAGGGCCTGTAATTTTTTACTTAGTAAAATATTTCTTCTTATAAAAATGGACAAATAAGAGGACTTGCAGACAAACAAAAACAGAAAATTTGCCAGCAGCCAAGAGCAATAAATACAGTCTTCAGGCATTTTGCCAGTGGCTGACAACAGTTATAACTATACTTGCTGTGCATGACAAATATAAGTAAGCAAGGCAGAAAGTAGTATTTTTCAAAAAGATTTCCATTGCTGAAAAAAATTAATATGATATTTTCTGACACAACAAAGGTTCAAATTATAATAGCCTAAAGATGGCATTCTAATTGCCTTTTATAAATGGTGCCATATGAAATGGAGGTACTGTGCAATCATACACAATGCAAAAATGAAACATTTTGGGTTTTAAAATTAAAATTTGGGTGATTCCCTTAAGTTAGAGAATGTGTCTTAGAGGAGTTTTAGAAGTTATCATAGAAGTTCTAGTGCAAATGTAGAATTCTCCTTAAAACGGGGATAAATTGGAGTTAAGTCCGTGTAGGAGGGAGCAGTACTGAAGGAACAGGGCTTAGCTCCTCATTCTGCAGGAGTTTGGTTCTGTTAACATTTCAGTTTGCCTTGTACATACTGTTATATTTTAAATGGATAACCAACAAGACCTTCTGTTTAGCACATGGAACTCTGCTTAATGTTATGCGGCAGTCTGGATGGAAGGGGAGTGTGGGAGAGAATGGATACGTGTATATGTATGGCTGAGTGCCTTCACTGTTCATCTGAAACTACCACAACATTGTTTGTTAACCAGCTATACTCCAATATAAAATGTTGTTGCTTAGTCACTCAGCCATGACCAACTCTCTTGAGACCCCATGAACCGTAGCCCACCAGGCTCCTCTGTCCATGGGATTCTCCAAGCAAGAAAACTGGAGTCGGTTGTCATTCCCTTCTCCAGGGAATCTTCCCTACCCAGGGATCACAGGAGGATTATTTACTGTCTGAGCCACCAGGGAAGCACCCAATATACAATAAAAGGTTTTCAAAAAGATCCAATTTATCTAATAGGGTTATGATCACCTGCATTTTCTTTTACTTAGAACATTTGCCCAGGCATTTTTCCTTAAATGTTGCTAATTTGTTTTCTGCATCTTTAACTAATCTTGATCTCAAGGGAGGAGAACACAAGTGATCTTTGTAACTAGGATGACAAACCAGACCCATCTTTGGGCTTTTTTATCCTGTGTTTATTAAAGTTCCACATATAATAAGAATGTTAGAGTTTATTTAAAGAGACAGTTGCTCAGTGGATCACCAAGAAGAACATTTGATGAGGAGCATCAATAACATTGGTAGATCGATTATATAAAAGACAGCATCTCCTAAGCTATTCAGTCATTTGTCATCCATGTGGATTATTCTATTGGTTGGTAAAAGCCAGAGATGAAGTGGAAGGAGATTTGAGAAAAAAAAAATGTTATCAAGGACGAGATTGGGTCTTAAATAGGGCAGATATTTAACTTACCAAACTAGGACATATTGAAAATGAGAGGAGAAGCTATTAACAATTTTGTTGGGACAACAGGTATGAACCAGTACTATGCATGGCAAAATGGGATATACAGTCACTTTGCTTTTAAGGTATAAAAACATCTATCAAAATATAGTTCTTCAGCTAAAATTGAAATGTCACATTGCCTATTCCTATTCATGTTTAATCAGTGAGATGCTATTTTGGAGTCAGCCAGACTGAGTTCAGTTCTCAGCTCAACACCTCAATAGACCAATAAACTTCTGGGTTATCTGGCTTTTCTGTTTGCTATTGTCTCATTTTAAAACGTGAGTAATAATACTAGAAGCTACATAAGAGAGTTGTTATAAGCTTAATTGACTAACTTGGTTTAACACTGCATTACTCAACTTTTTCTGTAGTGACAAAGAGCCCCCAAATCTTAGTGGTTTATAAAACAAACACTGACTTCCTGCTCAATTATATGAAGGCTGTGGGCTGGTTGAGCCTTAGCAGGATCTCTTTGACTCAATTAGACCTGACTCAGCCCCACTCATCTTTTTATTCCAGATCCACAATGAAATAGGAACACTTCTGGGTCTTGTTGTTCTCATGAGGAGGGCAGAAGCCCCAGAGGAACAGAGACAACCCACACAAATACATTAGAAACTTCTGCGTAGGCAAGGAATATTAATGCCCATGCCAATTAGATTGCCCAAACAAAATCTAAAATTGAAGATTCTCATCAAGGGAGTAGTGACATGTACTCTGCTTACAGGGCAGCATGTTTTTGTGCTGTGTGCTCAGTCCCTTAGTCATGTCCACCTCTTTGCAACCCCATGGACTGTAGCCCACCAGGCTCCTCTGTCCATGAGGTTTTCCAGGCAAGAATACTGGCACACAAGAATACTGGAGTGGGTTGCCATATCTTCCTCTAGGGGATCTTCCCAACCCAGGGATCAAACTCCAGTCTCCTGCATCTCCTTCTAGCAGGCAGGTTCTTTACCACTGAGAGATTCTTTACCTGAGAAGACCACAGGGAGGAATGGCAAGAGGTACATGATGGTGAACAAGCCATTCCATCTACTTCAGGAACTTAAAGCAAAAACAATTTCTGGCACATATAGCGCTGTAAAAATGAGAGGGAATGGAAGCTCCCTGCCCCTTTCCACAGACCTTTTCCTGTTACATTAGGCTGCTTCTAAGTTATATCCTTTATAACTGGGGTCCCCAACCTCTGGTCATGGACTGGTATCTGTCTGTGGCCTGTTAGGAGCCAGGCCCTATGGCAGGAGGTGAACATCAGCAAGTGAGCAAAGCTTCATCTGTATTAACAGTATTTACAGTCACTTCTCATCGCTCAATTTGGAGAAGGCAATGGGTACCCACTCCAGTACTCTTGCCTGGAAAATCCCATGGATGGAGGAGCCTGGTAGGCTGTGGTCCATGGGGTTGCTAAGTCGGACACGACTTCACTTTCACTTTTCGCTTTCATGCATTGGAGAAGGAAATGGCAACCCACTCTAGTGTTCTTGCCTGGAGGATCCCAGGGATGGGGGAGCCTGGTGGGCTGCTGTCTGTGGAGTCACACAAAGTCAGACACGACTGAAGCGACTTAGCAACTCATGGCTCACATTAGCTCCACCTCCTGTCAGATCAGAGGCAGCAGTACATTCTCATAAGAGCATGAACCCTACTGTGCTTGAATCATTCCCAAATCATCCCCATCTCCCCAGTCCATGAAAAAATTGTCTTCCATGAAACCGGTCCCTGGTGCCAAAAAGTCTGAGGACTGCTACATTATAATAAGCCAGTAGAAGAATGTTAAATGTTTTCCTATATTCTGTGAGCTGTTCTAGTAAATGATTATACTTGATGAGGGGGTTGCACAACACTCCCCCCCTAATTTATAGCTTGTCAGTCAGAAATCCAGGAGTCTAGGGATTTGCCATTGGTATCTGAAGTGGGGGCAGTTTTGCGGGACAAAGCCCTTCCCTTGTGGAATATGACTCCAGTCTGAAGATGTCAGAATTAAATCAAATTGTAGGACACCTATGTGGTGTTAGAGAATTGCTTGGTGTGGGAAAAACAAAACAAGATGCACATTTGGTGTCAAGTTTTCTGTGAGGATAAACAGAGCAGACATCCTAGGAGGTGTAACTGGATTGCAGGGAATTATGGATTGTCCACTTGATATTTGTCTGCCGGAGTTCAACATGACACTGGTTAACCTAGGTGACAGAAGCTTGGTATGGTTACCAGAGTAACATGGATCACTGGGTAAGAGGTGTGGCCAGTGGGCACATAGAACCCAGTATAGTCTTCCAAAACTCTGCAAGTGAGATTGCTCTATCTCTGTTTCATTGAGCCAGTGACTTCAGGAGACTTAACCATTAAGGTGAATCTAAAAATGAGAGTGATGGTTAATTTTCTGTGTCAAAGTGACTAAGTCATACTGTTCAGATATTTGGTAAAATATTTTTCTGCATGCTTCTGTGAGGGTGTGTTTGGATGAGGTTTGCATTTAAACAGGTGGTCTTTAAGTAAAACAGATTGTCCTCCAGAGTGTAGGTAGCCTGGTCCAGTCAGATGAAGGCCTGAACAGATCAAAAGGCTTCCCACCCCCCGGCAAGGGGGAGTTCTGCCAGCAGACAGCTTTCAGACTTTACACCAGCTGTTCCTGGTTCTACAGCAGACTGTTTTTGGACTAGAACTGCAACTCTTTTCTGAGTCTGCTGGTTTCCTTCTTCAGATTTTAAACTCCACAATTGCGTGAATCAGTTCCTTAAATTGAATCTGTTACTATATCTATATGTATTTATCTATAGAGATATCTATGTCTGTATCTGTGTCTATGTCTCTGAAACTTACCATTGAGCATATACATTATATAATATATGTACACATCCAATTATATATACAAATATTTTGATCTTGCTGTTTAGTCACCGAGTCCCATCTCACTTTTCTTTTGACCCCATGGACTGTAGCCTGCCAGTCTCCTCCATCTATGAGATTTACCGGGCAAGAATACTGAAGTGAATTATCATTTCCTTCTCCACGGGATCATCCCACCCCAGGGCTGAACCTGTTTCCTGAGACTCCTATATTGCAGGCAGATTCTTTACCACTGGGCCACCAGGGAAGCCTATATATAGTATCAGTTAGTCAGTCAGTCAGTTCAGTTGCTCAGTCCTGTCTGACTCTTTGCAACCCCATGGCCTGCAGCATACCAGGCTTCCCTGTCCATCACTAACTAATGGAATTTGCTCAGACTTATGTCCATCAAGTTGGTGATGCCATCCAACCATCTCATCCTCTGTTATATCCTTCTCCTATTGCCTTCAATCTGTCCCAGCATCAGGGTCTTTCCCAATGAGTCAGTTCTTTGCATCAGGTGACCAAAGTATTGGAGTTTCAGCTTCAGTATCAGTCCTCCAATTAATATTCACGACTGATTTTCTTTATGATTGACGGGTTTGATCTTCTTGCAGTCCAAGGGACTCTCAAGAGTCTTCTCCAACACCACAGAAGGGAATGGCAAACCACTTCAGTATCATTGCATTGAGAACCCCATGAACAATATGAAAAGAAAAAAAAATCATAGTTTTGTATAATATATCCTCCACTGCAGACAATTTTTAGATGCTTTCATCTCCCTATTGTTTTGTTTTCATTTCATCTTTTAAGTCAGTCCATCAGTGCAACCAGGAAGGTTTGTTCTCTTTCACATGAGAGAATCGAGCAAGTGGTGTAGGTGTCTTTCAAAAAATCGTCATTACTAGTTACTTCATTTCATTTTTAGAAATTCAGATTTGCTTTGAAAATTGATTCATACTGTGTAGTTCGCTGGGCTAGGTAAATGTGAGAGTCAGCCCTTTACTTATTTTCTCCGTGTAAGGATAACATTGTTAAAGTCTGTAAATAAATATTAAAGTCGGTGTTGAGGTGCTGCTGATTCTAAGCCAAGAGGAAAGCATATCACTGATTTTTTTTTTTCCTTAGGAAACAGATATACGCACATTTAAGTTGTAAGTCTGGGTGAGACTGTGCTCCAACGCGCAATACATTGTAGGTAATATGGTGTGACCTAGTTTTCTTAACTGAAACCTTCAGCTGGGATTTATGAAGACACAGGCTTCAGAAATCAAAGGATAATAAAACGATTCCTATTAGCATCTAAGGACAGCATTATCCCGCATCCTAGGGATATAAATGAAGGTGCCAAGAAGATGCGTTATTTTATTTTATTTTTTGTAAATCAGAAGTATGTAGGATGAAGAGAAAAAGCCTCTGTGTGGGTGTCTGTAAAGACTATTGTCCTCTTTAAAGAAAAGATAAGGTTTAATTAGAAAAGGACCCATTGCTCGATATAGGAGCAACAGAAAAGGAAGCAGTCAATTATATTGGAATAAATGGAGAGTACGTAACAATAGAAGAGGAAATCTGGGGTGGAAGGGAAAGGGCATGCAGGCAATACCCATCAAGACAGGTGACACTAAAGCAATGGTCCTAGGGAAGTAATCTCTATGGAGGTGATGTTCCTCCAGGTTTCATGTGTGATTTAAATATAGTAAATGATTCTAGTTCATTAAATTAAGCACACTTAATAGGACACTGTTTTAAATGTTCAGTTTTGCATAATCTTTTGACTCGTACATTTGGAACAAGCTGCTTATTAATAGCAAAGTTGTCAAGTTTGATTTCACTCCCCATGCATTCCTCAAGTTTCACTGCCAATTTCACAAACAGAAAAATTCTCAAACACTGTCTACATGACTCTGTTAGCGCCTTTATTGCTGCCAATAACTTGAACCACAAGGTTCTGGGGACCAGAGTAGAGGCAGGGTAATCATGGAAAGATAACAGGAACTTTAAAAAATTCACACACAAATGATAAAATACCACAGGCAGGAGAGTGAGCGAGGGAAGCAGGGAGGGAAGTGGGCCTGGCCGTAAAAGAAGAGCACCAGGGATCCCCATGATGGAGATTTTTGTCTCTTGACTTTGGCGGTAGACACAGAAACCCACGTGTCTGTGATGCAATGGCAGAGAATGAAATACACACACGAATGAGTGCATGCTACACTGCTGAAATCTCCATGGATTATATCTGGTTGTGATATTGTACTGTCCATTTGCATAGGGGGACCTTGGGGAATGGTATAGGGGATTTCTCTGTATCACTTCTTACAATCTTGGGTTAATCTACAAAGTTGAAAAGTTAAAAGCAAGTAAAACAATTCAGTTACTTTAGTTTCAGCCATCCTCATAGGTGTGTGGTGGTATCCCATTGTGGTTTTAATTTGCATAAT
The DNA here is from genome assembly GCF_032405125.1 of Capricornis sumatraensis. Classification (NCBI taxonomy): domain Eukaryota; kingdom Metazoa; phylum Chordata; class Mammalia; order Artiodactyla; family Bovidae; genus Capricornis; species Capricornis sumatraensis. The sequence continues at coordinate 161,231,353 of NC_091071.1, forward strand.
TTGTACTTACTTCCCATGCATACACTTTCTTTGACAAAGCATCAGTTCAAATCTTCTTGAAGAATATTCAATTCTTTTAATAGATTATTTTATTTCTTATTATTGAGTTTTGAGAGGATATATATATATATATATATATATATATATGTGTGTGTGTGTGTGTGCAAACATTTGTTGTTTAATCACTAAGCTGTGTCTGAATCTTTTTGTGACCCCATGCACCATAGCCCACCAGGCTCCTTTGTTCAAGGGATTTCCCAGGCAAGAATACTGGAGTGAGTTGCTGTTTCCTTCTCCAGGGAATCTTTCTGGGTCCCACGGATCTCATTTGGGTCTCCTGCATTGTCAGGTGGATTCTTTACCACTGAACCACCTGGGTAGCCCCATATTCACACACATACATATATATTATCTAAATCCACCTACAAGGGCTTCCCAGGTAGTGCTAGTGGTAAAGAACCCAGCTGCTAATGCAGGAGACATAAGAGACACAAGTTCAATCTCTGGGTTGGGAAGATCCTCTGGAGGAGGGCAATGGCAACCCACTCGAGTATTCTTGCCTGGAGAATCCCACGGACAGAGGAGTCTGGCCGGTCATAGTCCATGGGCTTGCAAGAGTCAGACACAACTGGAGTGACTTAGCACACACTTATATCTACACAGTATTCTGTCTACAGGATCATATCAAATATGTGCTTTCTGAGTTTTTTTTTTCAGTCTATGACTTTGCATTCTCTTACCAGTGTTTGTGAAGATAAGTTTTGATTTTATGCAATCCAATTCATCAGCAATTTATTTTATTTATTTACTTTTGATATTGTAGCCGAGAAATCTTTGTTTAACCCCAGGTCACAGAGATTGTCTCCACACCAAGTGGTGGTGATGAAATGGGGAAACAGAACTCTTTTACACTACACTACTTGTGGAAATGACAATTGCCACAACCTCTTTGGAAAATATTTGGGAAATATTTAAAATGTTCTTTGAATAGTGACACTATTTTCTGTTGAAGTATATTTGATTTATAGGAATTTTTTAGAATGCCGACCTGTTCTTATTATATGACTCAGTCATTTCACTCTTAAGCATAACCAAAAGGAAAAGCAAGCATGTTGTCAAGCACACAGATGCTCACAGAAGCTTTACTGTAATGGCCCCAAACCAGAAACAATCCAAACGCTCAATAGATGAGTGAATGTACAAATTGCAGCACGTTCACAGAATCATATAATATTCAGCGATAAAAATGAGTGAAGTATTGAAACACACACTACATACTAGTCTCAAAATAATTGTGCCAAGAGCCAGAACTCACCTCCCCTAAAGGGTACATAATGTATGATTCCTTGTGTATAAAAACTCTAGAAAATACAAACTAATCTATGCGGACAGACTGCAAATCTTGGGTTGCCTTAAAAAGGGCAGGGCAGGGAGAAATGGAGAGAAAGATTACAAAAGGGTATTAGGGCTGGTGGGTGTGTTCACTAGCCTGATTGTGATGATGGTTTGACAGAGGTGTATGCATGTCAGATATATCAAACTGTACACTCCAAATATGAGCAGTTTACTTAATAAAGCTGCTTAAAAAAAAAATACCAGAAACAAAGAGACACTCCTGTTTGTGCTTTGGTTGCTGAAAATTGCTGCCCTAGGACTGGAAAGAGCCCTGCCTACTCCCCGAATCCTTCCTTCTTACTAACAAAGCCTTGAACCAGGGTTAGAGGGACAGAAGTGCCCAGCCACCCTCCCACACTCTGCAATTCCAGAAAAAGATTCATTGCTTTTGCAGAGGGTGGAAGCAATAGGCATCAATCGGCCCATAATAGAAGAAAGAAACTCTCTTGGTCACAGGGTCCAGGTCCAGTGATATAAATTCTGGGGAATTTCTCTAGTCTAAGACCTGCTACACAGCAAGGGAAGAGTCTGAGGGGTGGAGGTGGAGAGGAGGTGGAAAAATTAAGAAAGCCCCACACCTGAGACACAGGTTCACAGGGGCAGCCTAAGCCTAAAGCTGGACCAGGACCTCTCAGAAAGAAGGTGAATATGGAAAACTGTTTCATTGACTTAGCTCAGGAAGAAGTGAGCTTCCCATGCTCTAGGTCTGCATGATATTTCACCTATTGAGGCATCCTGGCTCGGCACGCTTTGACAAAGTTTCTACCAAAATGGCAGGCTCTCGTTTTCTAGTGGTAATGGCGGAGGTCATGCGCAAGAGTAGAGAGCACTGTGGGTCCATCTCGGACCTTGGCCATCTTTTCCTCCATCCACCAATGAAAAGCAAAGTCTTTAATATCAGAAGACTAATTCAAATCCTTCCGCATCTCATTGCATGCATTTTTTAGGTGGAAGCAATAAACTATATACTAGCATCTATTTGAAATGCTAGAGGCATTAAGCACATTAGCTTTTTCCTCCAAATGGTTTTTGCAGGAAAAGAATGATGATTACTGTTTTATCCTCTGATAATTTGGGGGACTAGTCATCAGTTGCTAGATGTTAACTTTCATTCTTTACTAAAAGACATTTCTGCATCATGAGGCATCTTGAATAGATTAAATTGCTTTGAAAAAAATGAAACATTAATAAGCTGTTTAATATGGAATTTTGAAAAAATGTCCACCCTTATTGTTTATTGAGAGACATTTCTGTAGATTTTCCCCCAGAAGAATTTCCAAAGCACTGCAAAATCATTGCTCAATTTAGAGCTAGTTTCAATAGTTCTCCTAGGATTGGAGTGTAATAAACACATTCATGTGTTGTTGTTTTTTTTTTTTTCTTTCATTACATGTTTCTTTGACAGATTTCAACCATTTCTGTCTCAGGGAATATCAACTTGAAGAGCTTTTTAGTTAGAGGCATTTTAATAGAACTGCCTTTTTTGTCTCCTATAAAGAAGATGAATGACATGAGTTAATGATAACCACTAGCACTTTACTTGACAAAATATTTAACATTAGCTAAAGTAAACAAGGAAAACTAAAATGATGGTAGTTATTTAAAGCTGGGAATGTGAAATTCCTGTTAAACCACAGCATCTACAGGCAATACTTCCTGCCACATTGTGCAGTTAGCAATCCACCAACACACCAACAAGGCCTCCGTTCTCTTGATGTCCCTGCCTCACAAACAGGAATCCACCACAACTGAAGTTGGTTTGAAATGGAGGGGTGGCCACATTTCTCCTCTCTGTTAGAGGAAGCATGAAAAGCATGGGTGTTGGAATCAGATGGAAATATTTCTGCTTCTCTTCCCCTCTTATACCTAGGCTACCTCAGGCCGGTGAATAACAAGGGCCACAATGAAAATAATAGTTGACAATTACTGAACACCTTTATGAGTCAGTCTTTATGATAAACACTGTATGCATCCGTTTTTCCACTTTTCACCATGATATTATACAATCTCTCCTTTAGATATGAAGTTTGGAGGGGCTGGATATTTTGCCCAGGAATGCATGGCTTATAAGTAGCCTAGTGGTTTAATTAGCACTTTATCTGATGGCTTTATGAATGTAGGATAACATTTGGGTATCTACCAGCAAGAGACTCTGCAATCCAGGTCCATGAGTGGATCTCTGCTTAAGGGATAAGAAGGAATCTGCAGATAAGAGAAACCAGATATTAGCCAGACAAACAATGAACTGGTTGGTTTATGGGCCCCATCACGGCATGATATCGATGTTAAGGCCAAGTGTGCCAGTAGGACTCCTTGATTTTTTGGCAGCATAAAACTGGACCTGAAAGTGAGATGGCCTAACCTGCACACCAGTGGAGAAGTAGTTGCACCTTCCCAGGGAAGATGCAGAAGGAAAAGAATTCTGACTCTCATGACATCAGAAACCAGCCACACTGAGCCTGAAATCTCCCCTCAGTAGTTAAGCTCTATTATCTACATCTGATCATCTTCCTATGTAAATCAAGTTTGAAAAAACAGAAGAAAAGGTTTACTTCCTTAAAAGTTGTTTTGTGTTCTTTTATGCAATGGTCAGTCAGGTTCAATCACAAGAGAAGACACAGGAGAGGCTCAAGAAAGAAATGAAGCTTATTACACTCACAATTCCTGGAGTCAAGAAGCAAGACATGTCTGCTATATAGGGTCATCGGGAAAGCACAAGATCCAGAGGTCTTAGAGGGCAGGACTCAGGGGGACTTTTTAGGTCATGGTATTTACTGGGGTTTCTGAGGGAAAGACGCAACAGGTCGGAGTGAAGAGTTTAAAATTAGCTGATTTGAATAATTTCAGCAAGCTTTGGGCTGGAGAAGTCATCTCTAGTTGCCTGGTACCTGGCCCTGGACTGATTAAGATGAAGGACTACTCTCTCCTGAGGGGATGGACCACAGACAGAAGGTGAGGCTTGGTTAGTTTGCACATCAAATACATGCTCCAACTCAGCCCTTTGTTATCTCTAAGAATTGTCTAATCCCAGGAGGGGCAGTGTCTCCCCAGACAGAAAAGGCTTCCAGTATGTCAAAATATTATAATGCTCAGCAAACAAAAACCATATATGCAATACAAAAATAAACAACCTAGTAAGGGAATCTGCTGTCCACATGACTCAGCCATTCTGCTTCCCACGTCTTGGACTTTCCAATGCAAACACCCTCTGAGCTTACAACCTTGCTCTCTTCATCCTAGAGTGATGTGTGTCAAATTTTCCTGTGACATCTTGTAAGACTGTTAAATACCCAGGGCCTTGGAACCTAATTCCCAAAGATGTGGATTTAATATTTCTTGGTAAAGACCTAGAAACCTGAAATGTTAGCCATGGCACAGATCGAAACTTCTTTGGCACTTGCTGGTGAAATGTACACACACATGATCAGACTCATGATCATACTTGTACCTTAAAAACTAAAAAATCAAAACCAAAAAAATAAAAAACTCAAAAAAGAAACCAAAAATCAAGGAGTCCTACAGGCACACTTGACCTTAACATCGATATCATGCCATGATGGGGCCTATAAACAAACCAGTTCATTGTTTGTCTGGCTAATATCTGGCTTCTCTTAGCTGCTGCTGCTAAGTCGCTTCAGTCGTGTCCAACTCTGTGCGACCCAATAGGCACAGCCCGCCAGGCTCCCCTGTCCCTGGGATTCTCCAGGCAAGAGTACTGGAGTGGGTTGCCACTGCCTTGTCCGTCTCTTAGCTGCAGATTCCTTCTTATCCCTTAAACAGAGATCCACTCATAGACCTGGGTTGCAGGTTCTATCACCTTTTGGGAAACTTTCCAAAGTTTCTCTCTTCCCTGGATTAAACCACTGTGATTTTTCACAGACAGTACTTAAAAAAATAAAATAAAATTCTGGATGGAGGCCACGGTCCCAGTGCCTGGCAACTTCTACATTTGGCTCTACAATGTGAGATTTGCTATCCTCCTGAAATAAAACATTTAAAACTCAGGACTCAAAACCTGGCAAACATGGTAGCATAGTTGAGGGAGACTGTTTCACATTTCTTGCAGGCTCCTACATCAAAAAGAGCAGAATGCACCAGAGAGCCATATGCAGTCCTTAGGGGGATGGGCAGTCATTGACAAAGCACCTGAAGTCTCTTGACACTGGCAAGGCTTGGGTCAGCTCCATTAACAGAGGACTCATCACTGAAATGGTGGGGGTTTCCAGAGATGTCAGCAGAAGAGTTCTCTTTGAATTTCAAAACTTAGCTACATTGGCAAGACAGAGATGGAGGGGGTCGGGGCGTAAAACTCTATGTATGTAAATAGGTTATGGAATTGTTAATGATAGAGCCGACTTATCTTTCCCTGATGCTGGGAAAGATTGAAGGTAAAAGAAGAAGGGGACGACAGAGGACAAGATGGTTGGATGGCATTACGGACTCAGTAGCCATGAGTTTGAGCAAACTCCAGAAGATAGTGAAAGACAGGGAAGCCTGGTGTGCTGCAGTCAATGGGATCGCAAAGAGTTAGACATGATGTAGTGTCAAAACAACAATGACAGTGGATTGAGTGGTGGCTCCCCAAAAGATAAGACTACATCCTAATCCATGAACATTACTTTAATGTGGAAAAATTAATTAATGCTTTGGGGATGAACTTATCCTGGATTATCCAGGTGAGCTCTAAATCCAATGACAAGTGTCCTTGTAACAGCAAAGCTGAGGAAGTTTGGACAAGCAAATCAAGGAGAAGGTGATGTGGAGAAGGAAGCAGAGACTGGAGTGATGCAGCCGCAAGACCAGGATTGCTTCCAATCTCCAGAAACTGAAAAAGGCAAGGAAAAGACTCTCCCCAGGGTTTCTGGAGGGAGTGAAGTTCTGATTTTTAGCAGAATGAGATGCAAGTCAGATTTCTAACCTCCAGAACTGTAAAGCAATAAATTTGTGCTATTTATCTATTTCTGCTTTATTGACTATGCCAAAGCCTTTGACTGTGTGGATCACAATAAACTGTGGAAAATTCTGAAAGAGATGGGAATACCAGACCACCTGACCTGCCTCTTGAGAAATCTGTATGTAGGCCAGGAAGCAACAGTTAGAACTGGACATGAAACAACAGACTGGTTCCAAATAGGAAAAGGAGTACGTCAAGGCTGTATATTGTCACCCTGCTTGTTTAACTTCTATGCAGAGTATATCATGAGAAATGCTGGACTGGAAGAAACACAAGCTGGAATCAAGATTGCTGGGAGAAATATCAATAACCTCAGATATGCAGATGACACCACCCTTATGGCAGAAAGTGAAGAGGAACTCAAAAGCCTCTTGATGAAAGTAAAAGAGGAGAGTGAAAAAGTTGGCTTAAAGCTCAACATTCAGAAAACAAAGATCATGGGATCCGGTCCCATCACTCCATGGGAAAGAGATGGAGAAACAGTGGAAACTGTGTCAGACTTTTTTTTTTTTGGCTCCAAAATCAGTGCAGATGGTGATTGCAGCCATGAAATTATTATTATTATTTTATTTTTTTAATTTAATTTTTATTTACTTTATTTTACTTTGCAATACTGTATTGGTTTTGCCATACATTGACATGAATCCACCATGGATGTACATGAGTTCCCAAACATGAACCCCCCTCCCACCTCCCACCCCATATCATCTCTCTGGATCATCCCCGTGCACCAGCCCCAAGCATGCTGTATCCTACATCGAACATAGACTGGCTATTCGTTTCTTACACGATAGTATACATGTTTCAATTCCATTCTCCCAAATCATCCCACCCTCTCCCTCTCCCTCTGAGTCTAAAAGTCCTCTCTACACATCTGTGTCTCTTTTGCTGTGTCGCATACAGGGTCATCATTACCATCTTTCTAAGTTCCATATATATGTGTTAGTATACTGTATTAGTGTTTTTCTTTCTGGCTTACTTCACTCTGTATAATCGGCTCCAGTTTCATCCATCTCATTAGAACTGATTCAAATGTGTTCTTTTTAATGGCTGAGTAATACTCCATTGTGTATATGTACCACAGCTTTCTTATCCATTCATCTGCTGATGGACATCTAGGTTGTTTCCATGTCCTGGCTATTATAAACAGTGCTGCAATGAACAATTCCATTCACCATTGCAACAAAAAGAATAAAATACTTCAGAATATATCTCCCTAAAGAAACTAAAGACCTATATATAGAAAACTATAAAACACTGATGAAAGAAATCAAAGAGGACACTAATAGATGGAGAAATATACCATGTTCATGGATTGGGAGAATCAATATAGTGAAAATGAGTATACTACCCAAAGCAATCTACAGATTCAATGCAATTCCTATCAAGCTACCAGTGGTATTTTTCACAGAACTAGAACAAATAATTTCAAGATTTGCATGGAAATACAAAAAACCTCGAATAGCCAAAGCAATCTTGAGAAAGAAGAATGGAACTGGAGGAATCAACTTGCCTGACTTCAGGCTCTACTACAAAGCCACAGTCGTCAAGACAGTATGGCACTGGCACAAAGACAGAAATATAGATCAATGGAACAAAATAGAAAGCCCAGAGATAAATCCACACACATATAGACACCTTATCTTTGACAAAGGAGGCAAGAATATACAATGGAGTAAAGACAATCTCTTTAACAAGTGGTGCAGCCATGAAATTAAAAGATGCTTACTCCTTGGAAGAAAAGTTATGACCAACCTAGATAGCATACTGAAGAGCAGACACATTACTTTGCCAACAAAAGTCTGTCTAGTCAAGGCTATGGTTTTTCCAGTGGTCATGTATGGATGTAAAAGTTGGACTGTGAAGAAAGCTGAGAGCCAAAGAATTGATGCTTTTGAACTATGGTGTTGGAGAAGACTCTTGAGAGTCCCTTGGACTGCAAGGAGATCCAACTAGTCCATTCTAAAGGTGATCAGTTCTGGGTGTTCATTGGAAGGACTGATGCTAAAGCTGAGACTCCAATACTTTGGACACCTCATGCGAAGAGTTGACTCATTGGAAAAGACTCTGATGCTGGGAGGGATTGGGGGCAGGAGGAGAAGGGGATGACAGAGGATGAGATGGTTGGATGGCATCACCAACTTGATGGACGTGAGTTTGGGTGAACTCCGGGAATTGGTGATGGACAGGGAGGCCTGGCGTGCTGCAGTTCATGGGGTCACAAAGAGTTGGACACGACTGAGCAACTGAACTGAACTGAACTGAACTTAGACTTCTTGAGAAAAAAGTATTGCCATAAGTCACAGAAAATGTGTAATTACTTTGGTGTATTATCTGGAAATCTAGACCTTGATATCAGGCTGCTAGAAACAAAAAGGAAAGCATGGAAACATTATATATATATATATATATGTAGTGGTTTAGTTGCTAAGTTATGTCCAACTCTTTTGGGACACTTTGGACTGTAGCCTGCCAGGCTCCTCAGTCTATGGGATTTCCCAGGCAAGAATACTAGAGTGGGTGGCCATTTCCTTTTCCAAGAGATCTTCCCAACACAGGGATCAAACCCAAGTCTCTTGTGTCTCCTGCATTGGCAGGAAGATTCTTTACCTCTGAGCCATCATGGAAGCCATACTCTTTGGGAAAACCAATTTTTGTCTCTCTTTGGTGCAGAGGTGTAACAGGACGTGATATTCAGATTCAGATCTCTGCGTGTATTCCCTTCATCTCACTATAGCGACTGTGCCTGCTTCCTGATGCTGCTAGCTGACTGAAAGCTTAATAACTGCCTTAATACAACACAAACCACCCAGGATTGCAGCCTACACTCCTGAGACTAGGCGCCTGGGAAAAATAATTAGCTTGATAATTTTGATTGACAGCTAAAAGATATTAAGTGCTATTGCTAGGTCCTGTGTTAACTGTTTTACCTAAATTACATAATTTATCCTTCTCATCAATGTTAGGAAATAGACCCTATGATTATTTGATTTTACCATTGGAAAAAAAAGAGTGACTTCAGTTCAGTTCAGTTCAGTTCAGTTCAGTGGCTCAGTCATGTCCGACTCTTTGCGACCCCATGAATCGCAGCACGCCAGGCCTCCCTGTTCATCACCATCTCCCGGAGTTCATTCAGACTCACGTCCGTCGAGTCCGTGATACCATCCAGCCATCTCATCCTCGGTCATCCCCTTCTCCTCCTGCCCCCAATCCCTCCCAGCATCAGAGTCTTTTCCAATAAGTCAACTCTTCTCATGAGGTGTCCAAAGTATTGGAGCTTCAGCTCTAGCATCATTCCTTCCAAAGAAATCCCAGGGTTGATCTCCTTGAGAATGGACTGGTTGGATCTCCTTGCGGTCCAAGGGACTCTCAAAAGTCTTCTCCAACACCACAGTTCAAAAGCATCAATTCTTTGGCGCTCAGCCTTCTTCACAGTCCAACTCTCACATCCATACATGACTTAGACAGGTTCAATAACTTGTCGAAGATCACATAACCCATCAGTTCAGTTCAGTCACTCAGTTGTGTCTGACTCTTCGCAACCCCATGAACTGCAGCACGCCAGGCCTCCCTGTCCATCACCAACTCCCAGAGTCTACCCAAATCCACGTCCATTGAGTCGGTGATGCCATCCAACCATCTCCTCCTCTGTTGTCCCCTTGTCCTCCTGCCTTCAATCTTTCCCAGCATCAGGGCCTTTTCCAGTGAGTCAGTTCTTCACATCAGGTGGCTGAAGTATTGGAGCTTCAGCTTCAGTATCAGTCCTTTCAATGAATATTCAGGACTGATTCCTTTAAGATTGACTAGTTTGATCTCCTTGCAGTCCAAGGGACTTTCAAGAGTCTTCTCCAACACCACAGTTCAAATGCCTTAATTCTTTGTCAGTCAGCTTTCTTTATAGTCCAACTCTCACGTGCATACATAACTACTGGAAAAACCATAGCTTTGACTAGATGGACCTTTGTTGGCAAAGCAATGTCTTTGCTTTTGAATATGTTATCTAGGCTTGTCATAGCTTTTCTTCCAAGGTGCAAGTGTCTTTTAATTTCATGGCTGCAGTCACCATCTGCAGTGATTTTGGAGCCCAAGAAAATAAAGTTTCTCACTGTTTCCATTGTTTCCCCATCTATTTGCCATGAAGTGGTGGGATTGAATGCCATGATCTTCGTTTTTTGAATGTTGAGCTTTAAGCCAACATTTTTTGAATGTTGAATTTTAAGCAGCTTTTTTTCCTTTCCTGTTTTACTTTCATCAAGAGGCTCTTCAGTTCATTTTTGTTTTCTGCCACAAGGGTGGTGTCACCTGCATATATGAGATTATTGATATTGAGGTGACTTAATTTCTGTTTTGTAAATAAGTACTTTATATTGTTTTTTTTTAGATTCTACATATAACCAAGATCATATGATATCTGACTTTTAACTATAATTTTATCTTGATTTAAGGCACAGGTTGGTAAAGTGGACCCCTGGTAATATATAAATGTCAAGATAAGGTGCTAGGCCACCATGAATTCTTTGGAAATCCTAAGATGCAGAGAGGAAAATGAGAGAGACTTCATGGAAACTATTCAGCATGTTGGATACCTTCTACTGGACTTGGGGCTTCCTAGGTGTCACAGTGGTAAAAAAATTTCACCCGCCATTGCAGATGATGTAAGAGACAGGTTTGATCCCTGGTCAGAAATATCCCCTGGAGAAAGAGATGGCACCCCACTCCAGTATTCCTGTCTGGGAAAACCCATGGACAGAGGAGCCTGGCTGGCCACAGTCCATGGGGTCACAAAGAGTCAGACATGACTGAGTGACTGGGCATGAGCACATAATGGATGATGGAAGACTCTATGAAGAGACTGCCCAGCAGTCATCCCTAAGGAGTCTACACAACAGGAAACCACTTCCATCAGGGTAAAGGCAGAAATGGAAAATGGAGATTATGCTTCTCATGGCCAGATATGTGCATAATGGAGATAGAACCAGAAAATACATTTAAAGGGAACTCTGACCAGAAGCTCCTTTTGCTTGGAGAATACCAACGGTTGTTCACATTTATGTCTTTCAGGGGAGAAATATCCTAATCTTTTTTCCTATCCCAGACTTATTGCATTGGAGGCTGGAAAGAAAGTCTCAGATGTATGGCTAAGAAGCTGGAGTGGAGGGGAGAGGGAGGAGAGAGAAGAGGGGAGTATTAGGTGGGGGAAAAAAAGGACAGATGGCTCATACCATCTGTGCCAACATGGACTTCTCAGACTAGTACTGGCAGAGGGGAGGGTTAGCTTTAAATGAGATTTGGTGTTTTGATTACAGCTGTAGATTTGATGCTTGTGTCCCCCTTCACAATTTTTTTTTTTGAAATCTAACCCTGAATGAGATGATTTTAGAATGATTTGATTTGAGAGGTAATTACGTCATGAAGGTAGAAGCTTCATAAGTGGTATTAGGGTCCTTATAAAAAAGACTGCAGAGAGAACAGCACAGAAACTTGTATATTACCATATGTGAAAAAGATGACCAGTCCAAGTTCAATGCATGAAACCAGGCACTCAAAGCCGGTGCACTGGGATGACCCAGAGGGATGGGATGGGGAGGGAGGTGGAAGGGGGGTTCGGGTAAGGGGATGCATGTACACCTGTGGCCGATTCATGTCAACATATGGCAAAAACCACCACAATGTTGTAAAGTAATTAGCTTCTAATTAAAATAAATAAATAGATTTAAAAAACAAAGACTGCAGAGAGTCCTCTTGCCCCTTCTGCCATGTGAGAACATAGTGAGAAGACAACCATCTATAAACCAGGAAGCAGGCCCTCCCTGGACAGTGACTCAGCTGACACCTTGATATCAGACTTGCCATCATCCAGAAGAGTGATATACGCATTTCTGCTGTTTATAAACCATCCAGTCGATGGTTGTTTGTTACTGCAGCCTAAGTGAGCTAAGACAAGCATTAAATAGGGATAAGCGTTTTAATTACTAAATTGATATTATTCCTGGGGTTAAAAGTTACTGGAAATTTTTGCATTCCCTGAGAATGATAAAAAAGAAAAACAACATACAGGACTTAGCTAATATGCCTTCCATGAAAGGGTCATAAATTGCCCATTTAGAGGATTTAAGGAAACAATGAAAACATAGAGTACAGTTAGAGTTTTATTTTGTTTTGTTTTTGCTTATGCCTTATTAAGTTTTGCTCTTGAACAAAGTTAATTTATATAAAGCACTTACACTAGCACCCAGCTAATAGTAAAACCTGTATAAGTTAATATTTCAATGTAATGGCTTCATATTTAATTCCTTAAAGGAACAGAGGGTTTATGGGATCTTTAAAAGCTACAATCAAGAATTATTTTAAGATAAAGGAATTTGTTGTCTTGAGTATATCCTAGTACAGTCTGAAAAGCAGATTGTTGGTAATACTGTAGAGGAAGGTTGAGATAGATGACTATTAAGCTCTTTCATGAAAAACAGCTTCACAATTCACAATCCTGGCCCAGAGTCAAGTTAATCATTCCCACTTAAGAAAACTAAGTAAGCACATTAAGGATGTACTTTTTGCTACTCTGCTTAAGAGTGTGAAGGACTGGCTTGTCTCTCCTACCAAACTCTGCTGAACACTCAGTTACTGACTTCACAGGGAGGATAAATTAATCTAGAAATGTTATATATACATTTAGAAAGACTTGTTTGCTCTTAAAATGTTTCTTAAATAAAAAATAATGCCCTCTGCAGCGACATGGATGGGTCTAGAGATTGTCATATTGAGTGTAGTAAGTCAGACCAAGAAAGATGGATATCATGATATCACCTGTATGTGGAATCTAAAAAAAAAAATGGTACATATGGTACTTATTTACAAAATGAAAATAGAGTCACAAATGTAGAAAACAAACTTACAGATACCAAGGGGGAATTTGAGAGAGGGATAAACTGGGAAATTGGGATTGACATATACACACAACTGTATATAAAATAGATAACTAATAACAGCCTGCTGTATAGCCCAGGGGCATGGTAATTCATTCTAGTATTTTTGCCTGGAGAATTCCAGGGACAGAGGAGCCTGGTGAGCTACTATCCATGAGGTTGCAAAGAGTAGGACATGACTGAGCCACTAATGCATAGCAAATATGCATTATAAGCCTTCTTATGTAAGACAAATAGGATTATTGGATAGTTGGAAAAATATATGCAACATATATTCAAGGTTTCAGTTTTTCTTAAGTTATGTAATGTATTCATTCTTTGGCTCTAAGATAAAAGTTTTCACCTTGACTATGGGCATATTAATTACGCTAATGCAGTGAATTAGTTAAATGGAGGCTGGCTTAAGAGTTCTTACCTAGGCAGAAGCAAAAGCTAGGGTTCCTAGAAAAAACATTCTCTCACTGTCTACTAGGGGAATTCGATTTCTCCCTGAAGTTAACAACTGTGGGAGGTGACCGTGAAGTGTTTTGTGATAGATTGTATGGTCATGCTAGAAACTAAAAGATGAAAGATCGATCTGGGCAATGATGTAAGAGTTGATTGTAAGTACAGTGGGTCCAGGGGCTATGTTTTCATGGCAATACAGAGAAGACAAATAGGAAAGTCTTCAGATAAAGAGATGGAGAAATGGGGTATATGGCAAAATTAGAGGAAATGAAATTAACTGAAGTCAGTGTTAGGTTGCATTAGGGAGGGGGAAAGGCCATTAGTAAGACTTGGGTAACTGAGTATGTAGGTTCTTTACTACATACATGAAGGCAGGTATTGATGGAGATCCTAATGCAGAATGTATGGAGGGGAACAATGTTTGTTTGTTTGTTGTGTTTTGTATGTTGGGTTTGAAATAATACAACATTCAGGTAAAGACAATCTGTGAGAGATATATCACAGCAGATACCACACTAAAGGCAAAAGATTAATTTCAAATTCTTATACTCTGATAAGAGTGGGCTTCAGAATTTACTGGCAGTTTTTTCGAAACAATGTTGACTGATTGCCTAGAAGATAGGAACCTACAGACTCAAGATTTCTCACACTAACAACTGGGCAAAGGCAGGCCATATCAGTTACAACATGATCAGCTTCAAAATGTGTGCTTTCCAAGAGGAGAGGCAAGAATATTTGCAGTAGGACATCCCCGCATATTAGTCACTATCTTTGAACAATTGTCCAGAATACTTACTTTTTAAGATGCTAAGATAATATTTTACATCTGTATCAAGGAATTCCTAAGGATGCTATCTAAATGTCAGTCTGATCTCCTGAATATTCAGTCTTTTTGAAGGGCTCAGTTTCTTAGTGAGAAGGAAGAAAATGGCTTATTTTGGAGGAAGGCATTTCTAGGTGTAGCTGTCATGGAAAAAACCACAGGAGCTGAAAGACAAAGAGATTAATACTCCTCTAAGCATCAAAAACTTCATTTTCCCAACAGCATCTCTTCTGAAGCCAAGTTCATATGTTCTTATTCAAACAGAAGAAATAGAGCAACTGTCAGGTATTTAAATCCCCTTTTCTTCTTTTCCAACATTTCATCACTTAAAAGTAAAAACCGAAACCTCTCCAAGAGTCAACATTTCAGTATGATACAAAAACTGAAATTTAATTTTAAGTCAAGGTAAACTTTTTAAAGACTTATTTTTGGGGGGAAGAGTTGTGTTTTGCTTCACTTTAATAATTTCATTGCTGGTTAATCATGAAGAAGTTTCCCAAATTAACTCTAAATGTAAGAACAAGGACAATACAATTTGCAATTATGAGACTAACTGCTATTATGTTGTCTTGTGTTTTTCGAAAATCTGAGTTATTCTGTTCTGTCTCTATAATTAAGCAAGAACCTTTGACCCAACTGAAGTTGTTTCTAGAAGAAGGAAAGAGAACAGAGGAACAAAACTTCAATTAAATACTTCTGCATTCTGATTTCTGTAATTACTTCTAAGGGTCAGGATATATCACAGCTTACCTTATATCTATTGTTTTCTTAAATGATTTTAAAAATAGAAGCCTATGGCTGATGTTCTTTCAAACTATCATATGTGACATGTTATATGCTGCATCACCATAGACATCTCTAGATGAAAATGAGTCAGTGATCATTGTTTAAAGGACATGGTTGATTGAGTCCATTCCTAGATAAGCATAGGCACATTGCTCCATAGGAATTCTAAGTTAACCTATGGTCCAAACCCAGGTCCTCTGTTTCAGTGTTACTTAGAAGAGTGGCCCGTGGGCCAGGCCCAATCACCACATGCTCCAAGTATGCTCAGGAGATAGGTACAGCATTGATTCTAACAATTTTGTAACAAATGGGGCTTCCACATTATACACAATTTTTATTATTTCATTTTTCAAGTGATTCATTCATTTTTAATGTTGCAAATTCTGAGTCTCCAAGAGATTTAAAATAGAAACAAAAAATTTATTTTTCAAGTGTTTTTTCCCCCTGTAAATAGTTTGAGATTCTCACCTCTAGTCAGGAAATGAAAGAACTAAAAGTTTTTTGTTCCTTTTATCCATGCAGCATGAGGGAATTTTAGTTCCTTGACCAGAGATTGAAGCCTTGCTCCTCCAATGGGAGCACAGAATGTAATCTACTGGACCTCCAGGGAAGTCCTAGAAGTGCTTTTGGATGTGAGAGATTTTAAAGGTACCACTTAATCACTCTAGATTTATTGGTGGTTTAGTCGACTCTTGTGATCCCGTGGACTGTAGCCTGCCAAGCTCCTCTGTTCATGGGATTCTCCAGGCAAGAATACTGGAGTGGGTTGTCATTTCCTTCTCCAGAGGATCTTTCTGACTCAGGAATCGAAGTTGGGTCTTCTGCGTTGCAGGCAGAGTTTTTTTATAGTCCCTTGCCTGCTCAGTGAAGAGATTAAACTTGATTAAGGATTTAAACTGGACACGACATTAGGATCACAGATGTTTTGTTTGTATGTTAACAAAAATGAGTTGTGAGAGGCGGTCCTAAGATGGCAGAAGAATAGGATGGGGAGACCACTTTCTCCCCCACAAATTCATTGAAAGATCATTTAAACGCTGAGCAAATACCAGAAAACAACTTCTGAACGCTGGTGGAGGATACCAGGCGCCCAGAAGGGCAGCCCATTGTCTTCAAAAGGAAGTAGGACAAAATATAAAAGATAAAAAGAGAGACAAAAGAGTTAGGGATGGAGACCCGTCCTGGGGAGGGAGTTGTGAAAGAGAAGTTTCCAAACACCAGGAAACCTTCTCACCAGCAGGTCTGTGGGGAGTTTTGGAATCTCAGAGGGGAACTTAACTGGGAGGGAAAAATAAATAAAACCCACAGATTACATGCCTAACTGTAACTCCCAGAGGAGAAGTAGCCCAGATGCTAGCGTCCACCACCAGCAAGCAGGGGCTGAACAGGGAGTCCAGGGCTCCATTGCTTAGGGTAAGGACTGGGCCTGAATGCCCTGAGGGCAATCTGAGGGAGCTAACATGAGATAGCAACCTAAACTGTGGGATAGCCAGAGAGAGGAAAAAAGAGAGAGAGAGAGAACTATCCCGCAAAAAGTCCTAACCTAAGGCACTGCTGGGCCCGCTCACAGAACAAAGGACTGAGCGATCACCAGAGAAGAGGTAGCCAGCACCCGACTGGCCCACAACCCGCCAGAGGCAGGGAGGCAGGTGGGCGAGAGCCGGAAGGCAAGGGCCAAACTTGCCCCCAGAGACCACATCCTCTACCAAACTGCGAACAGGCTTCCAGTTGCTAACCAAATCTTCCTGGGATCCTGGATGGTGACATCCACCAGGAGGGTCACAGCCAGAAATCAGCTCCCCAAAGGAGACATACGGCACCTGAGACAGCACTCCCACTGCACACCCAGGAAACCAAGCGGCTGGGATGAGGGAGGTGATAAGATGCACTGCCCCACCTGGGAAGTGTGTGCTCACCAAGCACCTGGTTGCCTGAGCTGCTTGGACCTAGGAAGGGCACAAAACGCAGGCCCGAATCTGTGCCTTTGTGGAGTACCCAAGAACCTTAACCTGAGCGGCTTAGACCTGGGAAATGCATGCAACCCAGGGCCCACCTTAGACAGTTCCCCTGCAGATCAACCTGGAGCCTAAGCAGTGTAGACTGGATAGCACACGCCGTGAATGGGGGCAAACCCTGTGTGGCCCCGACACTGCAAGCACTCCCCACACACACCAGTGATATTTGTTTGTGGTTTTCCTCCCTCCCCACAGCACAATTGAACAAGTGAGCCTAAATAAATGACCACCTTTTCCCCCTTATGTCAGGGCAGAAGTTAGATACTGAAGTGACTTTCAAACAGAGGAAGCCAAAATAAACACAGAAGAGGGAGCTGCTTTGGAAGTGATAGGTGCAATAGGTTAAAACCTTGTAGTTAGTATTGGTTACATTGGAAGGGACCTATAGCCCTTGAGAAGAAATATAAGCTGGAACAAGGAACTATCTGAAACTGATCTGAACCCAAACTGCCCTCAACAGCTCCAGAGAAATTCCTAGATATATTTTACCATTATCATTTTTAATTTTTTTTTATTTTTCAGTTCCTTATTACTCCTTTAATTTTCATTTTAAAACCTACTATTACCTTGTAAAAAAAAGACCCTATTTTTAAAGCAAATTTCATATTTTTTTATAACTTTTGCGATTTTGTTTCATTTTTTAATACTGTATTTTTGAGAGTCTAACCTCTACTTTAGATTTTTAATCTTTGCTTTTTGATATTTGTTATCAATTTTGTACCTTTAAGAATCTAATCTTCAGTATCCATTTTTACTTGGAAGTGTGATTACTGGCTTGATTGCTCTCTTCCCTTTTGACTCTCCTTTTTCTCCCCCAGGTCACCTCTATCTCTTCTCTACTTCACTTTGTGAATCTGTTTGGGTTTTCTGGGCTATGGAGAATATGTAAGGAACTGATCACAGGTTAGACTGGTCTCTCTTCTTTTGACTTCCCCTCCTCTCCTCCTGGTCAACTCTATCTCCTTCCTCCCTCTTCTCTTTATGGAACTCTGTGAACCTCTCTGAGTGTTCCAAACTGTGGAGAGCAAATAGAGAATTGATTACTGGCTAGATTTCTCTCTCCACTTTTGATTCCCTCTCTTCTCCTCCTGGTCATCTCTATCTCCCTCCTCCCTCTTCTCTTCTCCATGTAACTCTGTGAATCTCTCTGGGTGTCCCCCACTGTGGAGACTCTTTTCACCATTAACCTAGATGTTCTATCATCGGTGCTGTATGGTGGGAAAAGTCTTGAGGCTACTGTAAGAATAAGACTGAAAGCCAGAGGCAGGAAGTTTCAATCTAAAACTTGAGAACACAAGAAAACTCCTGACTCCAGGGAACATTAATCAACAAAAGCTCATCCAAAAGCCTCCATACCTACACTGAAACCAAGATCCACCCAAAAGCCAACAATTTTCAGAGCAAGACAAACCAAGCTAATTCTCCAACAACACAGGAACATAACCCTGAGCACAAAATCAGGCAGCCAAAAGTCACACCAAACCCACAGACACCTCAAAACTCACTACTGGACACTTCATTGCACTCCAGAGAGAAGAGATCAAGCTCCACCCAGCAGAACACCAATGCAAGCTTCCTTTAACCAGAAAACCTTGACAAGCCACTCAACCAACCCCACCCACAGGGAGGAACTGCCACAATAAAGAGGAACCACAAACTTCCAGCATACAGAAAGGCCACCCCAAGCATAGCAATCTAAACAAGATGAAAAGGTAGAGAAATATTTAGCAGGTAAAGGAACATGATAAAACCGCACCAAACCAAACAAAAGAGGAGGAGATAGGGAGACTACCTGAAAAAGAATTCAGAATAATGATAGTAAAATGATCCAAAATTTTGAAAACAAAATGGAGTTACATATAAATAGTCTGGAAACAAGGACTGAGAAAATGCAAGAAAAGTTTAACAGGGCCCTAGAAGAAATAAAAAAGAATCAATCAATAACGAATAATGCAATAACTAATATCAAAAGCACTCTGCAGGGAACCAACAGTAGAATAACTGAGGCAGAAGATAGGATAAGTGAGGTAGAAGATAGAATGGTGGAAATAAATGAAGCAAAGAAGAAAAAAGAAAAAGAATAGAAATGAGGACAACTTCAGAGACCTCTGGGACAATGTTAAATGCCCCAACATTCAAATCACAGGAGTCCCAGAAGAAGAAGACACAAAGAAAGTTCATGGTAAAATACTTGAGGAGATAATAGTTGACAACTTCCCTGAAATGGGGAAGAAAATAGCCACCCAAGTCCAAGAAGCCTAGAGAGTCCCAAACAGGACAAACCCAAAGCAAAACACCCCAAGACTCATATTAATTAAATTAATGAAGATCAAACACAAAGAACAAATATTAAAAGCAGCAAGGGAAAAACAACAAATAACTCACAAGGGGATGCCCATAAGGATAACAGCTGATCTTTCAACAGAAACACTTCAAGCCAAAAGGGAATGGCAGGACATACTTAAAGTAATGAAAGAGAAAAACCTACAACCCAGATTACTGTACCCGGCAAGGATCTCATTCAAATATGAAGGAGAAATAAAAAACTTTACAGACAAGCAAAAGCTGAGAGAATTCAGCACCACCAAACCAATACTTTAACAAATCCTAAAGGATCTTCTCTAAGCAGGAAACACAGAAAAGATTTATAAACTCCAACTCAAAACAATAAAGTAAATGGCAATGGGATCATACTTATCAATAATTACCTTAAATGTAAATGGGTTGAATGCCCCAACCAAAAGACAAAAACAAGACCCCTATATATGCTGTCTACAAGAGACCCACCTCAAACCTAGGGACACATACAGACTGAAAGTGAAGGGCTGGAAAAAGATATTTCAAGCAAATGGAGACCAAAAGAAAGCAGGAGTAGCAATACTCATATCAGAAAAAATTAGACATTGAAATAAAGGCCATGAAAGGAGACAAAAAAGGTCACTTCATAATGATCAAAGGATCAATCCAAGAAGAAAATATAACAATTATAAATATATATGCACCCAACATAAGAGCTAAACAATATGTAGGGCAAATGCTAACAATTATGAAAGGGGAAATTAACAGTAACACAATATTAGTGGGAGACTTTAATACCCCATTCACACGTATGGATAGATCAACTAAACAGCAAATTAGCAAAGAAACACAAACTTTAAATGACACAATGTACCAGTTAGACCTAATTGATATCTATAGGACATTTCACTCCAGAACAATGAATTTCACCTTTTTCTCAGGTGCACACAGAACATTTTCCAGGACAGATCATATTTTGGGCAATAAATCTAGCCTTGGTAAATTTTAAAAAATTGAAATTATCTCAAGCATCTTTTCTGATCACAATGTGGTAAGATGTCAACTACAGGAAAAAAAATTATTAAAAATACAAATATATGGAGGCTAAACAACACACTTATGAATAACCAACAAATCACAGAAGAAATCAAAATATGCATAGAAATGAATGAAAATGAAAACACAACAACCCAAAACCTATGGGATTCAGTAAAAGCAGTACTAAAGGGAAGGTTCATAGCAATACAAGCCTACCTCAAGAAACAGGAGAGAAATCAAACTAACTCTACACCTAAAATAACTAGAAAAAGAAGAAATGAAACATCCCAGGGTTAGTAGAAGGAAAGAAATTATACAAATTAGGGCAGATGGTGACTGCAGCCATGAAATTAAAAGATGTTTACTCCTTGGAAGAAAAGTGATGACCAACCTAGATAGCATGTTGAAAAGCAGAGACATTACTTTGCCAACAGAAGTCTGTCTAGTCAAGGCTATGGTTTTTTCAGTGGTCATGTATGGATGTGAGAGTTGGACTGTGAAGAAAGCTGAGCGCTGAAGAATTGACGCTATTGAACTGTGGTGTTGGAGAAGACTCTTGAGAGTCCCTTGGACTGAAAAGAGATCCAACCAGTCCATTCTAAAGATCAATCCTGGGTGTTCTTTGAAAGGAATGATGCTAAAGCTGAAACTCTAGTACTTTGGCCACCTCATGTGAAGAGTTGACTCATTGGAAAAGACTCTGATGCTGGGAGGGATTGGGGGCAGGAGGAGAAGGGACGATAGAGGATGAGATGGCTGGATGGCATCACCAACTCAAAGGATGTGAGTATGAGTGAACTCCCAGAGATATTGATGGACAGGGAGGCCTGGCGTGCTGTGATTCATGGGGTCGCAAAGAGTCAGACACGACTGAGCGACTGAACTGAACTGAAATGCTAAAAAAAACAAAGAAGACCATAGCCAAAATCAACAAAGCTAAAAGCTGGTTCTTTGAGAAGATAAATAAAATAGACAAACCGTTAGCCAGACTCATCAAGAAAAAAAGGGAGAACAATCAAATCAACAAAATTAGAAATGAAAATGGAGACATCACAAAAGACAACACGGAAATACAAAGGATCATAAGAGACTATTAAAAGCAACTATATGCCAATAAAACAGACAACTTGGAAGAAATGGACCAACTCTTAGAAAAGTACAACTTTCCAAAACTGAACCAGGAAGAAATAGAAAATCTTAACAGAACCATCACAAGCACAAAGATCAAAACTGTAATCAGAAATCTTCCAACAAACAAAAGCCCAGGACCCAATGGCTTCACAGCTGAATTCTACCAAAAGTTTAGAGAAGAGCTAACACCTATCCTACCCAAACTCTTGCAGAAAATTGCAGAGGAATGTAAACTTCCAAACTCATTCTATGAGGCCACCATAATCCTAATACAAAAACCAGATGAGGATGCCACAAAAAAAGAAATCTACAGGCCAATATCACTGATGAACATAGATGCAAAAATTCTTAACAAAATTCTAGCAAACAGAATCCAACAACTTATTAAAAAGATCATACATCATGACCAAGTGGGCTTTATCCCAGGGATGCAAGGAGTCTTCAATATCTGCAAATCAATCAATATGATATACCACATTAACAAATTAAAAGATAGAAATCATATGAATATCCCAACAGATGCAGAGAAAGCCTTTGACAAAATTCAACATCCATTTATGATAAAAGCTCTCCAGAAAGCAGGAATAGAAGGAACCTCAACATAATACCTCGACATAATAAAAGCCATATATGATAAACCCACAGCAAACATTATCCTCAATGGTGAAAAATTGTAAGCCTTTCTCCTACAGTCAGGAACAAGACAAGGATGCCCACTCTCACCACTACTATTCAGCATAGTTTTGGAAGTTTTAGCCCCAGCAATCAGAGAAGAAAAAGAAATAAAAGGAATCCAGACTGGAAAAGAAGAAGTAAAATTCTCACTGTAGATGACATGATCCTCTATATAGAAAACCCTAAAGACTCAACCAGAAAATTACTACAGCTAATCAATGAATATAGTAAAGTTGTAGGATATAAAATTAACACACAGAAATCCCTTGCATTTCTATACACTAACAAGAAAACAGAAAGAGAAATTAAGGAAACAATCCCATTCACCATTGCAACGAAAAGAATAAACTACTTAAGAATATATCTACCTAAGAAACAAAAGACCTATATATAGAAAACTATAAAACACTGATGAAAGAAATCAAAGAGGACACAAATAGATGGAGAAATATACTATGTTCATGGATTGGAAGAATCAATATAGTGAAAATGAGTATATTACCCAAAACAATCTATGGATTCAAAGCAATCTCTATCAAGCTACCAACGGTATTTTTCACAGAACTAGAACAAATAATTTCACAATTTGCATGGAAATACAAAAAGCTTCGAATAGTCAAAGCAATCTTGGGAAAGAAGAATGGAACTGGAGGAATCAACCTGCCTGACTTCAGGCTCTACTACAGAGCAACAGTCATCAAGACAGTATGGTACTGGCACAAAGACAGAAATATAGATCAATGGAACAAAATAGAAAGCCCAGAGATAAATCCATGCACCTATGGACACCTTATCTTCGACAAAGGAGGCAAGAATGTACAAGGGAGAAAAGACCATCTCTTTTACAAGTGGTGCTGGGAAAACTGGTCAACCACTTGTAAAAGAATGAAACTAGAACACTTTCTAACACCTTACACAAAAATAAACTCAAAATGGGTTAAAGATCTAAATGTAAGACCAGAATCTATAAAACTCCTAGAGGAAAACATAGGCAAAACACTCTCTTACATAAATCACAGCAGGATCCTCTATGACCCACCTCCAGGAGTAATGGAAATAAAGGCAAAAATAAACAAATGGGACTTAATTAAACTTATGAGCTTTTGCATAATGAAGGAAACTATAAGCAAGGTGAAAAGACAGCCCTCAGAATGGGAGAAAATAATAGAAAATGAAACAACTGACAAAGAACTAATCTCAAAAATATACAAGCAACTCCTGCAGCTCAAATCCAAAAAAAAAAAAATGACCCAATCAAAAAAATGGGGCAAAAAATTAAACAAACATTTCTCCAAAGTAGACATACAGATGGCTAACCAACACATGAAAAGATGCTCAACATCACTCATTATCAGAGAAATGCAAATCAAAATCACAATGAGGTACCATCACACACAGGTCAGAATGGCTGCTATCAAAAAGTGTACAAACAATAAATGTTGGAGAGGGTGCAGAGAAGAACCCTCTTACACTGTTGGTGGGAATACAAACTATTACAGCCACTATGGAGAACAGTGTGGAGACTCCTTAAAAATCTGGAAATAGAACTGCCATACCACCCAGCAATCCCACTGCTGGGCATAAACACCAAGGTAACCAGAACTGAAAGAGACGTGTGAACCCTACTGTTCATCACAGCACTGTTTACAATAGCCAGGACATGGAAGCAACCTAGATGTCCATCAGCAGATAAATGGATAAGAAAGCTGTGGTACATATACACAACTGAATGTTACTCAGCCATCAAAAAGAACACATTTGAATCAGTTCTAATGAGGTGGATGAAACTGGAGCCTATTATACAGAGTGAAGTAAGTCAGGAAGAGATACACCAATGCAGTATATTAATACATATATATGGAATTTAGAAAGATGGTAATAATGACCCTATATGCAGGACAGCAAAAGAGACACAGATGTAAAGAACAGACTTTTGGACTCTGTGGGAGAAGGTGAGGTTGGGATGATTTGAGAGATTAGCATTAAAACATGTCTATTATATATGAAATAGATTGATATTCCAGGTTCGAAGCATGAGATAGGGTGCTCAGGGCTGGTGCACTGGGATGACCTTGAGGGATGGGATGGGGAGGGAGGGTCAGGATGGGGAACACATGTACACACACAGCTGATTCATGTGAATGTATGGCAAAAACCACCACAATATTGTAAAGTAATTGGCCTCCAATTAAAATAAATTAAAATAAAATGAGTTGTGCTGTATGTGCTCAACCATGAAGACCACATCCTGCCTCTTCAAAGTTGGACATGCTTGTGTTTTACACGTAGTGCTAAATGTGTGTGAGCTTCTGACCTCCCGAACATGGTTGCTAAGGTTTCTTCTAGCTCTATGACTTAGAACAAGACATAAAATGTTGTTGTTGTTAAGTCACTAAGTCGTGTCCAACTCTTTGCAACCCCATGGACTGCAACATGCCAGGCTTCCCTGTCTTTCATCATCTCCTGGAGTTTGTTCAAACTCATGTCCATTGAGTTGGTGATATCATCCAACTATCTCATCCTCTGTTTTCCACTTCTCCTCCTGCACTTAATCTTTCCCAACATCAGAGTCTTTTCCATTGAGTCCTCTTTTCAGATCAGGTGGCCAAAGTACTGGAGCTTCATGTTTAGCATCAGTCTTTTCAATGAATATTCAGGATTGTTTTAGAATTGACTGGTTTAATCTCCTTGAAGTCCAAGAGCCTCTCAAGAGTTTTCTCCAACGTTTGAAAGCATCGATTCTTAGGCGCTTAGCTTTCTTTATGGTCCAACTCTCACATCCGTACATAACTAATGGAAAAACCATAGCTCTGAGTATATGAACATTTGTTGGCAAAGTGGTGTCTCTGCTTCTGGATATGCTGTCTAGGCTTGTCATAGCTTTTCTTCCAAGGAGCAAGTGAACATAAGATAACATTGCATATTATTATTGTTGTTACTGTTGTTATTTATTCATTTTCTATGAGAGTTTGAACCCACAGAGTAGCTCTAGTTTAAAGATTTTTTGAACTAATGCCCCAACTGGGCCTACATTCAAGGCCTGAAATCTTTGCTCTAACAAGAGCATCTCATATGTACTTGGCTTACAAGTTGGAATTTCATGTGAACTGGTTCCAAATAGGAAAAGGAGTACGTCGAGGCTGCATATTGTCACTCTGCTCATTTAACTTATATGCAGAGTACATCATGAGAAACGCTGGCCTAGAGGAAGCACAAGCTGGAATCAAGATTGCTGGGAGAATATCAATAACCTCAGTAATGCACATGATACCACCCTTATGGCAGAAAGTGAAGAGGAACTAAAGAGCCTCTTGATGTAAGTGAAAGAGGAGAGTGAAAAAGTTGGCTTAAAGCTCAACATTCAGAAAACGAAGATCATGGCATCTGGTCCCATCACTTCATGAGAAATAGATGAGGAAACAGTGGAAACAGTGGATGAGTTTATTTTGGGGGGCTCCAAAATCACTGCAGATGGTGATTGCAGCCATGAAATTAAAAGATGCTTACTCCTTGGAAGGAAAGTTATGACCAACATAGATAGAATATTCAAAAGCAGAGACATTATTTTGCCAACAAAGGTCCGTCTAGTCAAGGCTATGGTTTTTCCAGTAGTCATGTAGAGATGTGAGAGTTGGACTGTGAAGAAAGCTGAGCACCGAAGAATTGATCCTTTTGAACTGTGGTCCTGGAGAAGACTCTTGAGAGTCCCTTGGACTGAAAAGAGATCCAACCAGTCCATTCTAAAGGAGGACAGCCCTGGGTGTTCTTTGCAAGGAATGATGCTAAAGCTGAAACTCTAGAACTTTGGCCACCTCATGTGAAGAGTTGACTCATTGGAAAAGAGTCTGATGCTGGGAGGGATTGGGGGCAGGAGGAAAACGGGACGACAGAGGATGAGATGGCTGGATGGCATCACCAACTCAATGGATGTGAGTTTGAGTGAATTCCGGGAGTTGATGATAGACAGGGAGGCCTGGCGTGCTGCAATTCATGGGGTTGCAAAAAGCTGGACATGACTGAGTGACTGAACTGAACTGCACTTGAGAAAAGGGAGTCATAGCAATCAGTTCAGTTCAGTTCAGTTCATTTCAGTCGCTCAGTCATATACAACTCTTTGCAACCCCATGAATCGCAGCACACTAGGCCTCCCTGTCCATCACCATCTCCCAGAGTTCACTTAGACTCACGTCCATCGAGTCCGTGATGCCATCCAGCGATCTCATCCTTGGACTTACCCTTCTCCTCCTATCCCCAATCCCTCCCAGCATCAGAGTATTTTCCAAAGAGTCAACTCTTCACATCAGGTGACTAAAGTACTGGAGTTTCAGCTTTAGTATCATTCCTTCCAAGGAAATCCCAGGGTTGATCTCCTTCAGAATGGATTGGTTGGATCTCCTTGCAGTCCAAGGGACTCTCAAGAGCCTTCTCCAACACCACAGTCCAAAAGCATCAATTCTTCAGCACTCAGCCTTCTTCACAGTCCAACTCTCACATCCATACATGACCACAGGAAAAACCATAGCCTTGACTAGACAGACATTATTCGGCAAAGTAATGCCTCTGCTTTTGAATATACTATCTAGGTTGCTCATAACTTTTCTTCCAAGGAGTAAGTGTCTTTTAATTTCATGGCTGCAATCACCATCTACAGTGATTTTGGAGCCCAAAATATAAAAGTCTGACACTGTTTCCACTGTTTCCCCATCTATTTCCCATGAAGTGATGGGACCGGATGCCATGATCTTCATTTTCTGAATGTTGAGCTTTAAGCCAACATTTCCCTTCTCCTTTTTCACTTTCATCAAGAGGCTTTTTAGTTCCTCTTCACTTTCTGCCCTAAGGGTGGTGTCATCTGCATATCTGAGGTTGTTGATATTTCTCCCGGTAATCTTGATTCCAGATTGTGTTTCTTCCAGTCCAGCGTTTCTCATGATGTACTCTGCATATAAGTTAGATTAGCAGGGTGACAATATACAGCCTTGACATACTCCTTTTCCTATTTGGAACCGTCTGTTGTTCCATGTCCAATTCTAACTGTTGCTTCCTGACCTGCAGACAGATTTCTCAAGGGGCAAGTTAGGTGGTCTGGTATTCCTGTTTCTTTCAGAATTTTCCACAGCTTATTGTGATCCACACAGTCAAAGGCTTTGACATAGTCAATAAAGCAGAAATAGATGTTTTTCTGGAACTCTCTTGCTTTTTCCATGATCCAGCAGATGTTGGCAATTTGATCTCTGGTTCTTCTGCCTTTCCTAAAACCAGCTTGAACATCAGGAAGTTCACGGTTCATGTATTGCTGAAGCCTGGCTTGGAGAATTTTGAGCATTACTTTACTGGCATGTGAGATGAGTGCAATTGTGCAGTAGTTTGAGCATTCTTTGGCATTGCCTTTCTTTGGGATTGGAATGAAAACAGACCTTTTCCAGTCCTGTGGCCACCGCTGAGTTTTCCAAATTTGCTGGCATATTGAGTGCAGCACTTTCACAGCATCATCTTTCAGGATTTGATACAGCTCAACTGGAATTCCATCACCTCCACTAGGTTTGTTCGTAGTGATGCTTTCTAAGGCCCACTTGACTTCACTTTCCAAGATGTCTGGCTCTAGATTTGTGATCACATCATCATGATTATCTGGATCGTGAAGATCTTTTTTGTACAGTTCTTCTGTGTATTCTTGCCACCTCTTCTTAATATCTTCTGCTTCTTTTAGGTCCATACCATTTCTGTCCTTTATCGAGCCCATCTTTGCATGTTATTTTCCCTTGGTGTCTCTAATTTTCTTGAAGAGATCTCTAGTCTTTCCCATTCTGTTGTTTTCCTCTATTTCTTTGCATTGATCGCTGAAGAAGTTTTTCTTATCTCTTCTTGCTATTCTTTGGAACTCTGCATTCAGATGCTTATATCTTTCCTTTTCTCCTTTGCTTTTCACCTCTCTTCTTTTCACAGCTATTTGTAAGGCCTCCCCAGATAGCCATTTTGCTTTTTTGCATTTCTTTTCCATGGGGATGGTCTTCATCCCTGTTTCCTGTACAAT
The DNA here is from genome assembly GCF_032405125.1 of Capricornis sumatraensis. NCBI lineage: Eukaryota > Metazoa > Chordata > Mammalia > Artiodactyla > Bovidae > Capricornis > Capricornis sumatraensis. The sequence goes on from NC_091071.1 coordinate 161,259,872, forward strand.
GTCATGAACCTTATTACATAGTTCATCAGGCACTCTATCTATCAGATCTAGGCCCTTAAATCTATTTCTCACTTCCACCGTATAATCATAAGGGATTTGATTTTGGTCATAACTGAATGGTCTAGCGGTTTTCCCTACTTACTTTTTGAAAATAGTTTATCCAATTGTGTAAAGCCAGCACATCTTTTACTTTATCATGTTGCCTATGTGTATTTGGTGTGTTAAATTTGGCACACATCAAGACTGGCATGGAACGAACCTCGGTTTAATTTGCCTCCATTTCAGCCACAGGCCATTATTCCACAAGGTCAAACAAGGCATTCAATTCACAAGACTCCTTTCTAAACATGAAGACACATGGGTAAGGGAAGACTACAACCCCTTTCAAGAGATAGGAGAAGTAGCAGAACACACAGACTATATGTGTACTGTTTTATGTCAAATGCTCTTTAGCCATGTGAGGAATTCAACATGAATTATGATTAATGACCAAAAGGATAAGGTGAGTACTAGAAATTATCATTGCCCATGTACCTTTTAGAAAAATTAAATTTGATTAACTTTTGAGGACAGGATTTTGATTATCCTTTGAAGATAATCTTTATTTCCTAATTTTTAAAATCATATTATTTTTATTTGAAGCTCTTGTTTAAAACTGAGTTACGCATATACCTATGCAAATCATTTCTCTCCACAGAGTTATAGCTCTATGACAAGAGAGTTCTGTGTACATAGACACACACATTCAGCAAAAAGTATAAAATCAAAATTTGGAGAAACAAGGGAAGTGAAAGAAATGGTCTGTAGTTAAAAATGTAGGTAAAGTTCATGATTCTGGACTTCTTGTACATGTCCTCCCTGAATTCACTCACAGATTGATTTCCAGTAGGAGATGGGTGAATCACTAAGCCAAATTAAGGTGTCAGCATGACATCACCAGCCTAAGATCGCGCTCTGCTTGTGGCACATACACAATATGTATCACAGTGCCATTTTATTTTTAACATTTGTTTACTACTTGCCTGACACTGATCATAGCAATTTACACACTTTATTGCATTTAAGCATGACATGATTGTATTACTTTAGTTATTAGTTTTATTATTTTTAATATGAAGAAATTGAATCGCATTGAGCCTGGGCAATTTGCCATAGGTTATAAAGCTAGTGTGCAATTACACAGTTCATCTCAGCTAGTCTATTTCTACCTGTGCATATCTCTGGGGGACACCTGGAACCACAGTGCTAATCCTCAGCCATATTAGAATAAAATACAGAATGATTAATGCATTTCCATGCTAGGATTTTGAAACATACAAAGGAGGTATCATGCAACAACTGGTCAGTCTTCTTTAGAAAAAATGTACAAATTAATGGTTTGCATCTGGTTTTGGTTTTATTATCATAATTTCTGTTATTAAACCTGATCCTGTAGACTGCTTTAGGCAACATGACCAGAGGATTGTAAACAACAATAAAGTTTTTGGATGAAATTATAACTTCCCTGAGACCAAGTAATTTTGTGTGTGTCTTGTCAGTTGACCATCCAGAGACAAAGCGTGTCTCATGTGACTAAGAAAGAAATTTGGAAACTGTGCCTTGCTGTTATTGTTCAGTTGCTAAGTTGTGCCTGACTCTTTGAGACCCTATGGAATGCAGCACATCAAGCTCCTCTGTCTTCACCATCTCCCAGAGTTTGCTCAGATTCATGTGTCAATTGAATCCATGATGCTATCTAACTATCTCATCTTCTGTCATCCCCTTCTCCTTTTGCCTTCAATCTTTCCCAGCATCTGGGTTTTTTCCAATGAGTCGGCCCTTTGGATCTGGTGGCTAAAGGATTAGAGCTTCAGCTTCAGCCTCAGTCTTTCCAATGAATATTCATGGTTCGTTTCCTTTAGGACTGATTAGTTTAATATCCTTGCTGTCCAAGGGACTCTCATGAGTCTTGTTTAACACCACAATTCAACAGCATCATTTCTTTGGTCTCAACGTTCTTTATGGTCCAACTCTCACAACCATACATGACTACAGGAAAAACCATAGCTTTTACTATATGGACCTTTGTTGGCAAAGTGATGCCTTTGTTTTTTAATATGATGTCTAGGCTTTTCATAGCTTTCCTTCCAAGAAGCAAACGGCTTTTAATTTCATGGCTGCAATCACCATTTACAGTGATTTTGGAGCCCAGGAAAATAAAATCTGTCACTGCTACCTGCCTTGAACTTCCCAGATCTACTTCTAAACCTAAATGTGCATCTTAATTAGTAAATGGGAATTTATCCTTCACCAAGAGGGGTCTTCACTGGTGGCTCAAAGGTAAAGAATCTGCCTGCAATGCAGGAGACTTGGGTCAATCACTTGGTCAGGAAGATCTTCTGAAGGAGGGCATGGCAACCTACCTCCAGTATTCTTGCCTAGAGAACCACATGGCCTGAGGAGCCTGACAGACCACAGTCCATAGGGTCGCAAAGAGTCAGACATGACCGAAGCAACTGAACATGCACCAAGAGGAGATTTGGCAGCTGTAAGGTAAAGTATAATCACATGTGGAACTTGAAATAGGTCCTCTGAATTGGAGAAAAGCACAGATCATTAAGATATTATTAAATTGTTGTATTTTCCATGGCTTCCCTTAGAACTGCCCCAATTGGAGTCATTGCCAAGTCATGGCTTAACTGTTGATTTAGTTCAATGATTGGAGTCTAATTTTCAATTCCTAAAACAGAATGCTAAAACCTGTATTGCCTAGATACCCTTTGGGCTATGACTTTATATGATATTCCTGAATTTTATTGTTTTAAAATATGAGGCAATTTTCAACTGCTGTGTAAATTTTTAAAATCTGTAATTTTAGTGGCAATGAAAAGAAATTACTTTTAGTACTGGAATTCAAATAGGTTTTAGAACAGAATGTTACAGATCTATATTAGAGATGACTAAAAACTGTTCCCATCTACATTTGCCAAATTTGAACCATTCCTAAAGTTTAAGTTCATAATTTTTCAATTGGAGATTTTATCAAAGTAATTGATATAATATTGTTGAATTATGAGGTCATTAGTACAGTAAGGCATTATATAGTAACAGCAAAAGTTATTATTACAAATCATGAAACTACAGAAAACTTTGGATTTACAGAGTTCAAACCAGAACTTTAAGAGATTATTCTTATGAAGCCTGAGTACAAAGATATTATCGTGGAAAATATTTCTTTTTATCCAAGTAATCTAAAAAAGCTTTTGTTTTGTCCTTGACTACTTCTTCATGTTAAAAGAAAGCAATATACAATTATTGCACAGCTATTACGTGCTGGATGTTAATCCAGCTTCACTGTGCATTTTACACTTTTGCCTCAATATAATCCTTATAAAATTGCTGCAAACTGCATAGTACTTGTAATTTTGATGTGGGGAGGAGATGATAGGGTGTTGTTGAATGCATTTGCTTCTGTGCTCAGTTGCTCAGTCATGTCAGACTCTTTGCAACATCATGGACTGTAGCCTGCCAGGCTTCTCTGTCCATGGGGTTTTTCCCAGCAAGAATACTGGAGCTGGTTGCTGTTTCCTCCTCCAGGGCATTTGCCTTGACAAATGGCAGGGGGATTGAAATTTTAAGCTTACTTCCACCTTTTTTAAAAAATTGGATTCCAAATTGCTGCATAGATTACACCTCTAAACACAACAGACATGCAGAATGTACCTATAACACACATATATATAACATATGTATATGTTACATATATGTAACATATATATATATATATATACCTTATAGATACGACATGAAACTATGTGACAACTATGCTTAAACAGTGTCCATATTTTCAATGTACAAGTGTACCTGTTATAGGATGCCTAGCAGAGTCTTCTGATTTAATTTACAAGTCTAATCTCCTCACTCAATGTCTCCTTGTCAGCTTCCATACTGACCTTATTCAAAATTGATTGATTGATGTTATTATTTTTTTTTAATGGGACTCTGAACCAGAAATCAGATAAGCTTCGTAAAACTTTCTGCTGCTCTAGACTACGACTTTTCCCACTGAAAGGGAAAAGAACACAAGGGTTGATACAAGGACTTTGGTTCTCATCTGATAAACCTTTGCAGAGGGCACTGAAATACCAAGCATTCTGTTTACTCTCTGGGCATAGTCTTATCAGGACTGTCATGCAAAGCATTTGGAGTCTCTCACTTTGGGCTGCTACCAAAGATGTGCACAAAGTGAATTTGATGTCAAAACAGCCCTTTCAGAAGAACTGACGAGTGATGAGCCATTATAAGATGGACCCTGTGAGTATTTCCCATAGGAAAACCTTTGGAAGGAGGGTTAAGCGGTCAGATGAGCTGCTGCTTTCTGTACTGGCTATTTTTCCTGTCAGGATTCCTATAAAGTTGAATTAATTAACATTTGAAAATAATTTTCACTCTCAGGAGTAACTTTAGCACTCATGTTTTTAACAATTATTCAATGTTAACCTTTTATTAAAATGCTGTCCTGAACTCAGGTTTTTAACTGAAAGGCTGTTTGAGGTCTCAGATACAAGGAATATTACTCCAGGAAGAGGAATTGAAGAAAAGAGGCTTTGACATACTTAAAAAAAAATGCTGCTACAGTTTTCAGCTGTATACTAGACGTCAATCAGTTTGACACCAGAATCTTGCCTTAGTGGTAATAATAATAATATTTGATGTTAGATTTCCGTTTGATCCATTTCAGTGAGTGAAAGAAAGTGAAAGTGAAGTCGCTCAGTCGTATCCCAATTCTTTGCCACCCAGTGGACTGTAGCCCGCCAGATTCCACTGTCCATGGGGATTCTCCAGGCAAGAATACTGGAGTGGGTTGCCATTTCCTTCTCCATTTGATCCATTTCAGTGAGTATCTAGTACGTATGGTTTTGTAAGAAGCTATAAAATCAGGCTACTCCTTGAATATAAGCTCTTGTTGTGACCAATGACATGAACAGTCTCTGGCAAAGACTAAAGCAAAGCAGAATATGAAATTGTGAAGATATTCACCAAAGCTGAATGCAGCTCTGTGAAATCTAGATTAACTTTCAGAAAAAAATCTCTCCTGGTACTGAACTAAAAACTGCTCCCCCATCACTTCCACACATCAAAGCAGGGCTTCTGCCTTTACTGTGAAGAGGACACTCCCACTCCTTAGGTACATTTCTTCAATTTAAGGAGGAAGAAGGGAGAAACTTTTTATTTGTATAAGAAGCAGTGAGAGTGAAGGCAGGAGGAGAATGGGATGACAGAGGATGGGATGGCTGGATGGCATCACTGACTCAATGGCGAGTTTGAGCAAATTCTGGGAGATGGTGAAGGACAGGGAAGCCTGGCGTGCTGGAATCCATGGGTCACAGAGTCAGACACGTCTTAGCAACTGAACAACAAAAATATGTCAAAGTGGTGGAGATGTGTGTCTGCACCAGGGCAGGTAGATGTCAAAGAAGTGAATTCTAGAACTGAACATACTTCCTTCCAAGCAGCTGTCATTCGGTTACTAACTCATGTCCAACTCTTTGTGACCCCACAAACTGCAGCACGCTGGGCTTTTCTGTCCCTTACTATCTTCCGGAGTTTGAGGGTCACCTTTAGAGGCATGGGTTGCTGGTGGCCTGCTGCAGGGACAGGGGAACTGGCAGCAACAGTCCTGGAAGGCATGTGTTGACAAAAGTCTTCTTTGAAATTTGCCAGTAACATTACCATAGAGCCTGTAGGCTCCAGGACTCCAGGCCAAACTGCTAACAGGGAGGAAACACAGCCCCACCCATCAGCAGACAATTGGATTAAAGATTTACTGTGGTCCACTGGAGAAGGGAATGGTAAACCACTTCAGTATTCTTGCCTTGAGAACCCCATGAACAGTATGAAAAGGCAAAATGATAGGATACTGAAAGAGGTACTCCCCAGGTCAGTAGGTGTCCAATATGCTACTGGAGGTCAGTGGAGAAATAACTCCAGAGAGAATGAAGGGATGGAGCCAAAGCAAAAACAATACTAAGCTGTGGTAGTGACTGGTGATAGAAGCAAGGTCTGATGCTGTAAAGAGCAATATTGCATAGGAACGTGGAATGTCAGGTCCATGAATCAAGGCAAATTGGAAGTGGTCAAACAGGAGATGGCAAGAGTGAATGTCAACATTCTAGGAATCAGCGAACTAAAATGGACTGGAATGTGTGAATTTAACTCAGTTGACCATTACATCTACTACTGTGGGCAGGAATCCCTCAGAAGAAATGGAGTAGCCATTATGGTCAACAAAAGAGTCCCAAATGCAGTACTTGGATGCAATCTCAAAAACAACAGAATGATCTCTGTTCGTTTCCAAGGCAAACCATTCAATATCACAGTAATCCAAGCCTATGCTGCAACCAGTAACACTGAAGAAGCTGAAGTTGAATGGTTCTATGAAGACCTACAAGACATTTTAGAACTAACACGAAAAAAAGATGTCCTTTTCATTAAAGGGGACTGGAATGCAAAAGTAGGAAGTCAAGAAACACCTGGAATAACAGGCAAATTTGGCCTTGGAATGCGGAATGAAGCAGGGCAAAGACTAATAGAGTTTAGCCAAGAAAATGCACTGGTCATAGCAAACACCCTCTTCCAACAACACAAGAGAAGACTCTACACATGGACATCACCAGATGGTCAACACTGAAATCAGATTGATTATATTCTTTGCAGCCAAAGATGGAGAAGCTCTATACAGTCAACAAAAACAAGACCAGGAGCTGACTGTGGCTCAGATCATGAACTCTTTATTACCAAATTCAGACTTAAATTGAAGAAAGTAGGGAAAACCGCTAGACAATTCAGGTATGACCTAAATCAAATCCCTTATGATTATACAGTGGAAGTGAGAAATAGATTTAAGGGCCTAGATCTGATAGATAGAATGCCTGATGAACTATGGAATGAGGTTCGTGACATTGTACAGGAGACAGGGATGAAGACCATCCCCATGGAAAAGAAATGCAAAAAAGCAAAATGGCTGTCTGGGGAGGCCTTACAAATAGCTGTGAACAGAAGAGAGGTGAAAAGCTAAGGAGAAAAGGAAAGATATAAGCATCTGAATGCAGAGTTCCAGAGAATAGCAAGAAGAGATAAGAAAGCTTTCTTCAGGGATCACTGCAAAGAAAGAGAGGAAAACAACAGAATGGGAAAGATTAAGGATCTCTTCAAGAAAATTAGAGATACCAAGGGAACATTTCATGCAAAGATGGGCTCGATAAAGGACAGAAATGGTATGGACCTGACAGAAACTGAAGATATTAAGAAGAGATGGCAAGAATACACAGAAGAACTGTACAAAAAAGATCTTCACAACCCAGATAATCATGATGATGTGATCACTCATCTACAGCCAGACATCTTGGAATGTGAAGTCAAGTGGGCCTTAGAAAGCATCACTATGAACAAAGCTAGTGGAGGTGATGGAATTCCAGTAGAGCTATTTCAAATCCTGAAAGATGATGCTAAGAAAGTGCTGCACTCAATATGCCAACAAATTTGGAAAACTCAGCAGTGGCCACAGGACTGGAAAAGGTCAGTTTTCATTTCAATCCCAAAGAAAGGCAATGCCAAAGAATGCTCAAACTACCACACAATTGCACTCATCTCACACGCTAGTAGAGTAATGCTCAAAATTCTCCAAGCCAGGCTTCAGCAATTCGTGAACCGTGAACGTCCTGATGTTCAAGCTGGTTTTAGAAAAGGCAGAGGAACCAGAGATCAAATTGCCAGCATCTGCTGGATCATGGAAAAAGCAAGAGAGTTCCAGAAAAACATCTATTTCTGCCTTATTGACTATGCCAAAGCCTTTGACTGTGTGGATCACAAGAAACTGTGGAAAATTCTGAGAGAAATGGGAATACCAGACCACCTGACCTGCCTCTTGAGAAATCTGTATGCAGGCCAGGAAGCAACAGTTAGAACTGGACATGGAACAACAAACTGGTTCCAAATAGGAAAAGAAGTACATCAAAGCTGTATATTGTCACCCTGCTTATTTAACTTATTTGCTCATCATAGAGTACATCATGAGAAATGCTGGGCTGGAAGAAACACAAGCTGGAATCAAGATTGCTGGGAGAAATATCAATAACCTCAGATATGCAGATGATACCAACTTTATGGCAGAAAGTGAAGAGGAACTCAAAAGCCTCTTGATGAAAGTGAAAGAGGAGAGTGAAAATGTTGGCTTAAAGCTCAACATTCAGAAAATGAAGATCATGGCATCTGGTCCCATCACTTCATGGGAAATAGATGGGGAAACAGTGGAAACAGTATCAGACTTTATTTTTCTGGGCTCCAAAATCACTGCAGATGGTGATTGCAGCCATGAGATTAAAAGACGCTTACTCCTTGGAAGAAAAGTTATGACCAACCTAGATAGCATATTCAAAAGCAGAGACATTACTTTGCCGACTAAGGTCCATCTAGTCAAGGCTATGATTTTTCCAGTAGTCATGTATGAATGTGAGAGTTGGACTGTGAAGAAGGCTGAGTTCCAAAGAATTGATGCTTTTGGACTGTGGTGTTGGAGAAGACTCTTGAGAGTCCCTTGGACTGCAAGGAGATCCAACCAGTCCATTCTGAAGGAGATCAACTCTGGGATTTCTTTGGAAGGAATGATGCTAAAGCTGAAACTCCAGTATTTTGGTCACCTGATGTGAAGAGTTGACTCATTGGAAAAGACTCTGATGCTGGGAGGGATTGGGGGCAGGAGGAGAAGGGGATGACAGGGGATGAGATGGCTGAATGGCATCACTGACTCGATGGATGCGAGTCTGGGAGAACTCCGGGAGTTGGTGATGGACAGGGAGGCCTGGTGTGCTACAATTCATGGGGTCGCAAAGAGTCGGACACGACTGAGCAACTGAACTGAACTGAACTGAGCAAGGCCCTGCCCACCAGAGCAAGACCCAGTTTTCCCCACAGCCAGTCCCTCCCATCAGGAAGCTTGCAGAAGCCTCTTATCCATCAGAGGGCAGACAGAAGACGAACTATAATCCCACAGCCTCCTGAACTAAATCCAAGCCATTGACCTGGGTTTGATTCCTAGCCAACAGGTTAGTTAAGGATGTAGAGAGTCAAGCTCCTGAGTTTGGAACCAATTCGATGAGGAATGAATATCATCCCTTCTGTGAATAAGGTTGAACTGGAGAATGTGGCTTGAGCATTGATCATGGTGGTATTCCCTGACATGATCTGGTAAGATGACTGGGCTGATCAACAGAGAAGATCTGTGTCCTTCGAGAACAGCCTTCCACAAAGTGACAGAAAGTCTTGAGACAAAACAGCCGAATTTTTTTTCTCCCAATATCACCAATCAGAAAAACTATTCTTCCCCGCACAGAAAGAAATGAGAATAGGAATAAAATTAAACAGAACAGAAGTGTTCCTCCCATTCTTTGTCCTCAGTGAGAACAAAAGTTTCCTCCCCTGTATAGAAACATGAAGGATGGAGGAGAAACAGTCTCCTCTAATATGAGAAGCCACACGAGATTTTTAGCTTTAATATTGCATATTAATATACTCTGACATGCAAATAAACTCTATCAGTGATGGTAAAACTACAGGGCAAATCAGAATCATGCAGAGATTATAAAAATAAAGATTATCATATAGAGGGAAGTAAGTCAGAAAGAGAAAAACAAGTAATGTATATTAACGCATATATGTGGAACTTAAGAAAATGGTACAGATAAATCTATTTGCAGACCAGGAATAAAAACATAGACATAGAGGATGATGTGTGGGCCTGAGGGGAAGAAGAGGATGGGATGAATTGAGAGATTAGGTTTGACATAAATACACTACAGTGTATAAAATAAATAGCTGGTGGGAGGCTGCTGAAAGCACAGGGAGCTTAGCTGGGTGCTCTGTGATGACCTAGATGGCTGGGATGGGAGTGGGGTGGGAGGGAGGTCCAAGAGGCAAGGGATATATGTATACATATAGCTGATTTACTTTAGTGTACAGCAGAAACTAATATAGCATTTATAGCAATTGTACTCCAATAACAAAATTAATAAAAATGTTTGTTGGATGGAATTGAATATCTTTGGGTGAGCTCAAAGAATCTTTTCATGCCTCATTCAAGTTAGATGATCATCCTTGTCAAAGCTTAGACCAAGCTTAGATTGGTTGTTGCCTTTATAAAGGAATGTTAAGAATTGTTGAAAATATGTTCAACATACTTTTTGTGCTACCAGTTCTTAGTCATCTTTTAATTAAAAGTACTTTTTATTGAAAGAAATAGATGCCTGACCCCACTACAATTTTAATAACTACCCCCTGGGTCCCATTCCTTTTTTTTTTTTTTTAAATAAATGTAAGTTTTGGAGCTCCACTCATCCTTTAAGAATTACTGCATTTGAGCATTTGAAACAATATTGCTTTAATATTAGCAGTGCTTATTGAACCCATAAATTCTGCACCCTAGAATCACAGAGAAAGTTTTACTTGATCGTGGACTCTGACTTCTGCTTTTCAGAATGCTCCTTTAGTTACATTTGCGTATGTGAAAGGAAAGGGAAAGTGAAGTCACTCAGTCCTGTCTGACTCTTTGCTACCCCATGGACTGTAGCCTATTAGGCTTCTCCCTCCGTGGGATCCAGGCAAGAGTACCAGAGTGGGTTGCCTTTTCCTTCTCCAGGGGATCTTCCTGACCCAGGGACCAAACCCAGATCTCTCGCATTGCAGGCAGATGCTTTACTTTCTGAGCCACCAGGTACCTCCACATAAAATATAATGAGACTAAATAAAGATACAGAGATGATCATAAAATCAGCAAAAATGTTTAGTGTTTCACAGTATTTAATTAAGTGCAACAAAGTAAAGAATGACTCTCTAACCAGAGACTTTTTTCTGCCTTAAATATCATGATGATAAACATCTCTTACCCTTCAAAGTGAGTACCATTGTAATTACTTTAGAGGAGCATTCTTCAGTAGGAATTTCTATAAGGGAAATACATTATATCTGTGCTGTCAAATATGGAAACTACTAGCCACATGTGACCACAGAGTTCTTAAATGTACACAGTGCAACTATAGGACTGAATTTTATATTTCATTTAATTTTAATTTCAGTTAAAGTAGCCCTATTTGAATCCTGGATACCACATTGGAGAGTAAAACTTGAAAGCATGTTTTTCAGATTGTAGGTTAAAATGCGTTAATGGGCTCTGAACAAAATTTCATGTTTCATGCCAACATTTTAAAAAAGAAATTAAATGGTATCGATAAGATCAAAGTTCCTCACACATAGCAAATGTTTCTCTACGCGGGGTGACAAAAATGAGTCTTGCCTCATGGCAGAAAACAAGGTTTGTGTGATTCACTGACCCCTGGCCCCCAAGGTCAATGAAATAGTCGGTGTAATTAGGTGAGCAAACCAAAGAAGCAACGGACACGAAACCTGCAGTGTCGGTTCTGTTTGCAGTGAGCGAAGACGAGCCCCTGAGAAACTATGTGATGATGGCTCCTCCTTGAGGTTCGATGATAATATTTCAAGTGTGGGAAAAACTAAAGGGAAACAGCAGAGTAAAATGAGAAGAAACGCACTAACTTTCTCATGTTTACATGCAATAATTTACTTCTCCCTACCATCCTCAATCAGAGGGCCCACCTGTGCCAACCTTCCAGAACTTAAACTGGCCACTTCAAGCATTGGTTCTAAGCAGCATCTGTGTTAGTGGACAGAGCCTGCTCAGTGGTACTTCTGGCTATGTTCTGGTCCAGCTTTTTGATGTGGCATTTCAGCCAGGGACATAAAATCCCACTGAGCTTTATCTCAGAGGCAGCTCAAAGGTGGCCTTTGAAAGTAGCTCGGAATTTGAAACGATAAACACGGTGCGTCTGTGGGGAGGGAACAAAGTTACTAAATCCTCAGAACATGTATAAATATAGAAGTATGAGAGTTCTGTACTCTGAAAGCTGAAAGTTGATTATATCATAGTCAACCAATAGAGTTTTTTTGTTGCTATTATTTATTTATGATGTAATTTTATTAGAGAACTGGGGGGAGCAAGTTGTTGAAGCAGGGATAGATTGCATATGACACAAAAGATGATTGTTTTTCTTTATTGAAGTTTAATTTATGTAAAAGGAGATGAATTGCTCTTGACTGTTTAGTGAGATGAGTCTTGACAATTGTATAAAGCAACCACGGTTTGAAGGCATCAATTCTTCGGCACTATGTGGTGCTAGTGGAGAAGGCAATGGCACCCCGCTCCAGTACTCATGCCTGGAAAATCCCATGGATGGAGGAGCCTGGTAGGCTGCAGTCCATGGGGTCGCGAAGAGTCGGACATGACTGAGCGACTTCACTTTCACTTTTCACTTTCATGCATTGGAGAAGGAAATGGCAACCCACTCCAGTGTTCTTGCCTGGAGAGTCCCAGGGACGGGGGAGCCTGGTGGGCTGCCGTCTAAGGGGTCGTACAGAGTCGGACACGACTGAAGTGACTTAGCAGTGTGTGGTGCTAGAGAAGACTCTTGGGAGTCCCTTAGACAGCAAGGATATCAAACCAGTCAATCCTAAAGGAAATCAACTCCAGGAGACAGTGGAAGACAGAGGAGCCTGCCAAGCGGCAGTCCACAGGCACGCAAAGAGTCGGACATGACTTCATGACTGAACAACAACGATGACTAAATACAGCAACCAACCAACAGAAGATAATGGACTTTCCCGTCAACCCAGAAAGTCCCCATCTCCTCCCTCCCCACTGAACACCTGCCATGCCAGACTGTCACTGGGCTGTTTCCTAGCATCAGAGACTAGCGCTAGACAAAACAGACGTTTTGTCTGTTTTTTAGGGGCGGGGGCGGGTTCAGATAAATGGACTCAGGCACTATCTACTCACATGCGTCTGACTTCTCTGGGTCAGTTTCATGGCTTGTGATTCATCCTGGGTGTTCCACACATCAGCAATGCATTCCTTTTTGTTGCTGTAAGTAAGTAAGTGTTAGTCGCTCAGTGGTGCCCGACTCTTTGCGACCCCATGGACTGCAGCCTACCAGGCTCCTCCGTCCGTGAGATTTTCCAGGCAAGGATACTGGAGTAGGTTGCCATTTCCTTCTCCAAGAGATGTTCCCCACCCAGGGATTGAACCCAGGTCTCCTGCACTGCAGGCAGATTTTTGCTGACTGAGCTACAAGGGGAGCTTTTTTGTTGCTGAGCAGTATTCTATTCTATGAATAGACCACCTTCTGGTCTCATAGTGGTTATTTATTTATTTATTTGAAATTTATTTTGTATTGGGTTATAGCTGATTTGATCACTTATTATTTTTAAAAAGGCTGCCATGAACCCTCTCGTGCATTGTGTGTGTGGCTCCGTATTTTTACTTTGCTCAAGTAAACATATAGAGATGGAATTTCCAAGTCACACGATAAGGACATACTTAACTGTATAAGAAGCTGCTGAAAAGCTTGCCACAGGGAGGACTTCAAGCCCAGATGAGTGTCCTTTGCGCATCCAGGACGCCAGTCATTTGTTGGATGTATGTATGACTAAGAATATTCTGTACCTTGTGGCTTTGCTATTTATTTCATTTGGTTCGTTTGGTGAGTAAAGCTTTAATTTAGCTGATGTCAAGTGTATATGTGTGTGTGTGTGTGTGTGTATGATTAATTTAAGACTGTTATTATTTCTAACCTAAATGTTCAATAGAATTCACAGATGAAAGCCATTTGGGCTTCTTTGAGGAAGGTTTTTAATTATTGATTTAATTTCTTTAATAAATATTGGACTATTCAGATTTCCTATTTCCTCTTCTATAAGTTTTGGTAATTTATGTTCCTTTCCATGGAATGTGGGTAGTTCAACAAAGTTGTTGAGCTCATTGGCTTAAGGTTTTTAATGATTTCTGTGTCCTTTTCATGCTTATTGGTTACATAATAATGTTTCCTATTTTATTAACAATACTGTAATTTCTGTTTTCTATTTCTTAATTAAGCTAGTTAGGCATTGATCAGCTTTACTAGTTTTTTTTTTTTATAGAAACCAGCTTTTATTTTATTGATTTTTTCTATTGTTATCTGTCTTCTATTTCATTAAATCTTTCTCTTATTTGTATTATTTTCACTCTTCCCCTTACAAGAGTTTAATTTGCTCTTCCTTCTCTAGTTTCTCACAGTAAAAGTTTAATCATTGATTTTAAACACTTCTGTGTTTCTAATCAGGCATATGGCTATAATTTTCCCTCTAATCACTTTTCCAGTACATCCCACACAATTTTGACACATTAACTTTTATCTTAAGTATAATTAAATACATTAATTTCTTTTTCCTTTGATCCTTGGGCCAGAGGAGGTGCCTTCAAGACTAAAATATACATTATTCCAAGGACATTTAAAAGAAAATATCTTGTAGCCTTAAGATTACAATGTAAACTCCTAAACAGACATTTTGATGGAAAAGTATTCCTAGATCTAACCTTTCATCATTTTATAAAAATGTAATTTTTTAAAGTACAGAATTATGGGATGTTTTGGAAAAGAAATGCCATCTGGATATCAATAGCACATCAAGATCTTTCAGAATATCTGGATCTTGTATAGTATTTCTTCCACATTCTGCAAATTAAAAAAAAATGAATCCAATATTGCCACTGAATATGATATAAAAACGTTTGATGTGGCAAGATCATCAAGTTAGGGCTGTTAACCAGAACAGTTGCCTCAATTAGGAAAGCAGTTTGAGGATGCTCTGTCAGCTGGACGAGTAACACTAGGTAGGTGACAACATCTCTTTTTGACCCCATTGGTCTGTAGGCTAAATTTTCAAGTGTGACAAGTGCTTGTTTGAATTGAATGTGAAGACAAAATCAAATCACAAATGTGTTACAGAAGAAGGAGTGGGGAGGGGACAGGCAGAAATTTGGGTGAAAGTAGAGGAGCTGAGTTTGTCTGACCTTGTAACTAGTCAGTGAAGCATCCTTGATTGACTGTCCCAAAGAGACCCCAGTCAAGGCAAAAATACTAAACAACAACCTCTGTAGGATGGGGAGACTTTTTCCCTTTGCCAGTGCTGCAGCAAGGGGATCTTAGTTTCCCAACCAAGGACTGAACCTGTGCCCCCTGCAGTGGAAGCGCAGAGTCTTAACCACTGGACCACGAGGGAAGCAACTGGAAAGGACTCGAAGCTGGGAGCCACAGGCTGAGCAAAGATGGCGTGGAACAAAGAAGAGAGCTTCCTTGCATGAGATTAATTCACTGAAAAATTAGCACAACCAAAGGGAGTCCTTTTTGAGATTTTGGTTTTGAAGCCTCATTATCACCTAACCAAAAACATACACTGTTTGGGAATAATATAGTTTTTAAAATTATCTTTTTTTTCCTTTAGCTAACATGTGCATGACATTGCAAAGCAGTTTATGAATCAATTCAGCAAATGTTATTTCCATTTTAGAGATGAGAAAACCGAAATGTAGACAGATGTTGATTTGGCAGACAGAGATAAAAGCACTAGTATTAAGATAGCTCTAAAATCCATTATCTTCTTAATGGATCATGTTGCTTTACACAGATTTCCACATGCTGTGTTTTCTGGAAAATTCTAACTTTTGAGATCAGAAACTTACACCTGGCAAGATTCATTTTAAAGCATTTATATCATCAATAGTCATCGTGTTAAAAGACTCAGCACTACAGGATTGGACTATTAAGATTCTTGTTTACACAGCTAATGGATGGGGATTTGGGCCAGGACACATTGATGTACTGGCAAACTAGAGACTTGAATAAACCCTGGCCGCCACATCTGCTTCCTTGAAGGAGCTCTGTCCCATTTCTAAGCTGGCAGCCAGTCTTGCCCAAAATATTTGGAACTCGCAACAGTCTCCAAACACCTGGTGAGCTTTTCCACAGGAGCGTATCCAGACACTAGCGAGATACACGCCTTCCCTTTCCTGTCTCCTTGCATTCCACCAGCAGCTGGACCAAAGATGACTCATGTATTGCAACTATCAAAACATGATGTTTTGATTCTTCAGAAATCACAAGGTGCTTCAAACATTAGAACATATTTTAAACTCATTTAAAAGGTGATTTTCCAAATAAAAAAGTGCTTATTGCAGTTATTCAGAATGTTTTTTGAAAAGCAAGTTTTGTACTGATCACAGACCTTTTATTCAATTACTGGACCCATTCTCCCCACCATTTCTTACAAAATAACATTTTCCAGGTTAAGAAAAAAAATCTTTTCATGCCTACATATCAGAAGAAAATTTGTCAGAATAAAATGTTATTGCAATATTGTTTTTCTCCATTTACAAAACTAACATGGAACCGTGAAAAGGTATGTAGGGGTTTTTCCTGGCCATACCTAGAAATGCTGACTGTGGTATTTGTTTAAGGACCTACCTATGTATCTACAAAATGTAAGGTGAGTCTTAAATTTGAAGTTGAGTTTAATGCATTATTGGCCCAAAATACTCAGAAAAGAATTTCTGCTACACTTGACTTGAGTGTGGGTGTTGGACGTGGGAGTGGGGCGGGTCACAGCACAAATGCCAAAGACTCTTGCTATTCCTGTTAATATTTAGTAGATGTCCTTGAATGAATGTGTTAAATTTGCTCTAGGCCCTTGGGACAATTTCTAGTGTCATTAAATAGCTGATTTATTTTCATAATACAATTTTCAGCAGTTATAATTGTTTCACCAGGTTAGGAGTCCATGGAACTCTTCACATCACCATTTCCAAAGTCTGTTCTTTTTTTCAGTTTTTTTGAATAATCTGATTTTCAGTTTAAATCATTGTTTTTGCAATGTTAAAGTTCACTAATCTTTTATCTTGCAGTGCTTAATTAAATACCCAGCAGTTAAATAGCCAGTGAAATTTTCAAGTATTATATTTTTATCTCTACATAAAAAATTAATTAAAATTTTTATTTAAATTAAATTAATTAATTAAATTTTTATCTCTGGATAAATTAAATTAAATTTTTTAATTGAAATTTAATTCCTTTGTGTGCCTTCCACTTCTCTTATCACTATATTTATGTTTTTCTTGAAATCTTTGTTTATATTCAGTATATTTATAGCAACACTTTAAAATTCTTTGATGACTAATGCTATCATGTCTGTCATTTTTTGTCCACTTTTATTGACCGATTATTCTCCTGGTTATGATTCACATTTTCCTGTTTTTCGGTATGGCTTGTAATTTTTTATTTCATGTCAGGTACTCCAAATATTATTTGCTTGGGATCTACTTGGAGTCAATTCTATCTATCATGGTCTAGAGCATGGGCATACAGGTGGAAAACCATGATTACCCCGAGGCTAACCTCATGTGGTTGTTGTGCTTGTTTGTTTGTTTCCCTAGAGGGCATAATTCTATGATGCCTATAATCCAATATCTATAAGCAATTATTTGATATATTTTGTCCTATTTCTAGTTCTTTATAGCAGAGTGTTTAAGTCTGGTCCATTTCATCAAATCATGGTTTGAAGTTACATCATGACAAGATTTTAAGGAAGGCAGTCCTATTGTGAAAGCAAAAGTTTAAGAAAATGGATTTGACATTGGTGTACAAAAAACAGAGAAGTTGCCTCTCTTCGAAGAATACACAGTTTAATGTGAACTTACCAAGATTCTTTTATTAAAATGTATCAGAAAAATACGTTCCCCCATTCGAAAGACTTTCTTGTGTATTTCTATGCCCTGTATCAGAGATCCCCATACCTGACTATAAAGCAGAATCATTGGAGAGCTTTTAAAAAAAAAAATTTGCAGGTTATAAGACCACTCCCCAGACAGTTATGATACAGTTAGTCTGGATGGGACCCAGAAGTCTGTATTTTTAAATGATCTCTTCAGGTAACTTTCACACAGTCCAGCGTGAACCTCCATAAGGCAGACTGGATCACCTCAGATTCTTTGTGGGAACCATACAATTCTCAAGATTCTTCCTGATTAAGCAGATGCCAGTCTGGTCTCTTCTGCCTCCCCTTCTCCCTCCCGAGGCTCTCTGGTCACTCAGCTTCTAGCTGTGCTGTGATATTTCTCGGAAAGCCTAGGTGGCCCCCAAATTTCCAACCTGTGTGACACAGCCCACATCAAGTCACATAAGGAGATTTGGAAATCTACCTCATTCCACAGCCAGCACTATTTGGAAAAGCATCTGTGAATTCCACTCAACATTTCTCTAAAATGTGTGTTTAGAGAACACACACATTCAAATGAAAGCCTTTGGCCTTTGCAGCTGGCCTTTCTTCTTGAACGGTTCTTATGGTCTGGGGCCTGGACCTAACTCCAAAACCATTTCATGACTCCTAAGATCCCCAGGATGCCTGTTCCCCAGGGCCCAACCTTTCTTGCTATTGTTATTTAGTCCCTAAGTCATGTCTGACTCTTTTCCGACCCCATGGACTACAGTCCACCAGGTTCCTCTGTCCAAGGAATTTCTCAGGCAAGAATACTGGAGTGTGTTGCCATTTCCTTCTCAAGGGGATCTTCCTGACCCAGGGATTGAACCTAAGTCTTCTGCACTGGGGCAGGCTGATTCTTTACCACTAAGCCACTTGGGAAGCCCTCAGCCTTTCTTAGTGTGACTCTATTTACCCTTCATAAAGACCTAACAGTGTAAGTTTCTTTTTCTACCAATCCTATATTCTAAGGAAACCCCAAATTGACCTCTGCTTCTAGAAACTTTAACGGGGGAAGATAATTGACCTCTTTCTGGTCCTCTGGGCAAGCCAGCTGGCCCACATTCCCTTTTCTGCAGCTGTGTGTAAGCTCCATCTGCATTTTCAACATTCACACCACAAAGAGGCAGCACTGATCTGTGTGGTTGGCCAGTGCCCCTCGGCACGGAAACATGCCATCTTATCTTTCACATTAGATCTAGGAAATCATTCAAGTTCAACTGGATGATAAGAAAGGCCAAATGACTTCTAAAGTTGCAATTACAAATGCACCAACCGAGTTCAGTGCAGACCTAAATCTGAGATTTGGGAATGACGTGATGGCAGACTGGACATGCCTGATCTGTGTTTCCTGAGCTTCTTTTTCAGCTCATTCTGACCAACAAGAAAACAAATTCTGGCAACTTTATAAGGAGGAGAGAATTCCATGAGTTAATTTCCAGAAGGGATGTCTACTAATTGGAATACTGATGAAGTGGGATGAGAAAAATGTTGTTGAACAACACACCACATACATCAAATTCTGAAATAAACAAAAAATTGCCCCCCTAAAACTTGCCCTATAAATTCACATTAAACTTATTCTAAAACCATGCACTTACCTCCACTCATATCCCTACCACTTTCTTTTTGTTGTTTAGTCACTAAGTCATATCTGACTCTTTATGACCCCATGGACTGCAGCATGCCAGGCTTCCTATCCTTCAGTATCTCCCAGAGTTTGGTCAAACTCATCTACATTGAATCAGTGATGCCGTACAACCATCTCATGCTCTGTTGCCCCCTTCTCCTTCTGCCCTCATTCTTTCCCAGTATCAGGGTCTTTTCCAATGAGTTGGCTCTTTGCTTCAGCATCAGTCCTTCCACTGAATATTCAGGGCTGATTTCCTTCAGGATTGACTGGTTGGATCTGCTTGTTGTCCAAGGGCCTCTCAAGAGTCTTCTCCAGCACCACAATTCAAAATCATCAATTCTTCGGTGCTCAGACTTCTTTATGGTCCAACTCTCACATCTGTACATGACTACTGAAAAAACCATAGCTTTGGCTATATGGACCTTCATCAGCAAAGTGATGTCCTTGATTTTTAATATGCTGTCTAGGTTTGTCATAACTTTCCTTCCAAGGAGTAAGCATCTTTTAATTTAGTGGCTGCAATCTTTTTATCTTGGTTCATCTATTTAGAGATTTCAAGTGGCCAACATTAAAATCAATGCATACTTATTAAAAAATTAAGGACAATACAAGTAAGCATATTCCAACTAAAGCTTGCTCGTTACATATGCAAAAGTTTCAAGAAAAGTTAGAATAGTAGAAGCAGTGTGTGCTAGGCATGTATCATTCATTCATGTATTCAAGCATTTATTTTGCAAACCACTGAGTACACAGGAGTAAACAGAAGAGATCCCAGCCTCACATTAGAGGGAAAAAATGAAAACAATTTAAATGATTGATACAAGTATCATCTAATATCAAATCTATTCCATTCACAAGATTTTATTTTTAGTGAGAGATATTATTTTACCTGAATATAATTGATTTCTACATGTTGAAGAGTAAAATGAGAAAGTTTAGATTCAAGGGGTATATCTAAAAATTTATTAAAATCTATTTGAATCCTAGGGGCTTCCCAGTTGGCACACTGGTAAAGAATTCATTTACTATTGCAGGAGATATGGGACAGAGAAGCCTAGCAGTCTGTAGTCCATGGGGTCACAAAGAGTCGGACACAACTTAGCAAGTAAGCAGTAGCAGTAAATTGGTTATGGCCTCTTGGGCTTCCCAGGTGGCTCAGTGGTAAAAAAATCTACCTGTCAATGCAGGCTACACAGGAAACACAGATTAGATACCTGGGTCAGGAAGATCCCCTAACATAGGAAATGGTAACCATTTCAGTATTATTGTCTGGAAGATTTCATGGACAGAAGAGCTTGGTGGGCTACAGTCCATGGGGTGGCAAAGAGTCAGACACGACTGCACACACACACACATTTTGGTCCTGAGTCTTGGTATCAAAAGCCAGAATAGTGGGAGATGGGGTGCCAAAAAATACCTGTGCTTGTGAATTGTGTAGCTACCATGTAGGAGAAAAACAGGGTGAGTCAGTAAATAGCAAGATGGAAGACCTGATGTAGGGTGATCAGAGGACTTCCCCCTAACACGGTGATGCTTCAGAGGAGATCTTAAAAATGAGGTGGAGCTGGTTAAGAGAAACATGAGGGGGGTGTTCTTCCTTCCGACAGTCTTTGGTGTTCAAGTCAATTAAAATGCCAGGTGCAAAGGCTCTCAGGCAGAAAAGAAAACAAGTGTGTTTAGAGTGGGGTGGGGCTGAGCTAATGATGGAGATTCAGGGAGACACGTGTCCTTGCAGTAACCTGTAGGATTGGACCCGTTTATGGATTCCTAGCAGGGCTAGTAATTTCCCTTACAACTTGAAGATACAAGTGGTAGCATCACATCATTATAAATAGTAATAGATGCTTCAAAGAGAAGGACAAACTGCAGAAAATTCAATGGGGTGAAAGCAAAGCCTAAAAGGCTGCTTCAAACTGGAGATGAAGAAGAAAAAAAAGGTGAAAACCAAAAAGAAGAAAACTATAGCTATTGTGATAAAACAACAGCATTCTAACATGCAGATAATTGATATTACTCAACAACCAGATAAGAAAAATTAAATCTTGTTAGGCATATTGTTAAAATCCACTGCATTCTGTTATTTCTAGCTACATGATAATTAAAGACTAAGTGGGGCACATTTAACACTTACACTGCGGTTGAAGTTTTGGTCCTTTTTTTTTTTTGTATTTCTAACTTCTTTGGTTTTATACATTTCATTGCTGATATTTGGCATACTATCCTTTACATATAAAAAGCATCTATAAATCAAGAAGAAAATAAGAATATGTTAATGGAAAAATTGGTAAGGAAAGCAAATTGATTCTAAAAATATGAAGAAATAAAAGAATTCACTAACTAGATAAAAAATGAGAAACTTCATTCCTAATTAAACACAGGTCCATGAGGAGAAAAATTTAATCAATTAAGTTGGTTAGTTTTTAAAGATTATAATATCTTATTGAATCAAAGATGTGGGGATATGGACCATTAAGACACAGCATGTGCAATCAGTGCAATGTGTTAGAAGAAAATGTGGGAATATATTTAAAGAGTCACCAAATATTCATATAGAAAAACAAAAAACATATGCACTGTTGTTAAGAATAAATAAAGAGTTTAGTAACACCTGGAGTAACAGGCAAATTTGGCCTTAGAGTACAGAATGAAGCAGGGCAAACTTTGCTAAGAGAATTTTGCCAAGAGAACGCACTGGTCATAACAAACACCCTCTTCCAACAACATAAGAGAAGACTGTACACATGGACGTCACCAGATGGTCAACACCAAAATCAGATTGATTGTATTCTTTGCAACCAAAGATGGAGAAGCTCTATACAGTCAGCAAAAACAAGACCAGGAGCTGACTGTGGCTCAGATCATGAACTTCTTATTGCCAAATTCAGACTTAAATTGAAGAAAGTGGGCAAAATCACTAAATTTGGAAACCATTCAGGTATGACCTAAACCAAATCCCTTATGATTATATAGTGGAAGTGAGAAATAGATTTAAGGGACTAGATCTGATAGACAGAGTGCCTGATGAACTATGGATGAAGGTTCGTGACATTGTACAGGAGACAGGGAGCAAGACCATCCCCGAGAAATAGAAAAGCGAAAAAGCAAAATGACTGTCTGAGGAGGCCTTACAAATAGCTGTGAAAAGAAGAGAAGAAAAAATAAAAGGAGAAAAGGAAAGATATATCCATTTGAATTCAGAGTTCCAAAGAAAAGCAAGGAGAGAGAAGAAAGAAAATAATAGAATGGGAAAGACTAGAGATCTCTTCAAGAAAATTAGAGATATCAAGGGGATAGTTCATGCAAAGATGGGCTCCATAAAGGACAGAAATGGTATGCACCTAACGGAAGCAGAAGATATTAAGAAAAGGTGGCAAAAATACACAGAAGAATTGTACAAAAAAGATCCTCATGACCCAGATAACCACAATGGTGTGATCACTCATCTAGAGCCAGACATCATGGAATGTGAAGTCAAGTGGGCCTTAGGAATCATCACTATGAACAAATAGTGGAGGTGATGGAATCCCAGTTGAGCTGTTTCAAATCCTGAAATATGATGCTGTGAAAGTGCTGCACTCAATATGCCAGCAAATTTGGAAAACTCAGCAGTGTCCACAGGACAGGAAAAGGTCAGTTTTCATTTCAATCCCAAAGAAAGGCAATGCCAAAGAATGCTCAAACTACTGCACAATTGCACTCATCTCACACGCTAGTAAAGTAATGCTCAAAATTCTCCAAGCCAGGCCCGTGAACTTCCAGATGTTCAAGCTGGTTTTAGAAAAGGCAGAGGAACCAGAGGTCAAATTGGTGACATCCGCTGGATAATTGAAAAAGCAAAAGAGTTTCAGAAAAACATCTATTTCTGCTTTATTGACTATGCCAAAGACTTTGACTTTGTGGATCACAATAAACTGTGGAAAATTCAGAAAGAGATGGGAATACCAGACCACCTGACCCGCCTCTTGAGAAACCTATATGCAGGTCAGAAAGCAACAGTTAGAACTGGACATGGAACAACAGACTGGTTCCAAATAGGAAAAGGAGAACGTTAAGGCTGTATATTGTCACCCTGCTTATTTAACTTCTATGCAGAGTACATCATGAGAAACGCTGGACTGGAAGAAACACAAGCTGGAATCAAGATTGCCAAGAGAAATATCAATAACCTCAGTTATGCACATGACACCACCCTTATGGCAGAAACTGAAGAAGAACTAAAAAACCTCTTGATGAAAGTGAAAGAAGAGAGTGAAAAAGTTGGCTTCAAGCTCAATATTCAGAAAACTAAGATCATGGCATCTGGTCCCATCACTTCATGGGAAATAGATGGGGAAACAGTGGAAACAGTGGCTGATTTTATTTTTCTGGGCTCCAAAATCACTGCAGATGGTGATTGCAGCCATGAAATTAAAAGACGCTTACTCCTTGGAAGGAAAGTTATGACCAACCTAGACAGCATATTAAAAAGCAGAGACATTGCTTTGCCAACAAAGGTCCATCTAGTCCAGGCTATGATTTTTCCAGGGGTCATGTTTGGATGTGAGAGTTGGACTATAAAGAAAGCTGAGTGCCAAAGAATTGATGCTTTTGAACTGTGGTGTTGGAGAAAACTTTTGAGAGTCCCTTGGACCACAAGGAGATTCAACCGGTCCATCCTAAAGGAGATCAGTCCTGGGTGTTCATTGGAAGGACTGATGTTGAAGCTGAAACTCCAGTACTTTGGCCACCTCATGTGAAGAGCTGACTCATTGGAAAAGACCCTGATGCTGGGAGGGATTGAGGGCAGGAGGAGAAGGGGACGACAGAGGATGAGATGGCTGGATAGCATCACTGACTCAATGGACACGAGTTTGGGTAAATTCCAGGAGTTGTTGATGAACAGGGAGGCCTGGCATGCTGCGATTCATGGAGTTGCAAAGAGTTGGACATGACTGAGGGACTGGACTGAACTGAACTGAACTGAAACTATCACTCTATCTATTATATATTGACACATACGTACACTCTACATTAGTATATAGATATTAGGTGATGGAAAGGGGGAATACACAAATATCTGGATGGATGGCTTTTTGTATTCTATGTAATTTATATATTCTGTGTGTACTTCTCTAGCTTTCAATTTTTCCAAAGTGAACATTATTCTTGTAGTATATGAAAATAAATGGGCAAAATTGAAGTAACGGAAACAAAATAATTCTCAAATACTAGTTCTTATAAATTCAACTTTATCAAAGATAAAGAAGACATAGAAATATGTATGATGTAAATTATAAAGCTATTCAAAAGAATCAACCTTTGGAATCTGTAGATAGATTGAAAACCTCCATTAGACAACAAAGATATATTGTATAGCGCAAGGAAGTATAGACAATATTTTGATACACCATAATGGAAAATAATATAAAGAATGTTTAGACATATGTATAACTGAATTTCTTTTCTGTACATCAGAAATTAACATGAAATTGTAAACCAACTATACTTTGGTAAAAAAATAAATAAGATTCCATCACATGCAATTTCTTAAAATCTGAGTTGTTCATAAGAAGATTTTAGACCAGAAATAATAGTTCAAAACGTCTGATTTGCCAAATATTAATACCACATACTGTCAACATGGTGGGACTGAATTGGAAATGTTATTAATGTGAACATATATGTATGAATAAGAAAACTCTATGAATTATAAATTTTAAAAATATCTAAATAGTTGGCTGACTCTCACACATATGGCTCACAGATTTGAAGTTCATGGCCAAAGCTGAACTCAGGTAAGTCATTTATTTATTCTTTTTTCTCTTTAAAAATCAATTATTCATCTTTCAAAATGTAAAAATAATATAAAACTAATAAAATGAAGACATCAGTTTATATGATGAATTAATCAATATAAAGAAGTAGTGCAGTAACATGAGAACTAATACAGGCGGAAAATGACTTTATGCCTCGCTAAACTGAACTGAAATGAAGGGAAAATAACATGAACAAAATTAGATACACAAGGTGACCTTATTTTTTAATAAGACAATAATTCTCTGTTATAGAACATCTTTCTCCAAAACAAGTCACTTGAATTTTTGATATCTTCAAATGAGAAAATGTAACCATAATGACCCCAAAGGTTATATTTAGCTTTTTTAGTTTGGGGATGCCCAGATGTCTTCAACAGGTCCTGTGGCTTAGCTAGTTAAAGCACCTGTCTAGTAAACAGGAGATCCTGGGCTTGAATCTCAGCAATGCCTGGGACAGTTGATGTAGTATTTGTGAAGGGGATACATTTCCAGACTTCCAAGGGGAATGTGGAAAATTTTTAAAGGGATGGGAATACCAGGCCACCTTACCTGCCTCCTGAGAAATCTGTATGCAGGTCAAGAAGCAACAGTTAGAACTGGACATGGAACAACAGACTGGTTCCAAATTGAGACAGGAGTTCGTCAAGGCTATATATTGTCACCTGCCTATTTAACTTAGATGCAAAGTACATCATGTGAAATGCCGGGTTGGATGAAGCACAAGCTGGGGTCAAGATTGCCAGGAGAAATATCAATAACCTCAGATATGCAGATGACACCACCCTTATGGCAGAAAGCGAAGAGAAACTAAAGAGCTTCTTGATGGAAGTAAAGAAGGAGAGTGAAAAGCCTGGCTTAAAACTAAACATTCAAAAAATGAAGATCATGGCATCTGGTCCCATCACTTCATGGCAAATAGGTGGGGAAACAATGGAAACAGTGAGAGACTTTATTTTCTTGGGCTCCAAAATCACTGCAGATGGCAACTGCACCCATTAAATTAAAAGAAGCTTGCTCCTTGGAAGAACCTATGACCAACCTAGATAGCATATTAAAAAGCAGAGACATTACTTTGCCAACAAAGGTCCATCTAGTCAAAGATATGGTTTTTCCATTAGTCATGTATGTGAGGTTCTTAGTGTCTGGGTCATGTCCAACTCTTTGCGACCCCATGGACTGTAGCCTGCCAGGCTCCACTGTCCATGGGATCCTCCAGGCAAGAATAGTGGAGTGTGTTGCTGTGCCCTCTTCCAGGATGGATGTGAGAGTTGGACCATAAAGAAAGCTGGGCACCAAAGAATTGATGTTTTGAACTGTGGTGTTGGACAACACTGTTAAGAGTCCCTTGTATAACAAGGAGATCAAACCAGTCAATGCTAAAGGAAATCAGTCTAGCATATTCATTGGAAGGATTGATGCTGAAGTCAAAGTTCCAATAATTTGGCCACCTGACGCAAAGAACTGACTCATTAGAAAAACCCTGATGCTGGAAAAGATTGAAGGCAGGAGAAGGGAATGATAGAGAATGAGATGGTTGGATGGTATCACCGACTCGATGGACATGAGCTTGAGAAAGCTCCAGGAGTTGGTGATGGACAGGGAGGCCTGCGTGCTGTAGTCCATGGGGCTGCAAAGAGTCAGACAGGACTGAGCGACTGAACTGAACTGAACTGAGCTGTCTTCCAGGTAGAAATGACTGGGTATGTAGTACCTGATTTGAAACACTAGAGGACAGAACAGCAAAGGAAACAGGAAGGCAAGCAGGCTCCAATAGTAGGTAATACTGATGCTGGGAGAAGCCGGGAGAGCAGGCATCATGTCTGGGTTATGGAGACAGGCTTACAATTTAGCCACAGACCCAGCCTTGGAAGGTTCCGGTAACAGCAAAACTAGTAGTCAGGCCTGTTGAGCCATCTCTATGACCAGGCATTCAACCTGGGCAAAGGCAAGAATAAGCAATTCACTTTAGACATTAACCTGTGTGCTGCTGGCTTTGTATGAATTTTGTGGAAACTACTGATCTGTCACCCCTCCCTGTAGGACAAAAGCGTAGCATTTATCCTTGTTTTATTCTCCTTCTACGCTCTTTGGCAAGACTGGCTTACTAAAAACAGTGTTTTTGTTCTTTAGAAGCCTGCTCTGGCCTTTGTTCAGGACTTTAGGGCCATACAATGGAGTGGGTGTCATGCAGGAGGAAGAGGGACATTTGAAAAATGTGTGTTTTGGGGGGCTGAGGAGGGCAGTAGCTCTGCTGAAACACCTGAGAGGGCTGGTTCAGAATTTCTGCAGAAACGAAGAGCCCCATACGCGGACCAGCTCTGCCTCTTGAGGCGACAGGATCAGTGGAGTGAAAGTCAGGATGGGCAGAACTAGGGTCCAGTCCAGTGACCTCTGGATGGGAGCCTGAGTGAAGGACCCACCCAGGTCCTCTTAGTGGAAGGGGCTCCTGGGAGGGTGTCCTCACCCCAGATCGGAGCCCTGGGGTCTGCTGGTTGGTAGAAAGATCATTTGACCCATTTAGAATGCCCCCAGGTTCTTGTCTAGAGAAAACACTGGGCGGTGGGCAGGTGGGTGGGTGGGTAGCGGGTGTGCACTCTGACC
Organism: Capricornis sumatraensis; assembly: GCF_032405125.1. Lineage (NCBI taxonomy): Eukaryota > Metazoa > Chordata > Mammalia > Artiodactyla > Bovidae > Capricornis > Capricornis sumatraensis. The sequence continues at coordinate 161,287,574 of NC_091071.1, forward strand.
TTCCACGGTAGCTGAACTTGATGCCTGAATTTCAAAGCTGGATTCCATTTTACCTAAATTCATGCAGAGTACCAGGGATACGAAATGGAATAGTCAAGAAAAAAATGTACTTTTATCCTTAATGTCATAAGATTTACTATGGTTTATGAATACAAGGTAAAAATAATATGTGTTTTCATTTAAAAAAAATCATGGTGAAATGAACTCTTTTAGTATCAGGAAACACATCACACCTAATCAGAATCCATATCTCACATAATCTCTGGGACATGAAAGAATGATTCTTACCTGTATCCAACATGTAATGAAACTGGAGTCCATGGGGTTTAAGCAAATTTTTCAAAGTCACACAGTATATAGTATTGGGCTGTCTGTGTCTGCTAACTGCATAGAGATTTCAAAACTTCTCAGGAAGCACAGATTCAAACACACATGCGTGCTGGAATTTCTTAACACACAAACTGAGAGATTTATTACAAGTTTGAATGTTAATGCCAGTCATTTATAATAAGGAGAGAGATACACTATCTTATGATATAAGGAGAGTAAGACTCCAAAGAGGATAGTTTGAGCTTCCCATGCTATTTCAGGGCAGGTACTGCAATATTTCTGTTGAAAGGTGACTTTGAGTCTTTCCATAAAACCACTGCTTCTGAAACCTGCCTGGTAGGTGAAAATATCTGGAATGCTGCTTAAGAATACAGATTCTCAGGCCTCCTCCCAGGAGACTTGGACTCAGTATGTCTAAGGCAGAACCTTCAAATCTGTATTTTAAAAACGGGCAACATCTGTGGTTGCATCAGGGATACACTGAGCGTGATTTCCTGGGTAGCATGCCCCATATTTAACTGTGACAGGTTTGTTTCTTCAGAGAACCAGAAGATTTGAGCACTGGAAGAAGCTTCAGTGATCCCATGATCAACGCCCTCCCCCCCACCCCCTCCTTTCTGCAGCTGGGAAAAGTACGGCCTAGATGATAAGGCAAATGATTTAACCTTGACTGTAGTGGTTTAAATCTTTCAAAGTTACTAGAACTACACATATAGATGTAGTTATATAAAATTCTTGGGAATCTTTGTTTTATTTTCATTGGCTTATTTGCTTAGCATTTGGGTTCTAAGGAATGAAGAAAAAACGACGAAATGCTGAAAATCAGGAAAAATTTAAAAGAAGGCAGCAATAGCAGAGAAATGCTTGCCAGCTGTATACCATGTCAGAAATTTTTAAACTTTTAATTTAGATTTGTAAATGTTCTTATGTCCACATAGGTCCTTAATACCTCGATGGGGGCAGAAGGCTCATTGTACCCATTTTCCAGATGAGGAAAGTGAGTGGTAGGAGGTTCACTGACCTGCTCATGGTTGGTAAGCAGAGAACAACAGAGGCACAACAGGATGGCTGTGGCAGAAACTCTGTCTTTCCATTCCTCTGTATTGGCAGGAGTGCCAGTTGAAGGTCAAGGTGAACAATAAGAAGGTGAAAAAAAAATTACATGAAACATAATGACTGTAATGATAAAACCTACAACCTTTTGTGCAGTGACATTTACCAGTCATTCCAGAGGTGAGTGCGTGAACTAGACCTGGCATATCCATCATTCCTCTCGCAAAGAGTCCAACGTCCTGTGTGTCTGTAACTCATTTGGCTGCTGCAAGCTTTTCTGTGGTGGCTCAGACCAGACACTCAAGACCTCCAAGCGGTTTGCAGGCACTTGTTTTCTCCAGTCCGTGGTTAGATGATCAGGTTTCGCCTAGCAGGGGAGAGCTGTAGGAGAGATGGAAAGTTCAGAAACCAGTTTCGTTTACCACCAAACCAAACCAGCTCCGTCTTCTCGAGGCATCTGCTGATGGTTACTGGGTAGGGACTGGAACAATCTAGGGGTTGAACTGATCGGGTCTGCGAGGCTGTGGGCGAGGTGTGGGTCGGGCAAGAATTCCAGACCCCCAACATCCAGCTGCGCTGCTTGAAAATTGCCAAGCCTGCAGCTGTATTTGAGAGCTTCTGCAAAGATGCAAGCAGCGGCGCAAACATCCCCTGGAACATTCCAACTTAAAAATGCTAACCAGGAACCCACAGCCGGCCAGATTATCTGCCTCCTCTTGGATTCACCAAATGCTCCTTTCTGCTTCAGCTAAGTTCAGCTCCAGTTCACTGAGTCTCCCTTTGTGCTGGATGGAACTCTGGGCACAAGGAATTCAGAGGTGAAAGGGGCAGGGACTCAGCCCTGAGGACCTGACATCTGAAAATGTTTCTGTGGAATTTGGTTGTTTTCTCAATGAAGTTTGCAAAAGAGTGAAGTGCTTCTCCTCTGCTTTCTGCTCGTGAAGCCACTCACAGCCTGAGTTCCCACAGGCCTTGCATTCAGGACCAAAAGGTGCTTTGACAATGACCTAATGCCCAAAGACAGAGAGCTGCAGGGAAATAAAGGACCTTACTAAAAGCGAGCAAACAAAACAAATACCCTCCCCTCACAAATGCTCTCTTGTTATTGTTAGGACCTAACCTGAAGCTCTGATACTTTGGCCACCTGATGGGAAGAGCCGACTCATTAGAAATGACCCTGATGCTGGGAAAGATTGAAGGCAGGAGGGAAAGGGGACAACAGAGGATGAGATGGCTGGATGGCATCACCGACTCAATGGAGATGAGCTTGAGCAAGCTCCGGGAGATGGTGATGGACAGGGAAGCCTGGCGTGCTGCAGGCCATGGGGTTGCAATGAGTCAGACATGACTGACTGACTGAACAACAACAGTAACCACAGGAATTACTCTTTGCTGATGGCTTGGCCTTCTGAGAAATTTGTCTTGCATTCTCTCACAGATGTGATGGGCACCGTGGTAAGAACAGCAGTATGGGAGGTGGGAGACCCCAAAAAGGCTTTACCGTACCTGATTGGACAGCCCTGTACCAGCCACACTGGCCTCCAGGCTGTTCATCAAGCCAACCATCAGCTCTCACTTCTGCAGATTTTTCATGTCTTCCTCTCCTTCTGGAATGTTCTTTCCCCAAATATCCTGATGGGTAGCTTTCAACAGAAGGAAGGAAGGAAAGAAGGGAGAGGGGGAAGAAAGGGATTCCTAAAACACTGGGGGCCACAGTCCCCTTTGGGTGAAGCCTGCTGGATGGAAAGATCAGGGACTGAGCCTGCAGCCCCCTGGGCTCTGGACTTCTGTTAAACAAATGGACTTCATCAGCATAATCTCAAATGAGGATGCATACCCACACATTTCCTTGAGTCTCTTGAACTGTGGCTGTGGTTTAGTCGCTCAGCTGTGTCCGACTCTTTGTGACCCCTTGGACTGCAGCCCACCAGGCTCCGCTGTCCATGGGGGTTTTCCAGGAAAGAATCCTGGTGTGGGTTGCCATGCTTGCCTCCAGGGCATCTTCCCAACCTACGGATGGAACCCGGGTCTCCCGCACTGCAGGCAGGTTCTTTACCGTCTGAGCCACCAGAGAAGCCCACATGAAGAGAGGGCTCTGTAAATATGCATGAACTTCAATCTCTGCGTCTCCAGTGTCTTGAGAACAGAAGGGATGTGCCTAACTCAGCTGGGGAAGTAAAGGCTAGAGACCAGAGGAAGACTTTTGCCTTGATCCTAAATGCCTGAGAAGATATGGGAGTGGGACAGAGGAAACCTGAAGGTTTTCCCAGCACTGTGACCGTCCTGTGATTGTATTCTGGCATCATTTCCACTAGTCTAGAGGCCCCCCAGAGACTCTGATGCAAGGGGAGGGGAGAAGAAGGGTGGAGCCTGAGTGGGTATTGGCAGGTAAGAACAATGGCTCTTTCCCCTAGCACATCCTCTTTGCTGCCACAAAAGGGCGACATGAGCGCAGTTATCAGGTCCCTCCCTGCCTCCTGGCCACCCCTCCCAACGTTTGGGCTAACAGGTCATCTTCACTGGGACAGCTTCTGCATTATGACTATATTTGTGTCCGGTTACAAAACTGTCCAAAAACCCAACTTCTCTGAGTGATGGGTTTGCATATATTCATAGCCCTAAAAGGACTCATCGCTATATACTTTGTTTGGAATATACAAAGCCCTGTGCTAAGTGTTCTCCGCCAGTGATCATTTAGAATCTTCACAAATGCCCCCCACAATATGGAAACTCTGCTTATCCCTATTTGTCAGATGGAAAAAGTGAGGCACAAAGAAACAGGCATGTGGTCTATTCATCCAGCCTCCTTGTATGGAGCTAACTGGCAAGGTAGCCATCCCAGCCCCTTCACTCTTCTCCCTGCAGACAGGGTGGGAAGGAGCAGGAGTTGTCTGCGGGGAGCAGTAGGGCAAGATTCCCTTAGGAATGAAGGAAGAGTGGACTAGACAGTAGAGACCCTGTGATCAGAGGATCAGAGGAGGAAAGAGGCACAGTGTGTTCACTGAGCCATCACAAGTGTGATTTCGCTGAAGCTGAACATGTCTGTGTCCTTTTCTAGGGCTGTGGTGAGAAGTGAGGCTGGGAGTGTAGCAGAGACCAGATGGGGCCAGTCTCTGGGCCAAGGTGAAGAGTGCATCTCATTTCCAAAGGAAAGAGGAGCTGGGATGTGTTTGGCTGAGCCATTTGTCAGCTGTACCCACTTAGGACCCTTTGGGTCTAGATTTTGGCTACCTTGTGTACCTGTTGGATCCACTGCATTCCTTTTTAATACCCTGAAGCGATACTTTCTAGAGCTAATTTCCAGCAGGCATTTGGTGTGCCAGCTCCTGGGTTCTAGAGCGCAGGCTCAGTGGCTGTGGTGCATAGACTTAGCTGATCCTTGGCATATGGGATCTTCCCAGACCAGGGATCAAACTCGTGCCTCCTGCTCTGGCTGGTAGATTCTTCACCACGAAGCCACCAGGGAAGCCCCAGCATTGTTTTTTAATAATATCATTCCCACCCAATTTTATACTTGATTTAAAAAGATTATTTGTTTTAATTTGAATGGGATTTTTAAAAGCAATAACTTCAGCAACATTTTCTCAGTTATTCTAATGAAAGGATTATTCAGATCATTCTTTGAATGTGAGTTGGAATTGACAATTTCACACATGGTTTAGCAGTAAAACAAAATTTCTAAAAGCCTCAAACAACTATAACATATAGGTTTTTATGCTGAGAAATTGTGATGAAATGGATACAAAGTTTTGAGGGGGGAAAGTAAAAATTGTCTTTGGCAGTTCCTTTGCTTTGCTTTCAATGTAGAATTGGGTGTTAAGACCAAAGATAGTTCAGCCTAGCTCTGTTTTTCCTATATAATTCCTAGGGTTTATAGAATGTTTTTCTTTCTCAGAGTTAAAAAGTACAGCAACCATGACATATATCATTTGCCTGAATGAAAATATTAGTTATATGACAGCAATGAGCTTCACTTTGGCTTAAGCATTGCCCTGGGTTTATGTCTCCAAGCATTTCTTTTCCTCTCCAGGCAAGGAACCTCATTTTGTGCACGTCATGTTATTTCAGGGGACCTTTAATTTTAGTCCATAAAATAATTGAGCTTCTTTTATCTTGCTAATTATTTCCATGACTTCCTGACTCACTCTCCAATAAACTGGTGAGATAATTTTCTTAATGAAAGAAGCCAAATTACCAAAAACTCCCTGGCTGTGAGTCAGTTAAGTAAGTCTTGGGATTTTAATCTGAATTTACCAACTAGCGATGAGGCCTTCAACAAATGCTTATTATACTATATTTTCCTTTCTAGACTTAGATTTTTTCATATGTAGAATAACGCATTTAAAGAAAGTATTTGTAGGCTGTAGTCCGTGGGGTTGCAAAGAGTTGAACACGACTTAGTGACTGAAAAACAACATTTGAAGGTAACCCTCTACCTCCTTGATTTTATACCCTTTTATCAGTATATCTTTAAACTGTCATACTGATTTTATTAAACAGATATAACATAGCAAGTTCAATAAAATTATCATCTTCTCTTTTATTGTGATTTTAAAAACTAACTTTATGATTCTTTTGCTGAGAGAGATGAACAGTGTTGGATAATCGTTGTGTGTGTAGTCGCTCAGTCGTGTCCGACTCTTTGCAACCCCATGGACTGCACCACGCCAGGCCTCCCTGCCCATCACCAGCTCCCAGAGTTTACTCAAGCTCATGTCCATTGAGTCGGTGATGCCATCCAACCAGCTCATCCTCTGTCGTCCCCTTCTCTTGCCTTCAATCGTTCCCAGCATCAGGGTCTTTTCAAATGAGTCAGTTCTTCGCATCACATGGCCGAAGCATTGGAATCTCAGCTTCAGCATCAGTATTTCCAATGAATATTCAGGACTGATTTCCTTTAGGATGGAGTGGTTGGATCTCCTTGCTGTCCAAGGGACTCTCAAGAGTCTTCATCACCACAGTTCTAGCTAGTGTACTATAATAAAATCAACCACTGGGTGGCAGTATAATGCAGAAATTCGTAGGCAACGAAGCTCCGTAGCTGTCCCTTAATGAGATGTGCTTTGTCACGCCGTCTTTATTGTGAATTACTTAACCAATATAAATTACAGCAAACTAGTGAGTTGGGAGATATTAAAATAATTCTCTGACTGTTTTTAAAGACAACATTTTAAACTTTATGGTGAAATTCATCCCAAGGAATAATTCTGAAATATGGGGTGGGGATTTCTCAAGCATTTCAAGAATTTCATCAAGATTATTGGGAAATATAGCAATCAAGTACAATGCTTTTCTTAAAAAAAAATAGGTGCTATGAATTATTATTGTGGGAAAAGGGTATGGCAGGAGAAAAAGGCTTATTAATTTTTAATTTCTTTTTAAGGTTGGGCTGGTGAAGAATCTTCACATCATGACCACACATGGTGTGAGCGGTGTGAAACGGGCCTAGTGATCCCAGGCTCAGGTGATGGCCCAAAGCGGAAAATGGAACACTCTTGAATCAGAGGCATCACCACTGGGCTCTTCTACCTTTCCACAGGTTTCCTGAAAGGCTCCAGTTCAGACCCTATTACAACCACCTTTTCCCTCCATCACCAGATACGTTACAGGGGGACTGGGGCAAAGTGGTGAGTTTCCCGTTCATGGAAGGTTACCCCTCCTCTCCTAATGGGAACGTGAGGATATCTCCCCCAGGAAAGGGAAGACCTCAGAGACTCACGCAGGAAGACTCGGGACAGCTGACCCCAGCTCAGTAGAAATTCAATTGCTGCTTAGATTCCCACAGCAGAGGGGGCAAAGATTGTGCAGGACTGCAGCCCAAGGAGGTTCTGTGGAGCTCAGCTAGGTAAATTATTGGGGAGACACATAGCATTTGACACAATTTTCCCAATGAGCTGAGATTTCTGAATGATCCTCGCTTGCAATGCTGTTCTATAATTTCAGCTGCATCGAATTTCCCATAAAAGCAGCACATTGGTAGGCTTGGATTTTGTAGTAACTGTGCTGAAAGATGCACCTTGAGATTCTTCATTTGTACATCTCACTATCTTTTTATCTGGCAGAGAAAAGGCAATCAAAACAACAGAGAACTAAAGCAGACCTAGTTTGTGTGCTCGTGTGCCTTTTTCCCTCTGGATCTTGCTGTTTGCTCGGCCCCCTTTCTTGTATGTTTTCTTGGGCACAGCTCTTGCTTGAGCAACCTCACATTGTAATCAACCTCAGAATTATAAACACTGCTGATGCCTAGATCCTTTGTTCAGAGGCTTTGATCTAAGTGCTGTAAGTATAGAACGGACCCTGGGACTATTTTAAAGTTTCAGGAGATTCTAAAATGTAGCCAAGATTGAGAGCTGCTATCTCGATTAATAATCTTGCTTCCCACCAATTTTTCTTCAGTTGTATCTGAGCTATAATCTGACCTAATGGTTGAGAATTTAATTTAAATGACTATGCTTTCTTTTCATTTCTAAGTGAAAGTGAAAGTCACTCAGTCATATCCACCTCTTTGCAACCCCATGGACTGTAGCCCTCCAGGCTCCTCTGTCCAGGGAGATTCTCCAGGCAAGAATACTGGAGTGGGTAGCCATTCCCTTCTCCAGGGGATCTTCCCAACCCAGGGATTGAAATCAGGTCTCCTGAATTGCAGGCGGATTCTTTACCTTCTGAGCCACCAGGGAAGCCCTTAATTTCTAAGACACACATTTTTTTAAAAAACAAATTAATCTGCTTTTTCATTGTGATACCATTTTCTTGTGATCTCAATATCTTCCTTTATATCTTTAATTATTTAAAATCTATTTATTTTGCAGTTTCTATCGGACAATTATTTTATCAGAATATCCTGGGATTCTCCTCTTGCCCGCGCTGTCTCTTGCTTGTGTGACTTGTCCTCTTGCATGTTTTATAAGTGTGGATTGTGAACCTAACTTAAGCAGAGCTCTATCTGGGAATCCTGGTGGCATGGGATCCAAGATAGTCTTTTCTGCTGCCAAATGCCAAGTAATATTTCCACAGTTTGAGGAAAGCTACTTTATGTAAATTTCTGGTGTCCCGTGTCCTTGGATCACAGATATTTGCACTATGCTACTACAAGCCACTGGAGTAGACAAGGGCTGGATTTTAGAATTCTCATGCATGGGTGGTCAGTCATGTCTGACCTTTTGCAACCCCATGGACTATACCCTGCCAGGCTCCTCTGTCCTTGGGATTTCCCAGGCAAAAATACTGGAGTGGGTTGCCACACCTTCCTCCGGAGGATCTTCCTGGCCCAGGGATGGAACCCAAGTTCTCCTGTGTCTCCTGCATTGACAGGCGGCTTTTTTAGCCCCCTGGGAAGCTCATGTTAGAGTTCTCAGGGAAGCATTTTTCACCTTCTGGCCCCAAAGGGTAGACAAGGTTAGTTATTGCCTTCTCTTATGGGTGGATACATTTTTAGGTGAATCAGTTTTCTTAAGGATGCACATGTATTATCTTTTGCCTTTGTTGCTGTTTTGGAGTATAATTGCTTTACAATATTGTGTTAGTTTCTGTCTAACAACAAAGTGAATCAGCTATATTTACACATATATCCCCTCTCTCTTAATCCTCCCTCCCACCCCCATCCCACTCCCATCCCACCCCCTAGCTCATCGCAGAGCACCGAGCTGAGCTCCCATTGCTAAATAGCAGCTCCAACTAGCTATGCTTTCACGTGGCAGTATTTACATATATATATGTCAGTGCTCCTCTCCCCATTTGTCCCACCCTCCCCTTCCCCACTGTGCCCTCATGTCAGTTCTCTACAGCTGTGTCTCTGTTCCTTCCCTGGAAATAGGGCTTATCTGCACCATTTCTCTAGATTCCACATACATGCATTAAGAAGGCCTCTATTCTTGGTTGTACAAAGAAATGACAGCCCAGTCCCCTACTTCAGTCACCATCCTTCCCTGACACTCCCTACCCCCAGAGCTATACCCCTGCTCACATTTCTTATCTGTGGTTTATCTCTGCCACACAGGGTTTGTTCTTTCTTGGCACCTCAGCTATGCAATGGATATCATGCTTTCATCACTTTACCTGGCATTTTGTGAGCTGTATCTCTAGAGACTTTTCAGTTTAGCCTGCCTTCTTTAGCCTGCCTTCAGTTTAGCCTGCCTTCTAACTCCCATCTCATCCTCACCCTACTTCATTGTCATCATACAGATGCTCAAAAATATTTTCTGATTTCAGTGTCCACCGGCCTCATTTCTTCCATCAGTCCCTAATACCTGCTGGAGCCCTGTTACACCAAGCAGCACCTGCCATCCTTCACCTCTCTTATCATTTATTAATTCAATTGCTTTCACATATATTCACAGCACTAAGAGTGTTCAAGATTTGAGGTTAATAAACTTGTTCTGTTTTATGGATGAAAGCGCTTCTTGAAGTTCCACCTGTCCCCAGATGCTTATAGGATATGGAGTGATCATCTTAAAATAGGCATGATTTTTTAAAGTTCTGACTAATTTTGAAAGAAAGAAAAAAAAAAAACAAGCTTTTCACTTCCTCTACTCCCAAAGCAGTCCTGCATGGATGCATATTCTTAAATGTTTTCCACAAAATTAATGAGATTGCTAGTATTTTTGATACATTTTTAAGTAAGTAACTCCTCCCATACCATGTACTTTACATTATAAACTAAAATAGAAGCCTGTGTCATTTATTTATATACTGAAATTTGGTGAATTTATGGATGATGATACTAGCAGATTATGTTGAGATTTTTTTTCTTTATTGATTGCATGTATCTTAAAAAGTAGTTTATAGCAGCTGTCTTAAAGAACTTCTAGCAAGATAATAATAATAAACAAAAAAAGAGATGGTTTCTCCTACCTAATATTGAAGAAAACCACAGTAATAAAAATACCTGTAGTATAATTGGAATTTAGCTTTTAAATTGCATAGATTTTCAAGGGACAAATAAAGTAAAAGATAAGGCAACAAAGATGAAGGCAATATTCATCATCAGATTTCTCAGATGCATGAAAACGTCCTTGCCCTTAGTTTTTTAAAAAAAACAAACAGTGCCTCTCATATGTGATTAGCCAGACTTGGTTTTGATTGTCTCCATTATGAGCTTCTTGTTAGAGTGTAATGAGATTCAATCCTGCACATATGAATACCCACCGCCTGTCACTGAGCCATCTGTCCATGACTTAAAGGCAGGAGCACGCCGTCTGCACTGAACAGAGAAAAATGGAAATTTATATTAGAACGTTTCTCTTTGTCCTTTGTTCGGGATGTTAAGCCACTTGGCGTTGATCACCGGGACTCAGATATTTAGCAGGCAAGCTATCCAACAACTTTAAGATATGTCCTAAAGAAGGGGCATATTTTGGCATCTAGGTATTGGCCAACGTTCCTCCTGTACCAGGTACTTTTCTTTTTTTAAAGAAGTCTTAAAAAATATCAGTAGGCTTTGTATTCTAGTGCAACTATCAGGTCAGTTCAATCACTCAGTGGTGTCTGACTCTTTGCGACCCCATGAATCGCAGCACGCCAGGCCTCCTTGTCCATCACCAACTCCCAGAGTTCACTCAGACTCACATCCATTGAATCAGTGATGCCATCCAGCCATCTCATTCTCTATTGTCCCCTTCTCCTGCCCCCAATCCCTCCCAGCATCAGAGTCTTTTCCAATGAGTCAACTCTTCGCATGAGGTGGCCAGAGTACTGGAGTTTCAGCCTTAGCATCATTCTTTCCAAATAAATCCCAGGGCTGATCTCCTTCAGAATGGACTGGTTGGACCTCCTTGCAGTCCAAGAGACTCTCAAGAGTCTTCTCCAACACCACAGTTCAAAAGCATCAATTCTTTGGTGCTCAGCCTTCTTCACAGTCCAACTCTCACATCCATACATGACCACAGGAAAAACCATAGCCTTGACTAGACAGACCTTAGTCGGCAAAGTAATGTCTCTGCTTTTGAATATGCTATCTAGGTTGCTCATAACTTTTCTTCCAAGGAGTAAGCATCTTTTAAATTCATGGCTGCAATCAACATCTGCAGCAATTTTGGAGCCCAGAAAAATAAAGTCTGACACTGTTTCCACTGTTTCCCCATCTATTTCCCATGAAGTGATGGGACCAGATGCCATGATCTTCGTTTTCTGAATGTGGAGCTTTAAACCAACTTTTTCACTCTCCGCTTTCACTTTCATCAAGAGGCTTTTGAGTTCCTCTTCACTTTCTGCCATAAGGGTGGTGTCATCTGCATATCTGAGGTTATCGATATTTCTCCCGGAAATCTTGATTCCAGCTTGTGTTTCTTCCAGCCCAGCGTTTCTCATGATGTACTCTGCACAGAAGTTAAATAAGCAGGGTGACAATATACAGCCTTGACATACTCCTTTTCCTATTTGGAACCAGTCTGTTGTTCCATGTCCAGTTCTAACTGTTTCTTCCTGATCTGCATACAGATTTCTCAAGAGGCAGGTCAGGTGGTCTGGTATTCCCATCTCTCTCAGAATTTTCCACAGTTTATTGTGATCCACACAGTCTAAGGCTTTGGCATAGTTAATAAAGCAGAAATAGATGTTTTTCTGGGAGTCTCTTGCTTTTTCCATGATCCAGCAGATGTTGGCAATTTGATCTCTGGTTCTTCTGCCTTTTCTAAAACCAGCTTGAACATCTGAAAGTTCATGGATCATGTATTGCTGAAGCCTGGCTTGGAGAATTTTGAGCATTACTTTACTAGCATGTGAGATAAGTGCAATTGTGCAGTAGTTTCAGCATTCTTTGTCATTGCCTTTCTTTGGGATTGGAATGAAAACGGACCTTTTCCAGTCCTGCGGCCACTGCTGAGTTTTCCAAATTTGCTGGCATATTGAGTGCAGCACTTTCACAGCATCATCTTTCAGGATTTGAAATAGCTCAACTGGAATTCCATCACCTCCACTAGCTTTGTTCGAAGTAATGCTTTCTAAGGCCCATTTGACTTCACATTCCAAGATGTCTGGCTCTAGATGAGTGATCACACCATTGTGATTATCTGGGTCATGAAGATCTTTTTTGTATAGTTCTTCTGTGTATTCTTGCCAGCTCTTCTTAATATCTTCTGCTTCTCTTAGGTCCATACCATTTCTGTCTTTTATGAGCCCATCTTTGCATGAACTGTTCCCTTGGTATCTCTAATTTTCTTGAAGAGATCCTTAATCTTTCCCATTCTGTTGTTTTCCACTCTTTCTTTGCATTGATCACTGAAGAAGGCTTTCTTATCTCTTCTTGCTATTCTTTGGAACTCTGCATTCAGATGCTTATATCTTTCCTTTTCTCCTTTGCTTTTTTCTTCTCTTTTTTTCACAGCTATTTGTGAGGCCTCCCCAGACAGCCATTTTGCTTTTTTGCATTTCTTGTCCATGGGGATGGTCTTGATCCCTGTCTCCTGTACAATGTCATGAACCTCATTCCATAGTTCATCAGGCATTCTATCTATCAGGTCTAGGCCCATAAATCTATTTCTCACTTCCACTGTATAATCATAAGGGATTTGATTTAGGTCGTACCTGAATGGTCTAGCGGTTTTCCCTGCTTTCTTCAATTTAAGTCTGAATTTGATAATAAGGAGTTCATGATCTGAGCCACAGTCAGCTCCTGGTCTTGTTTTTGTTGACTGTATAGAGCTTCTCCATCTTTGGCTGCAAAGAATATAATGAATCTGATTTCGGTGTTGACCATCTGGTGATGTCCATGTGTAGAGTCTTCTCTTGTGTTGTTGGAAGAGGGTGTTTGCTATGACCAGTGCATTTTCTTGGCTAAACTCTATTAGTCTTTGCCCTGCTTCATTCCTCATTCCAAGGCCAAATTTGCCTGTTATTCCAGGTGTTTCTTGACGTCCTACTTTTGCATTCCAGTCCCCTATAATGACAAGGACATCTTTTTTTCGTGTTAGTTCTAAAAGGTCTTGTAGGTCTTCATAGAACCATTCAACTTCAGCTTCTTCAGTGTTACTGGTTGGGGCATAGACTTAACTGTGATATTGAATGGTTTACCTTGGAAATGAACAGAGATCATTCTGTAGTTTTTGAGATTGCATCCAAGTACTGCATTTCAGACTCTTTTGTTGACCATAATGGCTACTCCATTTCTTCTGAGGGATTCCTGCCCACAGTAGTAGATATAATGGTCAACTGAGTTAAGTTCACCCATTCCAGTCCATTTTAGTTCGCTGATTCCTAGAATGCCTACGTTCACTCTTGCCATCTCTTGTTTGACCACTTCCAATTTCCCTTCATTCATGGACCGGACATTCCAGGTTCCTATGCAATATTGCTTTTTACAGCATGGGACCTTGCTTCTATCACCAGTCACATCCACAGCTTGGTATTGTTTTTGCTTTGGCTCCATCCCTTCACTCTTTCTGGAGTTATTTCTCCACTGATCTCTAGTAGCATATTGGGCACCTACTGACCTGGGGAGTTCCTCTTCCAGTATCCTATCATTTTGCCTTTTCATACTGTTAATGGGGTTCTCAAGGCAAGAATACTGAAGTGGTTTGCCATTGCTTTCTCCAGTGGACCACATTCTGTCAGACCTCTCCACCATAACCCACCCATCTTGGGTTGCCCCGTGGGCATGATTTAGTTGCATTGAATTAGACAAGGCTGTGGTCCTAGTGTGATTAGATTGACTAGTCTAACTCTAACTCAGTACAGGTATAGGTTTACCTAAAAACTGACCAGAAAGTACAGAGTTCACCTGCAGTCCTCTCGCTTATTAACATGTGGCATTTTTGAGGTACATTTGTTACAGGTGGTGAATAATATTAATAAGATTATTTTTAGCTGAAGTCCATAGTTTGGATTAGGGTTCCCTCTTTGCATTGTACAGTCCTGTGGGTTTTGTCAAAGGCATAATGTCAGACATTCACCCTGAGAGTATCATACAGAATCTTTTCACTGCCTAGAATCCCACATCCAACTGATTCATCATTCCTCCCCAACCCTAGCAATCACTGGTCATTTTTACCATCTTTATGGGTCTTCCTTTTCCAGAATGTCATGGAGTTGGAATCATATGCTATCTAGCCTTTCCAGACTGATTTCTTTCCTTTAGTGATATCTGTGTTCCAGGTTTTAATTGTACTGAGTATATCCTTCGTTTCAACTCACCCTCTTTTCTTCTAATTCTTCCTCCTTTAATTGTGATATTTTCATTGTCACTTGTCACATCCCTAATGTCTGTCATCAGTTAATAATAACCAATCAGGAAAGCATCTAAATAAAATGCCAGAGTGAGATTTTTAAATGTACTTAGTCATGCTACTTTTATAGAGATAAAAAAAGAAAAGAAAAAAGAACAGAAGGTAATGATGTGGAGAAATGAGATATGTGCGTACCTGTTTGACTGTCTAAGCCTTCATCGCTCTGTCACGAGAATGAGGATGCTATTACTGCATTCCAGTTTCTCCTGAGGCTTAACCCTTCCATGTGGTGTATATAGAAGGCACTCAATGACAGAGAGGGAGGCAGATAGGAGATAGAAGAGAAACAGGAAGAAAGGATGAGGAAAGGTACAGGAGCAGGAGAACCGAGCAGATTTCATCATGACCCAAAGCAGAAGCTGTTTCTGAGCACAAGGTTCCATCATCAGAATATTAAAATCTATTAAATGGTATGAACTAGAAAAAAAAAATTTACCTTTCAGAAAGTCCCCATGGCTTTTGGAACCCATATGACATTTTTGATGGTCATTTCGCAAAGTCAATAGAACAGGTGTGATATTTAAGCCCTATTTCTCTTCCTTAATAATTCTAAAAATAAATAAAAAGAACAAGAATTTGCCTATCTACTTTGGAATAAAAATTGTGATAAAATATAATTATAATATTTTAGCTATTTCATTGAAAATATCTCTCATTTTTCATTTTCCATCAGTCCCATCTTTAGAGATTACATTGTATAGTCATACCATTAGTCTTCTTAAATATTATTGAATATTTTAGATCAACGCAGAGGTACTATTTTGAACTTGCATTTTGTTTGCCCTGTCCAGTTTCTATTCCTTTTCTCTCCAAGCTGTTCTCCTCAACAAGTCTCTTGCCCCCACACCACAACTCTGCCTCCGGGTCCACTTCCTGTGTCAGGTATTAGCCATACATTTAAATAAACAGGTGTTTAACTGAAAAGGGTGAGACCCATGCTGGGGCACCAGAATAATGATTGAATCAATGACTAGAAGGTGGGGCTGTCTTCCTTCCAACATGCAGCGATTGCATACGGTCACTTTCCAATAAAGGCTTGTTGAATGCAGTTTTCCAAGAACTCCTCTTTGGCTAAATTTTTGTTCATTAACATATCCTTTTCCTTTCCCCACCCTCAAAGCATATACACATAAATGTATAGTTCAGCTTGGAGGTCTATACTGCATAGACACAATTGTGCTGATTAAAAACCCCCAAGTATAGATAACAAAGGGCTTCCCTGGTGGCTCAGATGGTAAAGAATCCACCTGCAATGCATGCGACCTGGTTTGATCCCCAAGTTGTGAAGATCCCCTGGAGGAGGGGGCATGGCAGCCCATTCCAGTATTCTTGCCTGGAGAATCCCCATGGACAGCAGAGCCTGGTAGGCTATGGTCCATGGGGTCACAGTGAGTCAAACAGGACTGAGCAACTAAGCACAGCATAGCACACAGATACCAAGGGGTAAAGGGGAGGAGAGTGGGTGGGAGATTGGGATTGACATATACACACTATTGATACTATGTATAAAATAGGTAACTAATGAGAATCTGTCTAGTCAAGGCTATGGTTTTTCCAGTAGTCATATATGAATGTGAGAGTTGGACTATAAAGAAAGCTGAGCACCAAAGAATTGATGCTTCTGAACTGCGGTCTTGGAGAAGACTCTTGAGAGTCCCTTGGACTGCAAGAAGATCCAACCAGTCCATCCTAGAGGAGATCAGTCCTGGGTGTACATTGGAAGGACTGATGTTGAAGCTGAAACTCCAATACTTTGGCCACCTGATGCAAAGAGCTGACTCATTGGAAAAGACCCTGATGCTGGGAAAGATTGAAGGCAGGAGGAGAAGGGGACCACAGAGGATGAGATGGTTGTTTGGCATCACTGACTCAATGCACATGAGTTTGAGTAAACTCTGGGAGTTGGTGATGAACAGGGAGGCCTGGCGTGCTGCAGTCCATGGGGTCGCAAAGAGTCAGACACAACTGAGCGACTGAACGGAACTGAACTGAATGAAAACCTACTGTATGGTACAAGGAACTCTACTCAAGGCTCTGCGGTGACCTAAGTGTGAAGGAAATCCAGAAAAGAGGGGATATGTGTAAACGTACAGCTGATTCCAAAGAAGGAAATGGCAACCCACTCCAGTATTCTTGCCTGGAAAATCCCAGGGATGGAGAAAGCTGGTGGGTTACATACAGGCCATGGGGTCGCAAAGAGTTGGACACGACTGAGAATCAGCACACATAGCTGATTCACTTTGCTGTACAGCAGAAACCAGCGCAATGTTGTCAAGCAACTACACTCCAATAACAATTAAAAGATCCCCATATAAATTCAGATTAATTGCTTGACTGCCTAAGCCGTCCTGCATCACATAGGATGCAGAAGACAGCCCCTTTGCTCCTTAGCTTCCCTTGCTTGGTGAGACTGGGCATCTCCACAGCTCTTTTGGCAGACTCTGCTGAGATGTCATTTTCCAAGAAAAGGATTCACTCCTAGTGCAGCTGACTGCTGCCTTTCAGCATTGAAATGTGTTTTGGCAGCTACGACAAACAGAGATTAGGCATAGGCTTCTCTCCCTTTGAAGGCAACTTACTGAGACCATGAGGGACCTGTCTCCCCTCTTTCAGGACACCTGCGGTCTAATGAGTCACGTGTGAGGCCTGTGATTTCCATTGACAAAATGATTGCTTTGGGTGGACTCCACACCATCCGGTGCCCTTGTTGCAAACTTTATAAATAGGACACTTTTTCATGATGATGTTTTTGTTTAGTCTCTCAGTCATGTCTGACTCTTTTATGACCCCATGGACTGTAGCCCACCAGGCTCCTCTGTCCATAGGATTCTCCAGGCAAGAATAGTGGAGTGGGTTGCCATTTCCCCTTCCAGGGGCTCTTTGATGATGAGGATTATTTTCCTTGTAAAAGCTGCCTTCCTTCCCTGTTCCCTAGGAGGCTGTTGGATGATAGAATGAGGGATCAGGGAGGTTAGCCTAGCCTTCCACTTTTTGAGACAAAATTTCTAGGTAATCCAAACATCTGCCTCCTGTATGTCCTGTCTATTCGCAGTGGTCTGAATGTATGCCCCTGCAAAATTCCTATGCTGAAATTCTCATCCCCAAAAGTGATGGTGCTAGTGGGTGGGACTTTGGGAGGTGCTTAAGTCCTAAAGTTAGAGCCCTCAGGGATAGCATTAGTGCCTGATAAAAATAGGCTCCAGAGAGACTCCTAGCCCTTTCTATCATGTGAGGACATAAAAGGAAGGCAAAGTTATGACCCCAGAAGAGGACCCTTACTCAACCATGCTGGCAGCTTGATCTTGGACTTCCTGTCCCTAGAACTGTGAGAATTAAATTTCCATTGTATATAGGTTTCCCAGTCTGGGTTATATCACCATCGCAGCCCAAAGGGACTAAGACTTGGTGCTGAGTGTACTAGTTGCTAGTTATGTCCCAGTCCTTGTGACCCCAGGGACTGTAGCCCACCAGGCTCTGTCAACAGAGAGAGAATTCTCCAGGCAAGAATACTGGATTGACGGGTAGCCATTTCCTTCTCTGGTGGATCTTCCCTACCCAGGGATCAAACCTGGGTCTCCTGCATTGCAGGAAGATTCTTCAGCATCTGAGCCATCTACTCGGCATCTTTCTTAACTCCCTCGTATCTAGAACAGACTGAAAGCAACCAATGAAGATTTACTTACACAAGCTAGCACTGTTTTATTCTGCTTACTTTCTAAGAATCTTTCTTAATACTTATTCTCTTTCCCACCTTTCCTAGTTTGATATCCTGCTGTTTCATTCTTCTTTCTCTTGAATCCCTTCACAGTTTCTACTACCTAATGGCAAGCATCTCCTGGGTCTTCCTTTGGGGGTCGTTATTCTGTAATCAGGAATTTACTTTCATGGGATTATTATTCTTTTGGAATTTACTCTCATGGCTTCACAATCCATGTAGCGTGCGCTGACTCTCCAAATTTAAATTAAATTATTTTGTGTAAATGCCAATTTAACTTTATTCAAGATGTCCTACTATCTGTTCAAAATTCATGATTCATTTGGGATAGGCACAAGCCACTCAGAAATGTGACATGAAGTCAAGAACTAAAGCTCTAGTTTCCTTAAGAAGGTAAGTTCCTCTCAGTACCCTGAAGCCTTCAGGGTCTTTGTGGAAGCCTGGTCCTTACCCCTGCCATTTCCACTGATACTGAGGAAGAGAATTCTGAGCGATTTCTTGGCCTCTCTTCAACCGTCTCATTGTACGCTCACCACAGGAGGAGGAATATCTGAACTTAAGTTTAAAAACAGTGAATGTGAAACTCAATCTACATCCCCTTTTTATATAGGAGATCCCTGGCTGTTTCCCAGCCATACTGTAAACTGCCAAGGCAGATGCCCCTGGAGGTCCTGAGAACATAGATTGCTTCACCAAGCATCTAAATCTAGTTTTACAACTAGAAAGAACACACCAAAGTCCCGCTGTCCAACATCTGCACCTGCAGATTTATTATTCTCGTTTTAATTGAGATATAATTCTCATCTAACATTATATTAGTTTCAGCTGTGCAACATAATGATTCAATATTTATACATATTGGGAAATTATTATAATTATTTTATGGAGTGTAGTCGGTTTAAAATATGTTAGTTTCAGGAGCACAGCAAAGTGATTCATATAAATATTTGTATACATATATGTATACTCTTTTTCAAATTCTTTGCCTCTGTAAGTTATTATAGCTGCTGAATATAATTCCCCGTGCTATAGAATAGGTTCTTGTCTTTAGTCAGCTTTATGGTTGGATAGTAATTTGTATCTGCTAATTCCAGCCTCTTAATTTACCCCTCTTCCACCTCCATCCCTCCTGATTACCATGTTTCTTATCCATGCCTGTGAATCTCTTTTAGTCTTATAAATAAGTCCTGTCTTCTAGATTCTATGTATAAGTGATATTATATAATATGTGTCTTTCTCTGTCTGACTTAACTTTGTTTAGTATAATTTCTAGGTCCATCCATGTTGCTGCAAATAGCATGATTTTATTACTTTTAATGACTGAATAAAATATGCCATTATTTGTACATATTTATACTCCAGTGTTCTTGCCTGGAGAATCCCAGGGACAGGGAGCCTGGTGGGCTGCCATCTCTGGGGTTGCACAGATTTGGATATGACTGAAGCGACTTAGCAGCAGAAGCAACATACATATAATACATATATATAGAATATATTATATGCACACACGTATATTTATATATAAATGCATCTTCTTTATCCATTTATCTGTCGATTTACACTTAGGTGGCTTCCATGTTTTGGCTATTGTAAATAGTGCTGCTATCAACACTGGGGTGTATGTTTCTGAATTAGAGTTATCATCATTTCCAGATATATGCCCAGGAGTGGGATTGCTGGATCATATGGCAACTTTATTTTTAGTTTTTTAGGAACCTTCCATTCTGTTTTCATAACTATGATTCTTAATTTTATATTTTACGTATCTTTCTCATATCTAATTTTATTTTTATTTTATCTCCTTGTTTAGCATTTTATTATGAAAAATTGCAAGCATAGCAAAGTCAAACTAATATTTTCTAGTAATTACTTATACATTAATATCATCAGCATTTTACTAAGCATGTTTTAACACACAACTGTACATTTCACCATCTTTCTACCCATTGATTCCATTCTGTGCTCAGTCACTCAGTCATGTCCATTGTGATGCATGGACTTAGACTGCCAGTCTCCTCTGCCTATCAAATTTTCCAGGCAAGAATACTGGAGTGGGGTGCAATTTCCTATTCCAGCGGGTCTTCCCAACCCAGAGATGGAAAATGTCTCTTGCATCTCCTGCATTGTCAGGCAGATTTTTACCACTAGTGCCATATGGGAATCCCATTTATTGATTAATCCATCATTTATTGAGGCACAGAAAAGTAATGCCTCAAAATAACATAACACTAAACTTTCTCCTAAGTTCTTTCCAAAGTATTGGAGTTTCAGCTTCAGCATCAGTCCATCCAGTGAACATTCAGGGTTGATTTCCTTTAGGATTGACTGGCAATCTCCTTGCAGTCCAAGGTACTCTCAAGAGGCTACTCCAACACCGCAGTTCCAAAGTATCAATTCTTCGGCATTCAGCCTTCTTTATGGCCCAATTCTCACATCCCTACATGACTACTGGAAAAATCATAGCTTTGACTAGATAGACCTTTGTTGGCAAAGTAATGTCTCTGCTTTTTAATATGCTGTCTAGATTTGTCATACATTTTCTTCCTAGAGGCAAGTGTCTTTTAACTTCATGGCTGAAGTCACCATATGCAGTGATTTTGGAGACCAAGAAAATAAAATCTGCCATAGTTTCCATCTTTTCCCTCATCTTTTTCACATGAAGTGATGGGACCAGATGACATGATCTTCGTTTTTTGAATGTTGAGTTTTAAGCTAGCTGTTTCACTCTCCTCTTTCACTTTCATCAAGAGCCTCTTTGGTTCCTCTTTGTTTTCTGCCACTAGAGTGGTATCATCTGCATGTTTGAAGTTGTTGATATTTTTCCCAGCAATCTTGATTCCAGATTGTGCTTTATCCAGCCCAGTATTTCATGTGATGTACTCTGCATATAAGTTAAATAAGCAAGGTGACAATATACAGCCTTGACTTACTCCTTTCCCAATTTGGAACCTGTCCACTGTTTCATGTATGATTCTAACTGTTGCTTCTTGACCTGCAAACAGGTTTCTCAGCACATACCATTACAGTTTCTTTTCATTTTGATATGAACTAAACAATCCATGGAAACAGTGTCAGACTTTATTGTTTTGGGCTCCAGAATCACGGCAGATGGTGACTGCAGCCATGAAATTAAAAGACGCTTACTCCTTGGAAGAAAAGTTATGAGCAACCTAGATAGCATATTCAAAAGCAGAGACATTACTTTGCCAACGAAAGTCTGTCTAGTCAAGGCTACGGTTTTTCCAGTGGTCATGTACGGATGTGAGAGTTGGACTGTGAAGAAAGCTGAGTGCTGAAGAACTGATGCTTTTGAACTGTGGTGTTGGAGAAGACTCTTGAGAGTCCCTTGGACTGAAAAGAAATCCAACCAGTCCATTCTGAAGGAGATCAACCCTGGGATTTCTTTGGAAGGAATGATGCTAAAGCTGAAACTCCAGTACTTTGGCCACCTCATGCGAAGAGTTGACTCATTGGAAAGGACTCTGATGCTGGGAAGGATTGAGGGCAGGAGGAGAAGGGGACGACAGAGGATGAGATGCCTGGATGACATCACTTACTCGATGGATGTGAGTTTGGGTTAACTCCGGGAATTGGTGATGAACAGGGAGGCCTGGCATGCTGCAATTCATGGGGTCGCAAAGAGTCGGACACGAATGAGCGACTGAAATGAACTGAACTGAACTGAAACAATCTATGAAATGCACACATTTTAAGTATATATATGTTGAATACTGACACATATACAGTGAGGTAACTAAAACCTCTGAAAAGGTTTAGTATGTTACTCTCAGCCCAAGAAAGTTATCTTGTACCAGTCTCCAGTAAATTCTTATTCCCTCACTTCCAGAGCAACTTCTAATTTTTTCCCACCATAGATTAAATTTGCTTGTTCTGAAACTTTATATAAATGGAATCACACATACAGTATGGATTCTTGCGTAAAGGTTTTTTTTTTCACTTAGCATAATATTTTTGATACTCACCTATTGGTTCCATATATTAGCAGCTCACTGTTTTAGGAGTATCCTATTATATAAATACATCACAGTTTATTCATTTTCCTAAAGTTGAATACCTAGTCTGTTTCCAATTCAGGGCTATTAGAATAAATTGTTTTGACCAATCTTGCAAACTTCTTTTGGTGAACATTTATTTCTTTTGAGTAACTACACAGGATTAGCTACATTAAAAAAATTATGAGTAGGCATATACTTATGTCCATAAGGAAATGCCAGATCTTTATCCAAACTAGTTGTGACATTTAACTTTCACACAAAAAATACATGGAAATCCCGGTTACTTCACACCCTCAGCCACATTGTATTTCTGACCATTCTGTTGACTATGAAGTATTTCATTTGTTGACTAGTAGTATTTCATTTGGAGAAGGCAATGGCAACCCACTCCAGTACTCTTGCCTGGAAAATCCCATGGATGGAGGAGCCTGGTAGGTTACAGTCCATGGGATCACTAAGAGTCGGACACGACTGAGCGACTTCACTTTCACTTTTCACTTTCATGCATTGGAGAAGGAGATGGCAACCCACTCCAGTGTCCTTGCCTGGAGAATCCCAGGGATGGGGGAGCCTAGTGGGCTGCCATCTATGGGGTCGCACAGAGTCGGATACGACTGAAGCGACTTAGCAGCAGCAGCAGCAGCAGCAGTGTTTCTTGTTCTACCATAGTATTTCATTGTGGTTTAAATTTGAATGTATCTAATGACTCACTGTGTTGAACACTCTTTTTACAGGCTTATGGGCCCGTCTGTATGTCTTCTTTTGTGAATGTCTGCTTGAACTTTCCCCAAATTTATGGGGTTGTTGTATTTTTGTTACGAAGTTGTAAAAATTTTATAGCCTAGATCCCACATATGTCAGATGTGTTCTGTGAATATTCTCAAGCATATCGTCTACTAATTTTCTTAATGGTGAATTTGCTAAGATTTTTTTAAAATGAAGCATAACTTATCAATGTTTCTCTTATTGCATTTTTGTGATCCAAAGGCTATTTTTTTACCATGAAGTCATGAAGATTTTCAACTACATTTTCTTTTAAAACTTTTATAATTTTAGCTTTTACATTTAGGTCAGTATTCCATCTCTAATTACTTTTGTGTGTGGTAAAAAGCAAGAGGCCAAAGTTCATTGTTTTCCACATGTATATCTAATGATTCTTGGATCATCACTTATTTAAAAGTCTTTTCTTTCTTCTTTGGATTCCCTTGGCAGCCTTATTGAAAATCAAAGGACTTTTTAAGTGTGAGCCTGTTCTGGGCCTCATTATGCTATTCGATCGATCATTTTGTCAATACTTACATTTGTATCATACTCTCTTGATTACTATAACTTGAAGTATTAAAGCCAAGCACTGTAAACATTTAAATCTATTTTTAAAAAATCCTTTGGGATATCGATGTCCTCTGCCTTTCCATATAAATTTTAAAATTTGCATGTCTATTTCTACCAAAAATGTTACCTACTGAAAAAATGGTTGAAACTGTGTTGATTCTATAGATGAGTTTAGGGGAAAAATGACAACAGTGTTCAATCTTCCAATCTTTGAACATGATTTCTCTCTCCATTTAGTAGGTGAATTTCTCCCAAAAATTTATCAGTGTTTTCAATGTTGAAGTCTTGTGTGTCCTTGGTTAAATGTAATATTAAGAACCTTATATTTTGATGCTATTGTACAGTAATTGCTTGTTTTATTTTCTATTCATTTACTGCTAGCATGCATATTCGTGCTAAGTCACTTCAGTTGTGTCTGACTCTGTGCCACCCTGCCAGGCTCCTCTGTCCATGGGATTCTCCAGGCAAGAATACTGCAGTGGGTTGCCATGCCCTCCTCCAGGGGATCTTCCCAACCCAGGGACTGAACCTGCCTCTCTTATGTCTCCTACATTGACAAACGGCTTCTTTACCACCAGTGCCACTTGGCTTAGAGTTGATTTTTGTATTAACTCTGGGCTTCCCAGGTGGCGCTAGTGGTAAAGAGTGTTAGCCGCTCAGTCGTGTCCAACTCTTTGTGACCCCATAGACTGTAGCCTGCCATGTTCTTCTGTCCATGAGATTCTACAGGGAAGAATACTGCAGTGGGTTGCCATTCCCTTCTCCAGGGAATCTTCCCAACCCAGGGATAGAACCTGGGTTTCCTGCATTGTAGGCAGATTCTTTACTGTCTGAGCCACCCGAGAAGCCGCCAAGTAGTAAAGAATCTACCTGCTATTACAGGCAGCACAAGAGACTCGAGTTCTACCTCTGGGTCAGGAAGATACCCTGAAGTAGGAAATGAGTCGGACATGGCTGTGCATACACACGTATTAACTCTATATCATATGTGATAAATTCCTTTATTAGTATCTGGAGTTACTTTATAGATGCCTGGAGTTTTTACACGTAACAATTAAGTTATCTGCAAGTGGAGACAATTTTATTACTTTATGATGCTTACATTTTTTTTCTTCCTTCCTTCCCTTATTTTAATGGGCTAGATTTCCATTGTAATTTTAAGTAAAGATAATGGGAGTGTGCAGCTTTGCCTTGTCCCCCAAATTCAGGAGAAAACAATCAATATTTTATTATTAGACATGATGCTAACTGTAAAGTTTTCATAGTTGTTTTCTCAGATAAAGAAAGTTCCTTTGCATTGCTTGTTTGTTGAAGGTATTTATTATATTTGAGTGTTGAATTGTGTCATATAATTTTCTACATCTTGTTCTACCATATTACTAATTGTTTTCTCTTTCTCCCTCTATTTCTTGATCCTTTGTGTTTTCACTGATTTTTCTTTTCAAATTATTTGAATATTTAGAGTTATACACTAAGCCATGTATTCCTTCGTTATACTCCTCTGCAGTAGTTTTTGGTGTTTCATTCTTTGTTTTACAGAATCTAGTTAAACTTAATATATACCATTTCATGGGTTTCCCTTGTGGCTCAGCTGGTAAAGAATCTGCCTGCAATGTGGGAGACCTGGGTTTGATCTCTGGGTTGGGGAGATCCCCTGAAGAAGGGAAAGGCTACTCAGTCCAGTATTCTGGCCTGGAGAATTCCATGGACTGTATAGTCCATCGGGTCACAAAGAATCTTACACAACTGAGGAACTTTCACTTCACTTCATACCATTTCATCTTAAATATAAGGATCTTGCCGCAGAATACAGTCATGCATCCGCATATTTTTTGTGCATAT
The DNA here is from genome assembly GCF_032405125.1 of Capricornis sumatraensis. Classification (NCBI taxonomy): domain Eukaryota; kingdom Metazoa; phylum Chordata; class Mammalia; order Artiodactyla; family Bovidae; genus Capricornis; species Capricornis sumatraensis. The sequence goes on from NC_091071.1 coordinate 161,313,079, forward strand.
TTGCCATAAGTATTGAAATATATATATAATTTCCACATGGCAATATTGTAATTTTTGCTTTTAAGGAACCATGTCCTTTAAAGAGGTTAAAAAGAAAATCTAGTCTCTGTATCTCCTCATAACTTTACCATTTCAATGGGTATTCAATTTTTCCTGAATATCTAAGTATCCATTTGGTATCATTTCCTTTCAGCCCATCAGTTCAGTTCAGTTGCTCAGTCATGTCCGACTCTTTGCGACCCCATGAATTGCAGCAAGCCAGGCCTCTCTGTTCATCACCATCTCCCGGAGTTCACTCAGACTCACGTCCATTAAGTCAGTGATGCCATCCAGCCATCTCATCCCCTGTCGTCCCCTTCTCCTCCTGCCCTCAATCCCTCCCAGCATCAGAGTCTTTTCCAATGAGTCAACTCTTCGCATGAGGTGGCCAAAGTATTGGAGTTTCAGCTTTAGCATCATTCCTTCCAAAGAAATCCTAGGGCTGATCGCCTTCAGAATGAACTTGTTGGATCTCCTTGCGGTCCAAGGGACTCTCAAGAGTCTTCTCCAACACCATAGTTCAAAAGCATCAATTCTTCAGTGCTCAGCCTTCTTCACAGTCCAACTCCCACATCCATACATGACCACTGGAAAAACCATAGCCTTGACTAGATGGACCTTTTTTTCAGCCCATAAACTTTCCTTTGATGTATTTTGTCATGTACATTTGCTGGAGAAAATTTCACTTATTTTTATTTTCTAAAAGATGCTTTTATTTCAACTTCATTAGTAAACTGTATCTTTACCTATTATAGAGCTTTGAGCTGACAGATTTCTTCTTTAGCAGTTAATGTTTTGCTCTACACTGTATCAGCATTGTAGTTTTTCTGCAACCTTAAAGTTCATCTAGAAAGCTGTCCTTCTATATGTACCGTACTGCTCTTCGCTGGCTTCTTTCTATATATTTATAACTGGCTTTTAACAATTTGAATTGATGGGACTAGACATAATCTGATTTATCTTTCTTGATGTTTACTACACTCTGAATCTGAAGATTTCTTACTTTCCTCAAATTTTGGAACATTTTGACTTTTGTATTTCAAAATGGGTTCTGCATCATTCTCTCTCTTTTCTCCTTCTGGAACTCAGATTATACACGTAAGTGAAATCTTGATATTACTGTCTCACAGGTCTGTGAGGCTCTGTCAGTTTTTTCAATATTTTTTTCTCTACAACCAAATTTGATTACTTCTATTAACTCAACTTCTGGCTCACTTTATCTTTTCTCTTTTGATTCTATTCTGCTAATAAGCCTATCCTATGTGGTTTCTATGACTGATATATTATTTTTAAGTTGTAGAATGTACATTTCTTTCTTTTAATAATTTCTCTATTAATGTTTTTCCTCTTTATTATTCATTATAATCCAATTTTCCTTTTACTCAGTGAGCATTATTTGATAGCTATTATAACATTTGAATGCCCATTCCAGTATCTGGATTATTTTGGAGTTGTTTCTATCTATTGTCTGCTCCCTTCAGAATTGCTCCCATTTTCCTGACTCATAGTATGTCAAATAATTTAAAATCATAGGCATTGAGTTAGTTCTGTTAGGAGCCTCAATAGTGTTGATGTTTGTTTTGTTTTAGCAATAAATTTGCTTTGTTGAAATCAAATGCAAATTATGTGGCTTTCATTAGGTAGTAACTCAAATCTGACTTCTGTTTTTCTATCCTGAGTGGCACTGCTTTGAATCTTCATGTATGCATGATTAAGAGTTCACCCACAAATTTTACTAGTTTATAAAGCAATTCTATTCTTTTTTTTTTCAGAACAGAAATATTGATGCTTATTTAGGAAAGCTTTTCACTCCACGTATCACTGATTGTAGCCTGTGAAAGTGAAAGTTGCTCAGTCATGTCCAATTCTTTGTGACCCCATGGACTGTAGTGTGCCAGGCTCCTCTGTCCATGGAATTCTCCAGGCCAAGAATACTGGAGTGGGTAACTATTCCCTTCTCCAGGGGATCTTCCCAACCCAGGGACCAAATCCAAGACTCCCACATTGCAGGCAGATTCTTTACTGTCTAGGCCACAGGGAAACCCATGCTAACAGTAAAGCTATGAAATAGAAAATGTATCATTCCATGCTGTTTTCTCCTTCCAAGTACTGCCTCTGAAATTTCCCTACTCCTCCTAGTGCCTTTGGGTAGCTTTTTTCATATTTTCTGCAGAGTTTGTAGTTGCTATCTGGGGTAGAGTCAGTCTGATAAGAATTTACTTAGCCATATTAAAAACAAACTCCTTGTAATAACTGATATTTTAATCTGTGTCTTCTTGACTCTTTGATCTCTCTGCATTTTTGAGTAGCACAAAATTGGAACCAGATATTAAGATGTGGCAATAATCACAGTAAGTCAGACAGAAGGGGTTGAACTGGAGCAATTCCAAAGGAATACAAAGAAGGAATAGTTTTGCAATAGTATAAAAATACATAGGACACGAAGTGATAAATTAGTAATAATTTAGTTCTTAAACTGAGTGGTAACTTCATGGGTATTCATCTTATTATTATTCTTTAAAAATAGTCCTTTAAAATGAACATGAATATTTTAGGATAAAGAGGAATACTTAAAATTAAATACTTTAAATAGAACATCAAATTACATATGATTTGATCTTACAATATATCCTAAGTGAAAACGTGAGAGTGAAAGGGTTAATCCCTCAGTCATGTCCGACTGTTTTGTGACCCTATGGACTGTAGTCCACCAGGCTTTTTCTATGGAATTCTCCAGGCAAGAATACTGGAATGGGTAGCCATTCACTTCTCCAGGGGATCTTCCTGATCCAGGAATCAAACCCTAGTCTCTTGCATTGTAGGTAGATTCTTTACCTTCTCAGCAACCAGGGAAGCCAAATATATCCCATATTCCACAGAATTCCTTAATATTACCATAATTTATATTGTAAATAGTATCTTAAATTTAATGAAAAACTGTCTCCATATTAAAAAAACTGAAAGTACAAAGAGAAAGAAAAAGTTCAAAAAGCTCTATAATGTAGCATGTCTAATTTCTCATAGTGGAGGAAATTATAACAGATACTTCATTCCTGGATAAAAATATATTAGCTAGGAACAGAACAAAGGAATCTAACTAAGGGAGACTTCTCCAGGACAGTGAAACAGCGGGTGCCACAAAAAATTTCCTGTTTCTCCTCTAGGGAATTCAGATGCTGACCATATATGTTTTTCCAGACTAAAAATAAATATTAGGCTTATGCTTCTACTGAGTATTAGTCCAGCCTGTCCTGAGGAAAATTCAACTGTGGATCTCAGAGTCGGAGAGCCTTAGAGAAATGTTTCATTCATTTCTTCAGCTTCCTTGTGAATTTGCTTTTAGTAGGGAGTGTATTTGTGATATTTAAAGAATCATAAGTAAGTAGGAAAGGTAAAAACTGACTGAAAGAAACAGTTCAGTTCAGTTCAGTCGCTCAGTCGTGTCCGACTCTATGAGACAGAGACACATTCAGTTCAGAACAGAGGATCGCATGGATGGGAAGGGGATACAGAGAAATTCTGCTGAGTAATTTTTTTTTTCCTAAGGCGGATAGTGTGTTGAAGCGCATGCACCATATCATTGTTTGTGTTTTGCATGTCTAAAATATTTTATAAAAGATTTAAAATTTCAAACTATTAAGTCAAGAAACAAAAATCTCATCGAGAAATGACCTACTCTGCCAAGATTTATTATGGACATGCTGCGCTCAAGGCTCTGCAAGAAACATTTTTTTTTCTGTGGGAAAGGAAGAGACACAAGATCTGAACATGAACACCTAAAGAGGACTGGACTTCAGTGCTCAAATGACTCTGACACGTGTCCTGTGTCTCACATGCCTGGAAAGCAATGTAAACACAGAGCCATAGATATTCAACAGGATATGACTCTTCTGGTGAGAAAGGGCTGAATGGAGCAGCTATCCATTCACTGGGGATTTGGTTAGGAGAACATTTTGCATGGAAATGGTTCAGTGTGGGAATGATTCCAAAAGAGATTCAAGATAGCATTTGCTATTACTAGGGAAGATATTTGTCAGAATATGTGTAAGGGCATACTGAAGGCTGTAGCTTAGTAAACCTCTGAAAAATATCATTTTATATTGTAAAAGTGGAATATTCAAGGGACTTCCTGGCTGTCCAGTGGTTAAGACATCTCCTTCCAATGCAGGGGGTGTGGGTTCAACCCCTGTCAGGGAGGTAAGATCCCCCATGCCTCATGGCCCAAACCAAAAACCCACAAAAGCAAACCAGAAGCAATATTGTAACAAATTCAATAAAGACTTTAAAAATGGTCCACATGAAAAAAGAAATCTTTAAAAAAAAAAATGAAAAGTAGGATATGTGGCGTAAGATGACCTGGACCCTCTTCCTAGTCATATCACTTATTGGAGATGTGACATTGAGCAAGCTACGTAATCTTTGCAACACACATTCGATAATTGGGAATAATGGAAGCATTGCCCTCCATGCGCCCCCTTAAAAATAAACAAATAATGTATGAACTCTGCTATTATGAGATAGATGTTAGATTTTATCTGTAAGCAGTAGAAAAGAAGGCTTCCCTAGTGGCTCAGTTGGCAAGGAATCTGCCTACAATGCAGGAGACATGGGTTTGATCCCTGAGTCAGGAAGATCCCCTGGAGAAGGGAATGGCACCCCCAGTCCAGTATTCTTGCCTGGAGAATCCCATGGACACAGGAGCCTGGTAGGCTATGGTTCATAGGATCACAAAGAATTAGACATGACTAGAGTGATTTAGCGACCAAAGTGACTTAACATGCAGGCCCAGAGAAGAAGGCTGCAAAAGTATATTTGGTCATGTGATGAATGGGCTTATGGAGATAGATTTCATAAATTTTTATGATTGATTGAATGTGGAAAAAAATTACAGATGAATGAACGGTATTAAACCAGATTGAGAGGTTAATAGACTGTGGCAATAATGATATGACATAAAGGAAAAGATTGGTTGAAGTTCATGTTGAATTGGAGATGTCCACAGGACACACAAGCAGAGATGTGCAGAGGGCATTGAGATATGTAAGGAAAAGATCAGAATGAGAGAAAATATCTCTTTTCTCATGTCAACCTCCCTTTCAACATCTGTGGCTGAGAGATATTAAGTCTAAAACCAAAATGGCCATGTTTGTTGAAAACACAAAATTGATGTCAAGGGTGGAATAAAGAGAGACAAGAAGAGAATATCACAGTCACAACATGAGGAATGTTCCAGAAGGAGAGACAAAACTAAAAAATGAAAAAGAAAAAAGGTGAAAGACTAAAGAATAAAATTGGAACAGTGTTGGGGATGGTAGACAAAAATGAGGAGGGAAGACTATAAGGGGACAAAGTAGGGGTCAGAAACTGTGCAAAACATGATGGATTAGTACTGAAGATGAGTTTATGAAAAGACATTAAATTGGGTGATTTCCATGGATTGATTTCAGTTTGGTAATGTTAGTAGAATAAATCGGATTGCAAGATCCTACAGTGCAAGTAAACATCTGAGGAAAGGTGTTTTGATCATTATTTCAGGAACATTGATGGAAAGTGAAGGTCATGGTTGCAGTGTTAGTGGAAGAGGAAAGAAGCACATTAGGAAAATATCAAATAATTTAGAGTTTACTGCATTCTCTTATAGTAGCAGCACAGAGTACAGCATGGAAAATGCTTATACAAGACAAAAAGATGGCAGATTTGGTGCTCGAAGGCTGGTGTTAGTGGGCCTGCGAGTAATTTTATCAATCATCTGTTATTAAACCCATGAATCTCTGGACCTGCCTGTTTCTCACATGGATACATTTTATGTCATCTTGAACAAAGTCAAAACCAGCAGCACGGATGCAGCCTCCTGATGATACACTATTGTTCTTCCACCTCATGTCTGGTCAGGCTGTGTTCGCATTTGTCAGAAGGTGGAAGAAGCCTTTTAAGCACTCTTATCCTGAGCAGAGAAACCAGGATCTCAGGAGAACTGATCTGTGGAAAACAACGTAGATTAAGGGAGAAAAGACATGTGTTGAAAAATATTGGATCCAGTTATTTTTGCTTTTGATGCCCAGATGAAAAGTTTTCAAGATGATTTCAACATGATTAAGATGTCCCTGGTAGTGAATATCACACAAGAAGATCGACAAAGTTTGACTTAAAGGAAATGTGAGCACTAGCGGTGTTGCTGTTCAGGCACTAAGTCATGTCCAACTCTTTGTGACTCCATGGACTGCTCCCTGTCCTCCACTCTCTCCTAGAATTTGCTCAAACTCACGTCCATTGAGTCAGTGATGCTATCCAACAATCACATCATCTGTCTTCCCCTTCTCCTCCCCTCAGTCCTTCTCAGCATTAGGGTCTTTTCCAACTCTTCACATGAAGCGACCAAAGTATTGGAGCTTCAGCTTCAGCATCAGTCCTTGCAATGAATATTTGGGGATGATTTCCTTTAGGATTGACTGGTTTGATCTCTGTGCTGTCTAAGGGTCTCTCCAGAGTCTTCTCCAGCATCACAGTTGGAAAGCATCAATTCAGTGACCGACTGGCATATCCAGCTCAGATTTTTGAGCATATTGGGAATTATCCAGATGGGCCCTATATGCAGGCATGTGTGTTCTTGTAGGAGAGAGGCAGAGTGAGATTTAACCATGTGCAGAGGTGAAGAGGGACCAGAGGGAGACTTGAAGATGAGGAACTTGAAGAGATGCACCCACAAGTCCACCCCACCAGAAGCTGGAATAACCAGGAGCAGATTTTCCTCTACTGCTGCTGGAGGGAGCATAGCCCTGCTGTGACCTGGCCTTTGAACTTCTGACCTCTGGAAAGAGAGAAATAAATTTTGTCATTTTAAATAGTTTGTAATCATCTGTTACTTACATCAGTCCTGGGAAACATACACTGAGTAACTTGTTGAGAGTTCCATATAACTTCCAGAGCCAAGTCCCAGACTTTCTGATTCCAATGTTTAGGCCCTACTTGAGCAAAGTTTAGTATTTCCTAGGTTAGTGGAGAAGAGGGATAGGATAGATGGACTGTTGAAGGACAAAAGGTAACTGGTTCATCCTTCAGTCACTCAACCACTATAGAGCATCTCTTTCCAGACTTCTTTCCTTTAGAAAATGATATGTTAAATGGATCGCCTTACTTCCTATCCTCCAACCCATTTCTTTTTACTTTGGAGTGATCTTCAAGGAACTGTAAGGAAAGTTTCACAGGTAAACTTAACTTTTCTGCCCACTTTTTCACCTAGTGCAGTTGTAAAGAAAAAAAAAAAGTAGGTGAAGAATTTTATTTTATGCCCCCTTTGCAAACACCTGGCAGATGCAATTTGAGTAGAAAATGAATTCAGCTGGGGTGTAGGTGGTCTTTAACATTTTTGCTGAGACCACATCACAAAAGTATCTCTGATAAAATTAGGCTAACTCCTAAATTTTAAAGCAAGTTTTAAGTAATTCCTTATCTTTCAGAGCTAACCATTTCCCAAATTATGTCTGTAGCAATCAGTCAGATAGTCATAGATTATAGTCATTAGAAATCTGTTTCAAATATAGCAAAAGGTTTTAAGCCTGAGGGGTGGGGAGTTTGAAATTAGAATAAATCATCTTTTTACTAAGATTACACAGGGTGACATACACAGAAAACTGAAGCATGCTTGTAATATTTATTATGTTTGGATATATAGTTGTTTGGGATTTCCAAGGTAGCACTAGCGGTAAAGAATCCCCCTGCCAATGCAGGAGACACAAGAGACTCAGGTTCGATCTCTGGATCAAGAAGATGCCCTGGAGTAGGAAATGGCACACTACAGACGTAATCTTGGCAGGAGAATCCCACGGACAGAAGAGCCTGGTGGAATACAATCCATGGGGTTGCAAAAGAGTCAGACGCAACTAAGCATCTGAGCGCCATAGGTGTTTGAAGAGTCTGCTGCTGCTAAGTCGCTTCAGTCATGTCCGACTCTGTGCGATCCCAGAGATGGCAGCCCACCAGACTCCCCCGTCCCTGGGGTTCTCCAGGCAAGAACACCGGAGTGGGTTGCCATTTCCTTCTCCTTTCCTTTGAAAAGAGTCTGAACCCCTTCAAACAGCTTTTTTGTTGTTGTCGTTATTCTATCAATTGTTCATTCATTCAATAAACAGCTATTACCAACTTGTCAGGTGCTTGGTCTTTGTGGTCTGATTAAAAGTCATGTGATGACACCCCCACAGGTACCCTCATTTAGGTTACTCACCATAGAGGAGGGAGAACATGAACATACATCCTCGCTTCCTGTTCTAAAAATCAGTCATCGCACTGAAGCACGGAGCCGTCAGTTCAGAATCCATGAGACTTCCCAGGATCTACACACACTGTCATGAGTCTACCATCAGTTTCCCAACCTCAGAACAAATTCTGACTCAGTTTTCTACCCAGCGAAGTGAGGAGAAAAATCAGTGGTACTGTAAGACAGATGTGGGGATCAAATGAGAATAAGTATTTCAATAAAGTTTGAAAATATTTTTATGAAAGACTTAGCAGATGCCAACTATACAAGAGCACACATCTATATTTTACATGAACAAGACAAGTGACATCAGAAATCATTCCAATTTTCCATAAAAAATTGAACTGTGTTTTATTTTTTCCCCAGCTTTTTTGAAGTATAATCAACTAATACAATTGTATCTATTTAAGGTATACAATAGGGCTTCCCTGGTGGCTCAGCAGTAATGAATCCATCTGCATGCAGGAGACTTACAGGAGATGTCTGTTCAATCTCTGGGCCAGGAAGACGCCCTGGAGAAGGAAACAGCAACCCCCTCCAGTATTCTTGTCTGGAGAATTCCATGGAGAGAGGAACCTGGCAAGCAACCAAACAACAGCAACAAAGACTATACGATGTGGTTATTTGACATACATTTTGAAATGGCTACCATAGTCAAGCTAACTATATCTATTGCCTCACATAATTACCTTTGTGTGTGTGTGTGTGTGTGTGTGTGTGTGTGATGAAAACACTTAAGATCTACTCTTTTAGCAAATGTCAAGCATATAAAATAGTATACTTATAATCACCGCTGTATATTGGATCCTCCAAATGTTTACATCTTATAACTGAAAACTTTGTACCCTTTGGCTAACATCTCCACATTTCTCTCACCCCTACATGCCCTTTATTCTTTGACATATTTAGGCTGACCTATAGGGCTACACGTTGTTGATCTGAAACAAATACATTGTCAGCTACTTTTCTAGCAAAGATGGGTTTATTTGAAATCAGCAGAAAATTACAATTCAGGGTTTGCAACCATGGGAAGCCACATGCATGGCAAGAAAAAGAGAGCTTTCCTAGAGGAAGAGGAAAGTTGGAAGGGCCATAGTAAGTAAAGAGTTCATGGTTTTTCATTAGCTGAGTCCTTGCCAGGAAAGAAGAGTCTTTCTTCTTCCTGTTGGGCTCTGCTCTTGTTGAGTTCTGCTCACAGGATGTGAGGGCACCCACTTTGGGTCATCCAACTCTTTTTAAATAAAGATTGTTGGTTGTTGTTTTTCAATGGCTAAGTCACGTCTGACTCTTTATGACCCCATGGACTGCAACACACCAAGCTTCCCTGTCCTCCACTATCTCCTAGAGTTTGCTCAAATTTGTGTCCATTAAGTCAATGATGCTATCTAACCATCTTATCTTCTGCTGCCTCTTTTTCCTTCCGTGCTCAATCTTTCCCAGCATCAAGGTCTTTTCCAGTGAGTCAGGTGTTTGCATCAGGTGGCCCAAGTATTGGAGCTTCATATTTCACTAAGTGTAGAGAAGTATTCACTTTGATGTAAACCGGAAGAATTAACAAGGTATCCTTATAGCTACCAACTCCTCTCCTGAGCCATACTGACTATGTCCCCCCATGTTTCTATCACCAACACCCACTGTGATCCTGGAGTCATCTTGACTGTGGTATTACGTTTGGATGCAATGAGTTAAAGCTCATGTTATGTTTCCAAATAGTGCAAGACTACTTCTTTCTCTGAGAGCTGCATATTTGCCACAGAATTGTTATCCTGGCAACCAGTTGGATTTTGGATGGACAACTGACTGAAATTATGCCAATTAATGTTATTAATGGGGTTTCTCTGTTGGCTCAGATCATAAACAATCTTCCTGCAATGCAGGAGACCCAGATTCAATTCCTAGGGAAGATCCCCTGGAGAAGAAAGTGGCTACCCACTCCAGTATTCTTGCCTAGGAAATTCCATGGGCAGAGGAGCCTGGAGAGCTGTTTGGAACTAGAGCTGAACTATTTAGTTCTAGTCCAATCAGTTTGACATGGACTCTTCAAAGAGAGCAGATGAGCCTAAGAAGCTCTTGGTGACCACATCCTGCCTGCCTTGTACAGAGAGGGCAACGCAGTCTGTCCGCTCAGTCCAGGAGGCAGAGAAAAGACAAAAGTATAGTAATGACAGTTTTACAGATCATTCCTGGCCCTGGTTCCCATACTGCCAGACATTCCTGAGTTCTAAGAGATAACCTTGCTTCTTTTTAATGAGTTCCCATCTCACAGTCAGCCAGCTAGCTGGTTTCTGTTACTTGCACATCTTGACTAAGATTCCCAGGATATATTTTCCCAAATGCTAAAATATGTAATGTTTATAGCACAGCACTATTCCTTCTGTGAACCTTCTCTTCACACAATTTCACATTCCTTCTGTGAGAAAAACTGTTTCAAGTTTCAAAAAGTGACTCATATATATTTTGAAGAAGTCGTCTTTGAAATGCAAGGACTACCTGTTCCCCTTTCACTATTATTTGTCCTTCCCTTTTAAACAAGTACAAATACTTGTTTTGTTTTTTTTTTAAATTTCATAAAATTGACATAAGAGATGGAGTTAATAATGTTTCTACCTAAGCTGATAGGACAACTTGGATTGAAATCAGACTTTTTCTGACTCAACGGGAATTTTCTAAAAGCCACTAAAAACAGTAGTAAACATGTTTTATGAAGAAAAACAAAGAAGCAAAGTCAAGTTTATTATGTTTCTGGAAGGATCATGCCACCTTTTCCTCTAGTTTCATGACTAAAAAACTTTCAAAATAAAAAGTATTCAACCTGGAGATTTTTTTTTTTAACTGCTAATTTCTTCACAAATTGACCCAGAGTTCCTAACAGGCTGGAGCCCCTGGGTGAGTAATTTCCGGTTAGGTAATTTAGCTCAAGGACCGCATTCTTTGCATGCTTCCCAGGTTCTCTGGTTCTCCATCTGCAAAGGCGCTTGTTTTCAACTCCATGAAGTCTTTCATTCCAGCAAAGCTTCATGCTTTGTAGCCAGGAGGCTGGCAGAATCTTGTCACTTCTCCTGGCAAGAGCTGCCAGGGTTCCACATGGCCACAAGCTGAGCAGAGATGTGAACTCATTTGAAATGTTTATTATGTTTTATGATTTTAATTCATTCCCTGCTCCTGTAAAGTTACCAAGCTACTTACTGGAATATGAAAGGATACAGGAGACTTTCAGTGATGAAGTAATTAATGTTTTTGGTAAAAGTTTTCAAAGTTTTCCAGTTACTCCCTTGTCAAAAAGAAACATTCACATTGGATGCAGAGAATGTTAGCTCTGCCTAACAGTAAATTCAGAAATTCAGGGCTTCTGAAAGAACTTTCAAAGGACTCAGGGGTAAAAGACTCTTTGAATAAAATTCCTTTTATGAAACCTAAAAAAAAAAAAAAAGAAAGAAAAGCAAAAAGCGATTGATTCCTTCCACTTAGTGAGATATAGAGAGAGGTATGCATGCTTGTGTGCTCAGGTGCTTCAGTTCAACTCTTTGAGACCCCATGGACTCTAGCCCTCCAGGCTCCTCTGTCCATGGGATTCTCTAGGCAAGAATACTGGAGTGGGTTGCCAGGCCCTCCTCCAGGGGATCTTCCCGACCTAAGAATTGAACCTGCGTATTAACACCCTATGAATGTAGCCCTAGCACTGTTCAATCAGTGACACAACTTAAAGTTTATTACTGATCAGCCCTTCAATCTCCTTCCTTTTATTATAAAATGTGTTCATTTCTTATATCTATGTATAGAGAAGAAATACAATAATACTTTATAATTCACTTCACAAACAACTTTATTCATAGCAATAGGAAAAGGAAAATACACACAGTGTTACAAAAATGCAAACATTTAAGTGCATAAAAAAATAAAAACCCCTTATCCATTTCATTTCTTGCATCCCCAAAGTAGTACTAGAAGTAGTTTATTATCATTAAAAAAAAAATAGTAACACAAGTTGAGTGTTATGCTGTGCTTAGTCGCTCAGTCGTGTCAGACTCTTTGTGACCCTATGGACTGCAGCCCAGGCTCCTCTGTCCATGGGATTCTCCAGGGAGGAATGCTGGAGTGGGTTGCCATTCCCTTCTCCAGGGTATCTTCCCAACCCAGGGATTGAACCCAGGTCTCCTGCATTGCATGTGGCTTCTTTACCAATTGAGCCATCAAGGAAGATAAAAAGCAAATAACTGGCATCTTTCCATTTTACAAATTATGAGCTGTTTCCATTATTATTCCTTAAAAACTTGTACTGATATCAGTTTGACCTAGTCATTGCTAATGTTTCTCTCTCCTCTCCCTCACCCCTACCCTGAAGACTCCTGCCAGCTCCCATAACTTTTTGAGTGGTTTCAACTTGGTTGCAAACTCAAGGCAAAAGAGTTTAGTGTTTGCACATTGAGTGTGATGTTTTTGGAAGATACGTTTCATTTGACTGAGGAAGTTTCCTTCTACTCTTAATTTTATGAGCTTTAATACGGGGCTGTTGAGACTCATATGGTGTTTTCCTTTATCCTCCTAATACAGTGACCTACTTTTATCTGTTTTTGAATGCTAGTCTCATCTTGCAAGATTTTCTGATATAACTATTAATGATAATCATATATTATTCCTTAAAAATATTATTGGATTTTATTTATTATAATTCTCTTTAGGAGTTTTGCCTATAGTCATGAGAAATAATAGCCTGCAATTTTTCTTGCAGTGTTCTTGTCAGTTTTATTATCCAGGTCATGCAAACCTGAAAAATGAACTGGGCAGTTTTATGTCTTATTCTATGTACCATAAGAATTTATGCAACATTTGAGTTATTTCCTCTTAGAATGTTTGAAAATATTCACCAGTGAGGCTATGTATACCATAAATTATGTTTGTGAAAAAATACTAATTTTGTATTCAACTTGTTTAATAGTACAGGAATATTCATATTTATCATTTTTTCTCATTCAGTTGCTTTGTTTGTCAAGTGACTTGTCCGTTTCTTCTATATCATAGAATTTATTGGTATAAAGTTGTACATAGTTGCGGTCGGTTGAATTATGGCTCCAATTATTCTTCTGCCTCTCTGTGCATTCACTTGTTATGTTCTCCTGGCTGGGCACAGCCCTATCAGCTGAAATCCTGCAGACCCACAGGCATATGAGAAACAATAAACAATTCCAGTTTTAAGCCACCAAGATTTAGGAGGAATTATTTTACCCTAGTCAACCAATAAAATAACTTCCTATAATTAGTTTTGCAAATGTATGCAAAATGCATAATTTATCTTCTTCTTAATCACTCTTGCTAGAGATTTAACAAGTTTATTGATCTTAAAACCCTTTTTTTTTTTTTCTATTGTGCACCTGATGTTTTAGATCTTCCCTAGTTGCAGTGAGCAAGAGCTACTCTTCATTGCGGGCTTTTCATTGTGGTGGCTTCTCCTGTTGCCTGGAGCACAGGTTCCAGCGAGAGGGCTTCCATAGTTGGAGCACATAAGCTCAGGAGTTGTTGCATGTGGACTCTAGGTCACAGGCTCAGTCGTTGCAGCGCACAGGCTTTCTTGTCCCACGGTGTGTGGAATCTTCCCGGACCAGGGATCGAATCCAAGTGCCCGGCACTGGCAGGCAAATTCTTAACCACTGGACCACCTGGGAAGCCCCTTGATGTTTCTCTCAATTGAATATTTGCTTCTATTTATTCTCCCAGATTAGAATCTTATTAAATGCTTGTCACACATTTTTGTTGTGTCCTAAATTCCTTTTATATTCTTTTTCCTTCATGCATAAATATGCATGCTTTCTGAAGACATGTCTTCCAGTTCACTAGACCTTTGCTTTGCTCATATTTCATTACAGCCATCTACTCAATTGTTAGTTTCAGTCTTGTATTTAACTGTTCTCAAATTTCCATTCGAATATTTTGATGGATTCTGAGTCTCTCCTGGATTTCTCCAAATTTTCTTCTGTTTTCTTGACATATTGACCCTTATTATTTTAAATATTCTGCCTAAAAACTCCAGCATCTGAATTATTTATGGATATGTTTCTATTTATTTATATTTTTCTTCATCTCCAGTTCATCTTTCTGTATTTTGATGTTTCATATTTTTGATTAGACATGTGAGTAAAAATTAAAGTGTTTCCCTTCAAAAATGTTTTGTTTTCTGAGAAAGGAAGATAGAGGTCTAGTGGACCACCTTCGTCTTATTGAAGGTTATTTGGTGTTTTGGTATGTATGGGCTACTTCAATATTTACTTTTTTTCCCCTAGGGCATAGTCCTTCTGAGATTTCAGGAGAAAGCTTGAGTTGTTTACCAAACCCAGTGTCTCTAGTAGAATAATGACCCCCACCCCCCACAAATCCATGTTCTAATTTCCAGAAAGTGTGACTAGATTAGGTTATATTGCAAGCTATAATGAAGTTTGCAGATCAAATTATATTTGGCAATCAGCTGACCTTGATTGACATGGAGGGAATATCTTGAATTACCTGGATGAACCCAGTAAAATGACAGGCATTCTCATTAGTGGGAAAAAGAGGTAGAAGAGAGATATGGAAGCAAGAGAAAGATTTGAGAAGCAATGGTGACTCTGAAGGGGGTCATGGGCCAAAGAATATAACTTTTTGAAGCTGGAAAAGATAAGAAAATGGATCTTCCATAAAATATCTGGGAAGAAATGCCGCTTTTCTGACTGTTTGGTTTTGGCTCACTGAGATCATTTTAGACTTTTGACTTCTGGAACAGTAAGATGATAAACTTGTATTGTTTTCAGACTTTAGGTTTGTGGACAACTATTACAGCAGCGACAGGTAACTAATACCCATCACTAAAGACTAAACTGCTGCCTCCCAAAATGTTGAAGCCCTAACCCCCAGTATGATGGTAAGAACTTTTAAAAGTAATTAGATTTAGATGATGGAGAAGGAAATGGCAACCCACTCCAGTATTCTTGCCTGGAGAATCCTAGGGACAGCGGAGACTGGTGGGCTGCTGTCTATGGGTCACAGAGAGTAGGACACGAACGAAACGACTTAGCAGCAGCAGCAGCAGCAAATTTAGATGAAGTCATTAAATTGGGGCCCTTATAAGGAGAGACACCAGAGACCTTTCTTCCTTTCCCTCTGCTGTGTCAGAACACAGCAAGAGGGCAGCTATCTATAGACCTGAAAGAGAGGCCTCACCATGAGCTGATCATGCTAGCACCCTGAATGTGGACTTCCATCTTCCAGAAATGTGAGAAAATAAATTTCTTGTTTAAGCTACCCAGTATTTTGTATTTTGTTATGGCAGCCTGAGCAGACTAGGAAATGCATAAAGCTGTTGCTGTTGTTCAGTTGCTAAGTCATGTTTGACTCCCCGACCACAAGGTATAGCATGCCAGGCTCCTTTACCCTCCACTATCTCCTGGAGTTGGCTCAAATTGTTGTCCATTGAGTCAGCAATGTTAGTTAACCATCTCATGCTCTGCCGGCCCCTTTTTCTTTTGCCTTCAATCTTTCACAGCATCAAGGTCTTTTCAATCAGTCAGTCCTTTTTATCAAGTGGCCAAAGTATTGAAGCTTCAGCTTCAGCATCCATACTTCCAAAGAATATTCAGTGGTTGATTTCCTTGAAGTCCAAGGGACTCCCAAGAGTCTTCTCCAGCACCTCAATTCAAAAGCATCAATTCTTAGATGGATGCAGTTTCTCATTCCTCAGCATCAGGAAGCTATTGAAATCTCTACTTAGCTCTTTTGCCTTCCAAATTCTGTTTTCTGAGGGGTTTCTTAGAATCTTACCCTGAATGTATATACATCATAGGGTCTGCTGCTAGCTTATCGACATTCCCCCACCAGAGTGGTCCTTTTGTTACAAATGATGAACCTACACTGACACAGCATCATTATCCAAAGTCCATAGATTTCAATCGGGTTTACTTTTAGTATTGTACATTCTATGGGTTTAGACAAAATACCTAATGACATATATCCACCATTACAGTATTGTACAGAATTTGATAGAGTTCACTACCCTAAAAATCCTGTGTTCCACTTATCCATCCCCTCTCTTACAATCCCTGTTAACCACTGATCTTTTTCCTGTCTCCATGGCTTGTGTGTTCTAGAATATCATATAGATGGAGTCATACAGTATTTAGTCTTTTCAAATTGGTTTTCTTCCATTTAATAATATGAATTTAAGGTTTCTACATAAGTTTTCATGGTTTGAGTGTTTATTTCTCTTTAGTACTGAATAACATTCTGTTGTCTGGATGTACCTTCCCTCAGTTCAATCGAATGGATAGGACATTTGCTACAATGGCTCACAGAACTCAAGGACTCTCTGAATTGCATCATACTTGCTCATTATGTAACAGAGGACGATACACAGGATGAGGACTGGAAGGATTCCGAGCACCGGAGCTTCTGTCCCCATGAAGCTGCTGTCTGCCACCCTCCTGGCACATGGATGTTTTCATTTAGCCACAAGTTCACCAAATCCTGTAGTTAAGAGACCTTTGTGGAGGCTTCATTATATAGGCATGATCAATTTATCAGTTCAGTCTCCTGCTCCTCTCCTCTCCATGAGGATTGAGATCAAAGTTCCAAGCATCTAAACATGATTTCTTGGTGAAAAGCCTTCTATTCTGAAGCTATCAGGAGGCTTCGGGTCCATTCACATGAGACATTCCAAAGAGTTTAGGAGACCAAATAACAGTATAAAAGATGCTCTTACTACCTCTGTGATTTAAGAAGTTATAAAGGCTTTAGCAAATCTGGCCAGGAACCAGGGACAAAACCAAAATATATTTATTTTTTGTCTATTGTTTAGTCATTAAGTTGTGTCTGACTCTTTGCAACTCCATGATACATAGCCCGCCAAGATCCTCTGTCAAGGGGATTTCCTAAGCAAGAATACTGGAGTGGGTTGCATTTTCCTTCTCCAAGGGATCTTCCCAGCACAGAGATTGAACCCACGTCTCTCTCTTCTCCTGCTTGACAGGCAGATCCTTTACCCCTGAGCCACCTGGGAAGCCCCATATTTCTTATTACATCACAATAACACAATCACAGTTTGGAGATGAGAAATTCTTGCTCTGTTATAGAACTGGAGAATCTCACCCCAGCACAAGTCTCTTTTTATACTATTAGAACTTGGAAACTTATCTTATAATGCACTTCCTGCCAGGTTTCATTTTGACTGAGCACATACATTTCTTTATACATACATTTCCTTATGCCTCCTTAGTAGCTCAGATGGTAAAGCATATGCCTGCAGTGCAGAAGACCTGGGTTCAATCACCAGGTTGGGAATATCGCTTGGAGAAAGAAATGGCAACCCATCAAAGTATTCTTGCCTGAAGAATTCCATGGACAGAGGAGCCTGGCAGGGCTACATCCACGGGGTCACAAAGAGTGGGACACGACTGAGCAACTAAGTGCACACATACATTTCCTAATGAACTTTTAAAGCATTCTGAATAAAGCATTCTGATTGTGATTTCAGGTACCTCTGTGGGATGCTGCAGTAAATTTTCATTCTCAAATCACATTCCTGGTTTTGAATGGGTTATTTCTTCTAAAGATTCGGCTTGTTTAATTTCAGTGGCTCTTTAGATTTTAAGATTTTAAAATAATCTTCTATGTTATATAAGACCCTAAGCTAGCTGCTAAATAGCAATGACGTTGCTAGACCTAGAAGCTGATGTCTTCCAAAAGCAGGGATGTACCTTCACCATTCTAGGTGTTTATGAGAAGGAATGCTTTACTAGACAAATGAGGGAGCTGGGTAGAAGATTTTTTTTTTTTTTTTTAATAAAAGTCATTCTGTTATAGTGGAAAAAGGTGAAAAAGATGGTGGCATATGGTAGCAAAAAAACCAAGATCCAAAATGTTAAAGAAAAAACCTGTAGTAGTTTTTTAACTAAGATTTTTTTCTAACATATTCAAAAATGAAATTCGATAAAGGGAAAGAAATAAAATGTTACTGTTGTGAATATAAATATGGATCATAAAAGAACACAACAGGGAGAAATAACATGTATGTAATATACTTGAGATTCATAAAACATACTTATATTTTGATAAAAACAAATTATTGTGTACTGAAACATATTAATATATCTTGTATGTATATCCCTTATATCTAGAAAAAACTTTAAAATAAAAGCCCTAGTGATACATAACTTAATTTTCAATACTAAAGCATGTCTTAGTCTTTCTATCATTCCAATATTAATTTTAATCTAAAATAAAATATATTTTCTATTAAGAAAAAAACAAACCCTCTTTATATCCATTTTGAAACACTAGAGAGGATAATTTCTAACTTATAGTTAGAAATAGTATTTTAATTGACAATTTAAATACTACTCACAAATGTTAGGCAAGGAATTGTGTTCATTTAAAAATAAAATTTAATTAAAATGTCAGATAATATCAGGTCTTTTTCTGTCAGCAAATCTGTTTTATTTAGTTTCATGGCATAGACGAGAAAAATTCTCTGTGGTTTCTGGAAACATCACGGCTTATTCTCCATTAGGGTTTAATACCATCATTATAAGGGATGACTTTTATTTTGAGAAATCCATTTTTCCCTAGTAAAACAACTGCATGACTATATTTACTTTAAATTAAACTACTCTAAATCTCCATATATCTTCCCACACTCTACATTACAACTCATTTCCATTTCATTCCATATTTTTATGTCTTTATGTTTTAAAAATCTTAATTCTTCAGTCACTTTCATGTGTAGCTCAGATCACTCTTCCTTCATTTCAGATTCTTACTGCAATAAATTTCGTATTTTTATTTTGTCTTTCCAGCTTGCCACAAGAAGTGATAAAAGCATTCAATCGAGGTTTCATTACCTTCCTTTTCAGCAATCATTGTGTGCTGTAATAAGTACCCAATGGTTAACGTACTTAATCCATACACAATCTGTTAAAGGCATACTACATATCAAGCACTTGACTTGGTGCTTCATATACTTTGTTTTTAAAGGCATGAAGAGTACAAGCTATTTAGAAACACAGGAAAATAATTTCGCAAAGTGTTTAATAAATTCACTTACATTGGTGCAAAGTAAAGTAGTAAAGTATCTATAAAGTAGCAAAGTAAAGTTTTTAGTAGTAAAGTACTAAAGCGCAGGACTTTAGTATCTGTATCAGTGAAGGATCAGTAGTAAAGAATCTGCCTGCAATGCAGGAGACACAGCAGGAACTGCGGGTTCTATCTCTGGGTCCGGAAGATCCCATGGAGGAGGAAATGGCAATGCCCTCCAGTATTCTTGCCTGAGAAATCCTCTAGACCGAGAAGCCTGGTGACTGGCAGTCTAAGATCCATGACTTAGCGACTAAACAACAATGACATTACCCTTTGGATGACATACAGAGGAACCCAAAATTCTAATATCACAATATTATTCTTCATCTATAAAAAGCTTTAAGGGGGGGCGGTCCTAAGATGGCGGAGGAATAGGATGTGAAGACCACTTTCTCCCTCACAAATTCCTCAAAAGAACATTTCAACACTGAGCAAACTCCACAAAACAACTTCTGTAGGCTGGCAGAGGACATCAGGCCACCAGAAACGCAGACCATTGTCTTCAAAAACAGGTAGGAAAAAAATATAAAAGACGAAAAAGGAGACAAAGGAGGCGGGGAGGGAGCTCTGTCCCGGGAAGGGAAGCCCGTCCCGGGAAGGGAATTTTAAGAAGAGAGGTTTCCAAACACCAGGAAACACTCCCTGCCGAGTGTGTGGCGAGCCTTGGAAACACAGAGGGCAACATAACAGGAAGGGAAAAATAAAGAAATAATTAAAACCAAGAGATTACAAGCCCAACAGTAACTCCCCCAGTGGAAAAGCAGCACAGACGCCTGCATCTGCCACTGGGAAGTGGGGGCAGGGCAGGGACGCGCGGGAGGCGCGGGCTGCAGTGCTTTGTAAGAATCGGGCAGGAACGCCCCACGCGCAACCAGAACGATCTAACTTGGGCTAGCAAACCAGACTGTGGGATAGCTACCACGCGAAAAGCTCGAACATAAGACGCCGCCAGGACCGAGCACAGAACAAAGGACGGAGCGGAATAAGCCGGCTGCAGACCATCCCCCACCGGGGACAGGCAGGCAGAGCCATAAGGGCTGGAAAGGGGCAATTGCAGACCCAGAGAAACTTCACTTACCAAACTGCAAGCAGGCTTCTTTGCTAAGACTTCTGGGGGTGCTGAACAGTCATCATCTGCCTCACAAGGGGCGCCAGCAGTCCACCCAGAAAACTGAGCAGCAGAGACAGAAAAGGCGACAAGTCGCAGCTATCACGCTCACCAAACTCCTGAACTACTCGGACCCGGGAAGGGCACAAAACGCAGTCCCAACCGAATCTGTGCCCTGAGGGCTACCTGAGCGCCGAACCTGAGCGGCTTAGACCGGGGAAGTGCACGCAGCCTAGGGCCGGCCTCAGACAGTTCCCAGCTGAGCATCGTAGAGCCGGAGCGGTTTGTGAGCCGCGAGAAGGGACAGGTCCAGCAGGGCTGAGACACTGTGTACACACGACAGCGCTATTTGTTTGCAGCATCCCCCCTCCCCACAGCGTGACTGAACTAGTGAGCCTAAAAAACCAGCATAAAGAAGAAGTTAAACAGAGGGAACCGCCTTGGAAGTGACCCCACAATGCCCACAACATCAGAGAAGGGCCAGATATATTTTTTACTATTTTTTTAAATTAATTTATTTTTCATTGAAGGATAATTGCTTTACAGAATTTTGCTGTTTTCTGTCAAACCTCAACATGAATCAGCCACAGGTATACATATATCCCCTTCCCTTTGAACCTCCCTCCCATCTCCCTCCCCATCCCACCCCTCTAGGTTGATACAGAGCCTCTGTTTGAGTTTCCTATTTTTACTATTTTTAAAATCATTCCTTTTTTTTTCTTTTTTCTGACTTTTTTTTAAATAGTTAAGTCTTCTATTTCTCCTCTAATTTTTATTTCTATAACCTATTATTAATATTAAAAAAAAAGACTCATTTTTTTTTAAGGCAAACACCATATATAGTCTTTGGGTGGTTATTGGTGTTTGTTTTCTTTTTCTTTTTTTTTTTTTAATAATTCTTGTGGCTTTTTTTTTTTCCCTTTTCCTTCTGCTTCTTTTCTTTAATATTGTATTTTTGAAAATCCAACCTCTTCTCTAGATTTTTAATTTTTGCTCTTCGGTTTTTGTTGTCAATTTTGTACATTTAAAAACCCAAACTTTACTACCCAATTTCACCTGAGAGTGAGATTACTGGCTTGACCACTCTCTCCTCCTTTGGACTCTCCTTTTTCTCCACCAGGTGGCCTCTGTCTCTTTTTCTCCCCCATCTCTTCTCTATCCAACTCTTTGAATCTCTGTGTGTTCCAGACGGTGGAGAACACCTAAGGAACTGGTTACTGGCTGGATCTGTCTCTCTCCTTTTCATTTCCCTCTATTATCCTCCTGGCCACCTCTGTCTACTTCCTCCCTCTCCTCTTCCCTGTATAACTCCGTGAACACCTCTGAGCGGTCCAGACTATGGAGCGCACATAAGGAAGTGACTACTGGCTAGCTTGCTCTCTCCTCTTTTGATCTCACCGCATCTCATTCCAGTCACCTCTAACTACCCCCTCTCTCTTCTCTCTCCATGTAACTCAGTGAACCTCTCTGAGTGTCCCTCAATGTGGAGAAACTTTTCATCTTTAACCTAGATGTTTTATCATCGGTGCTGTATAGATGGAGAAGTCTAGAGGCTACTGTAAAAATAAAACTGAAGACCAGAAGCAGGAGGCTTAAGTCCAAAGCCTGAAAACATCAGAGAACTCCTGAATTCAGGGAACATTAAGCAATAGGAGCTCATCAAATGCCTCCATACCTACACTGAAACCAAGCTCCACCCAAGGACCAACAAGTTCCAGAACAAGACATACCACACAAATTCTCCAGCAACACAGGAACACACCCCTGAGCTTCAATATACAGGCAGTTCAAAGTTACTCCAAAACCTTTGACGTCTCATAACCCATTACTGATCACTCCACTGCACTCCAGAGAGAAGAAACCCAGCTCCACCCACCAGAACTCCAACACAAGCCTCCCTAACCAGGAAACCTAGACAAGCCACTGATAGAACTCCACCCACAGTGAGGAAGCTCCATAATAAAGAGAACTCCACAAATTACCAGAATATAAAAAGGCCACCCCAAATGCAGCAATATAATCAAGATGAAGAGACAGAGGAATACTCAGCAGGTAAAGGAACAGGAGAGTTGCCCACCAAACCAAACAAAAGAGGAAGAGGTAGGGAATTTACCTGAGAAAGGATTCCGAATATTGATAGTGAAAATGATCCAAAATCTTGAAATCAAAATGGAATCACAGATAAATAGCCTAGAGACAAGGATTGAGAAGATGCAAGAAAGGTTTAACAAGGACCTAGAAGAAATAAAAAAGAGTCAATATATAATGAATAACGCAATGAATGAGATCAGAAACACTCTGGAAGCAACAAATAGCAGAATATTTGGATTAGTGAGGCAGAAGATAGGATTAGTGAAATAGAAGATAGAATGGTAGAAATAAATGAATCAGAGAGGAAACAAGAAAAACGAATTAAGAGAAATGAGGACAATCTCAGAAACCTCCAGGACGATATGAAACGCTCCAACATTTGAATCATAGGAGTCCCAGAAGAAGAAAAAAAAGAAAGACCATGAGAAAATCCTTGAGGAGATAATACTTGAAAACTTCCCTAAAATGGGGAAGGAAATAATCACCCAAGTCCAAGAAACATGGAGAGTTCCAAACAGGATAAACCCAAGGTGAAACACCCCAAGACACATATTAATCAAATTAACAAAGATCAAACACAAAGAACAAATATTAAAAGCAGCATGGGAAAAACAACAGATAACACACAAGGGGATTCCCATAAGGATAACAGCTGATCTTTCAATAGAAACTCTTCAGGCCAGGAGGGAATGGCAAGACATACTTAAAGTGATGAAAGAAAATAACCTACAGCCCAGATTACTGTACCCAGCAAGGATCTCATTCAAATATGAAGGAGAAATCAAAAGCTTTACAGACAAGCAAAAGCTGAGAGAATTCAGCACCACCAAACCAGCTCTCCAACAAATTCTAAAGGATATTCTCTAGACAGGAAACACGAAAAGGGTGTATAAACCCGAACCCAAAACAATAAAGTAAATGGTAACAGGATCATACTTATCAATAATTACCTTAAACGTAAATGGGTTGAATGCCCCAACCAAAAGACAAAGACTGGCCGAATGGATACAAAAACAAGACCCCTCTATATGCTGCTTACAAGAGACCCACCTCAAAACAAGGGACACATACAGACTGAAAGTGAAGGGCTGGAAAAAGATACACCACGCAAATAGAGACCAAAAGAAAGCAGGGGTGGCAATACTCATTTCCGATAAAATAGACTTTAAAACAAAGGCTGTGAAAAGAGACAAAGAAGGCCACTACATAATGATCAAAGGATCAATCCAAGAAGAAGATATAACAATTATAAATATATATGCACCCAATATAGGAGCACCGCAATATGTAAGACAAATGCTAACAAGTATGAAAGGGGAAATCAACAATAACACAATAATAGTGGGAGACTTTAATACCCCACTCACACCTATGGACAGATCAACTAAACAGAAAATCAACAAAGAAATGTAAACTTTAAATGATACATTAGACCAGTTAGACCTAATTGATATCTATAGGACATTTCACCCCAAAACAATGAATTTCACCTTTTTCTCAAGTGCTCATGGAACATTCTCCAGGATAGATCACATCCTGGGCCATAAATCTAAACTTGATAAATTCAAAAAAATTGAAATCATTCCAAGCATCTTTTCTGACCATAATGCATTAAGATTAGATCTCAATTACAGGAGAAAAACTATTAAAAATTCCAACATATGGAGGTTGAACAACACACTTCTGAATAACCAACAAATCACAGAAGAAATCAAAAAAGAAATCAAAATATGCATAGAAACTAATGAAAATGAAAACACAACAACCCAAAACCTGTGGGACACTATAAAAGCACTGCTAAGAGGAAAGTTCATAGCAATACAGGCATACCTCAAGAAACAAGAAAAAAGTCAAATAAATAACCTAACTCTACACCTAAAGCAACTAGAAAAGGAAGAATTGGAGAACCCCAGAGTTAGTAGAAGGAAATAAATCTTAAAAATTAGGGCACAAATAAATGCAAAAGAAACAAAAGAGACCATAGCAAAAATCAACAAAGCCAAAAGCTGGTTCTTTGAAAGGATAAATAAAATTGACAAACCATTAGCCAGACTCATCAAGAAGCAAAGAGAGAAAAATCAAATCAATAAAATTAGAAATGAAAATGGAGAGATCACAACAGACAACACAGAAATACAAAGGATCATAAGAGACTACTATCAGCAGTTGTATGCCAATAAAATGGACAACGTGGAAGAAATGGACAAATTCTTAGAAAAGTACAATTTTCCAAAACTGAACCAGGAAGAAATAGAAAATCTTAACAGACCAATCACAAGCACGGAAATTGAAACTGTAATCAGAAATCTTCCAGCAAACAAAAGCCCAGGTCCAGACGGCTTCACAGCTGAATTTTACCAAAAATTTCAAGAAGAGCTAACACCTATCCTACTCAAACTCTTCCAGAAAATTGCAGAGGAAGGTAAACTTCCAAACTCATTCTATGAGGTCACCATCACCCTAATACCAAAACCTGACAAAGATACTACAAAAAAAGAAAACTACAGGCCAATGTCACTGATGAACATAGATGCAAAAATCCTCAACAAAATTCTAGCAATCAGAATCCAACAACACATTAAAAAGATCATACACCATGACCAAGTGGGCTTTATCCCAGGGATGCAAGGATTCTTCAATATCCGCAAATCAATCAATGTAATTCACCACATTAACAAATTGAAAAATAAAAACCATATGATTATCTCAACAGATGCAGAGAAGGCCTTTGACAAAATTCAACATCTATTTATGATAAAAACTCTCCAGAAAGCAGGAATAGAAGGAACATACCTCAACATAATAAAAGCTATATATGACAAACCCACAGCAAACATTATCCTCAATGGTGAAAAATTGAAAGCATTTCCCCTAAAGTCAGGAACAAGACAAGGGTGCCCACTTTCACCACTACTATTCAACATAGTTTTGGAAGTTTTGGCCACAGGAATCAGAGCAGAAAAAGAAATAAAAGGAATCCAAATTGGAAAAGAAGAAGTAAAACTCTCACTGTTTGCAGATGACATGATCCTCTACATAGAAAAACCTAAAGACTCCACCAGAAAATTACTAGAGCTAATCAATGAATATAGTAAAGTTGCAGGATATAAAATCAACACACAGAAATCCCTTGCATTCCTATACACTAATAAGGAGAAAGTAGAAAAAATTAAGGAAACAATTCCATTCACCATTGCAACGAAAAGAATAAAATACTTAGGAACATATCTACCTAAAGAAACTAAAGACCTATACATAGAAAACTATAAAACACTGGTGAAAGAAATCAAACAGGACACTAACAGATGGAGAAATATACCATGTTCATGGATTGGAAGAATCAATACAGTGAAAATGAGTATACTACCCAAAGCGATTTACAAATTCAACGCAATCCCTATCAAGCTACCAGCCATATTTTTCACAGAACTAGAACAAATAATTTCAAGATTTGTATGGAAATACAAAAAACCTCGAATAGCCAAAGCAATCTTGAGAAAGAAGAATGGAACTGGAGGAATCAACTTGCCTGACTTCAGGCTCTACTACAAAGCCACAGTCATCAAGACAGCATGGTACTGGCACAAAGACAGACATATAGATCAATGGAACAAAATAGAAAGCCCAGAGATAAATCCACACACATATGGACACCTTATCTTTGACAAAGGAGGCAAGAATATTCAATGGAGTAAAGACGATCTCTTTAACAAGTGGTGCTGGGAAAACTGGTCAACCACTTGTAAAAGAATGAAACTAGATCACTTTCTAACACCGCACACAAAAATAAACCCAAAATGGATTAAAGATCTAAATGTAAGACCAGAAACTATAAAACTCCTAGAGGAGAACATAGGTAAAACACTCTCCGACATAAATCACAGCAGGATCCTCTATGATCCACCTCCCAGAATTCTGGAAATAAAAGCAAAAATAAACAAATGGGATCTAATTAAAATTAAAAGCTTCTGCACAACAAAGGAAAATATAAGCAAGGTGAAAAGACAGCCTTCTGAATGGGAGAAAATAATAGCAAATGAAGCAACTGACAAACAACTAATCTCAAAAATATACAAGCAACTTATGCAGCTCAATTTCAGAAAAATAAACGACCCAATCAAAAAATGGGCCAAAGAACTAAATAGACATTTCTCCAAAGAAGACATACGGATGGCTAACAAACACATGAAAAGATGCTCAACATCACTCATTATTAGAGAAATGCAAATCAAAACCACAATGAGGTACCACTTCACACCAGTCAGAATGGCTGTGACCCAAAAATCTGCAAGCAATAAATGCTGGAGAGGGTGTGGAGAAAAGGGAACCCTCCTACACTGTTGGTGGGAATGCAAACTAGTACAGCTACTTTGGAGAACAGTGTGGAGATTCCTTAAAAAATTGCAAATAGAACTACCTTATGACCCAGCAATCCCACTGCTGGGCATACACACCGAGGAAACCAGAATTGAAAGAGACACATGTACCCCAATGTTCATCGCAGCACTGTTTATAATAGCCAAGACATGGTAACAACCTAAATGTCCATCAGCAGATGAATGGATAAGAAAGCGGTGGTACATATACACAATGGAGTATTACTCGGCCGTTAAAAAGAATACATTTGAATCAGTTCTGATGAGATGGATGAAACTGGAGCCGATTATACAGAGTGAAGTAAGCCAGAAAGAAAAACACCAATACAGTATACTAACACATATATATGGAATTTAGAAAGATGGCAATGACGACCCTGTATGCAAGACAGCAAAAAAGACAAAGATGTGTATAACGGACTTTTGGACTCAGAGGGAGAGGGAGAGGGTGGGATGATTTGAGAGAATGGCATTGTAACATGTATACTATCATGTAAGAATCGAATCGCCAGTCTATGTCTGACGCAGGATACAGCATGCTTGGGGCTGGTGCACGGTGATGATCCAGAGAGATGTTATGGGGAGGGAAGTGGGAGAGGGGGTTCATGTTTGGGAACACATGTACACCTGTGGTGGATTCATGTCAATGTATGGCAAAACCAATACAGTATTGTAAAGTAAAATAAAGTAAAACAAAACAACAACAACAACAAAACTAAAAAAAAAAAAAAAACAGCTTTAAAATGGGAAAAGGAGGTTAAAGTGTTTCAACCCCAAAGAAGTAGTATTTTAAGGCATAATCTCTCACTTCCTATCAAGCCAAATATTTACTATAGCCAAATATCTCTCATTCCATCCTGTGGCTCAGTCAGCTCAGTCACTCAGTCATGTCCGACTCTTTGCAACCCCATGGACTGCAGCACACCAGGCCTCTCTGTCCATCACCAACTCCCAGAGTTCACTCAAACTTATGTCCGTCGAGTCGGTGATGCCATCCAGCCATCTCATCCTCCAATGTCCCCTTTTCCTCCTGCCCCCAATCTCTCCCAGCTTCAGAGTCTTTTCCAATGAGTCAACTCTTCGCATCAGGTGGCCAAAGTACTGGACTTTCAGTTTCAGCATCATTCCTTCCAAAGAACACCCAGGGCCGATCTTCTTTAGAATGGACTGGTTGGATCTCCTTGCAGTCCAAGGGACTCTCAAGAGTCTTCTCCAACACCACAGTTCAAAGGCATCAATTCTTCGGCGCTCAGCTTTCCTTAGAATCCAACTCTCACATCAATACATGACTCTTGGAAAAACCATAGCTTTGACTACATGGACCTTCACTGGCAAAGTAATGTCTGTGTTTTTTAATATGCTGTCTAGGTTGGTCATAACTTTTCTTCCAAAGAGCAAGCTTCTTTTAATTTCATGGCTGCAGTCACCATCTGCCGTGATTTTGGAGCCCCCCAAAATAAACTCTGTCACTGTTTCCTCTGTTTCCCCATCTAGTTGCCATGAAATGATGGGACCAGTACTGCATTTTGAATCCTTTTTTTTACTATGATGGCTACTCAATTTCTCCTAAGGGATTCTTGCCCACAGTAGTAGATATAATGGTCATCTGAGTTAAATTCATCATTCCAGTCCATTTTAGTTCGCTGATTCCTAAAATGTCAATGTTCACTCTTGCCATCTCCTGTTTGATCACTTCCAATTTGCCTTGATTCATGGACCTAACATTCCAGGTTTCTATGCAATATTGCTCTTTACAGCACTGGCCCTTGCTTCCATCATCAGTCACATCTACAACTGGGTGTTGCTTTTGCTTTGGCTCTGTCTCTTCATTCTTTCTGGAGTTATTTCTCCAGTTAATCTCCAGTAGCATATTGGGCACCTACCCACCTGGAGAGTTCATCTTTCAGTGTCCTATATTTTTGCCTTTTCATACTGTTCATGAGGTTCTCAAGGCAGGAATACTGAAGTGGTTTGCCATTCCCTTCTCCACTGGACCACATTTTGTCAGAACTCTCCACCATGACCTGTCTGTTCTGGGTGGCCCTACACAGCATAGCTCATTGTCTCATTGACTTAGACAAGACTGTGGTCCATGCGATCAGATTGGTTAAATTTCTGTGATTATAGTTTTCAGTCTGTCTGCCCTCTGATGGAGCCCACATTTTGTGGCTATGAAGTATTTTATAGAGTTTAATAACATGCCAATAAATTTTATTTTTAAATGAACACAAATCCTTGCCTAACATTTATGAGTAGTATTTAAATTGTCAATTAAATACTATAAAATTTATTTCATGTTAAATATTCAACAAAGCATCAACAATTCTAAGTATATGTCAGAAATAACATTTAAAAAAATAATTTTAAGACAAGCTGCCTGAAATCAGACACACTGAGTATGTGTTTTCCTTCACGACTTAAAAGCTTCTTAATTTAGTTACTTCACATCTTGGTGACTCCATAACCACAGCTCTTAAATGTCATATACAATAATATGCATATCAGTGGATTGATATGAAGATTAAATGAATTAATATATATGTTAATAAATCACAGTGCCTGTGAGTTGAGTGAACCTCAAATAAATGTCAGTCTTTATTATTAACATTAGTGATCTGAGAATTGATGTCATTATCTTTAACTATCACATTCTCATGTCTAATTTTTATAGCATTGCTTTATTGAAATATTACTCTTGGGTCAACTTTTTATCCCCTTAAGGCTTTTGCTGGGAAAGATTGAGGGCAGCAGGAGAAGGGGGTGACAGAGGATGAAATGGTTGGATTGTATCATTGACTCAATCGACATGAGTTTGAGCAAACCTGGGGAGATGGTGAAGGACAGGGAAGTCTGGCGTGATGCAGTCTATGGGGTCGCAAAGAGTTGGACATGACTTAGTGACCAGACAACACCAACAAAGGCTTTAAAACACTTTTTAAATTTATTAACCCTGAATATTCATTGAAAGGACAGATAACTGAAGCTGAAGCTCCAATACTTTGGCTGTCTGATGTGAAGAATTGACTCACTGGAAAAGACCCTGATGCTGGGGAATACTGAGGGCAGGAGGAGAAGGGGGCAACAGAGGGTAAGATGGTTGAATGGCATCACCTACTCAATGAACATGAGTTTGAGCAAACTGTGGGAGATAGTGAAGGACAGGGGAGCCTGGTATGCTGCAGTTCATGGGGTCACGAAGAGTCTGACATGACTTAGCAGCTGAAAAACAGCAACAATGCAGAAGAACCAACACATTTCAGCCCCTCCAACACTCACAGGCAATAGATTTTAAAATGATGCTGCTATAACTACATGAAAACCTTAATTTTTTCTACTCAGACAGAGAGATCTATGGATAAGGAACTTATTTTAGGATATCTAGTAAATAGACGTCCATCCAGCATTCTGCAAAGGAGTTCTCCACATGCATTCTGCTAACTATCTGTAGATGAGCGTTCTCTTCCTTCCACATTCCTTCTCTTCTATAAATGGGGAACTTTAGCAAGTGACCAGTGAACTGAAGTGAAACTTGCTTAATCATGTTCAACTCTTTGCAAACGCATGGACTATACAGTCCATGGAATTCTCAAGGCCAGAATACTGGAGTGGGTAGCCATTCCCTTCTCCAGTGGATCTTCCCAACCCAGGGGTTGAACCCAGGTCTCCCACACTGCAGGCGGATTCTTTACCATCTGAGCCACCAGGGAAGCCCTGAGTTACCAGTACCAAGGTCAACCTAGGATTTTCACCACACCTCTCACAGCTACCATCACACTCTTAAGGATCAGAGTAACCTTCTGGGCTCCACTTTCACCAACACAGGACTCAGGGAAGCCCCTGCTCACACAGGGTAAGATGAGGAGAAATGTGTGCCTAGACTTTGAAATGATTTCTCATAAGAAATAGCCAACGTGAGGTTTTGTTTACTAAAATGCACTATCAACATTCGAAGCACAACACCAGGTCTACAGTTGTTTCAGACTAACCTGAGAACCCAATCACTATGTAACATATCATTTCTAGAGCTTCCCTGGTGGCTTAGCTGGTAAAGAATCCACCTGCAATGTGGGAGACCTGGGTTCGATCCCTGGGTTGGGAAGATCCCCTGGTGAAGGGAATGGCTATCCACTCCAGAATTCTTGCCTGGAGAATTCCATGGACTTCATAGTCGATGGGGTCACAAAGAATAGGACACAACTGAGTGACTTTCTCTTTCACTTTCTAGGGAGAAGTCAGTTCTTCGGCCAGAGAAGTGCCTGAAGCATTAATTTTTGGAAACACAACCTCTTTTTACATCAGAATCTACTTTGTCGTCAATTCCATAATTTAAAATCAGATATTTTGAAGTATCTACATCTGTGCCAATCTGAAGTCCAAAGTTTACTTTTCTAGAAATCTGATTTTAAAATGCCAATATGTCATAAAGAACCATTATTAGTTTTCCCCTAAAATTATAAGTAAAATGTAAAAAGAAAGATGCTTGTGTCCACTGCAGAAACTTGGCTTCCCTCCTCACCTCTACTTACTGACAATACATTTCTCCATGCAAACATCCCAACCATCCTTCCTGTCCAAGATTTCATGCTCCATTATTGCTTCTCTTTCACGTAAAATTTTAATTTGCTTTTAAAATTCAATGAGAGATTTTAGATGCAGCCTCATGAAGGTGCAATCTGAGCAGTTGCACAGAGCTCTGTGCTCGGAAAGGTCCCATGTTTGATAAAATGTTTTGCTTATATGGTCTTGAAATTCTCGACTTTATTTTTGAAGTTGTCTTTTGTAATTGAAGAATGATAAGATGATGACACACGTTTGATAGAGGATGACACTTGGTGTGCATGTTCATGGATTCTGGATGCCCCAGTCTGGGTATAGTGCTTGCAAGATGTCAAGAACACAGAACTCCAGGGGACCTAAACTTTGTGGGAACTCAGTGTGAATCAAAGAGAGTACAAACTAAATGTGTTATGTCTGTAATGGAGTAGGTAGAAACAATGATAGCCGGGAGATGCCAAATTTGGTTCAAACCAGAACTTGTTTTGAATCCGTAAAGAAGAGAGTGCATTCTAGGAAATACGAATGGCCACAAAATCCTAATATACTTATTTTTTCTTGTGTTACTTGTATGTATTAGCAGACCATCCACAGATGGCGCATCCCACAGTTCTTTTTCTTCTGGGATATTCCTTGTGTGTACAAGTTCAGTCATTTAGTCGTGTGCAATTCTTTGCGACCCCATGGACTGTAACCCACCAGGCTCCTCTGTCCATGGAATTTTCCAGACAAGAATACTTGTTGCCATTTCCTCCTCCAGGGTATCTTTCTGACCCAGGGATTGAAACTGTGTCTCCTTCTTCTCGTGCATTGGTAGGCAGATTCTTTACCCCTGCACCATCTGGGAAGCCCAAGATCCTTCTTACTCATCAGTAAACCAAAGGTAGAGAAAGTTGGTAGAAACGTGTGCTTGTCAAGAAGTGCTATAAAAGCAGTTGAGTTAATTTTAAACAGCCTTCTCACCATTCTGGTAAGAATGCGATACATATGCATGTATGTGCTATGAAATAGGGATTGTGTCATTTTGATGATTCCGCACACCAGTTAAATGCTCTAAAAATATGCAGGGAAAGCTGGCCCTGCACAGTATAAAGATGAACTGCAAAACTCATGCTAATAATTTAAATTTTTAATTTGTCTTTACTTAGAATGACTTTAACTAGCAAACAAAACACCATGACAAGTCAAGAGAGAAATCAAAAAAGAAAAAGTTATATTCATCAGTACCTTAATGACACCTTTTTCCTGTATTTAGATCAAGGGGCTGTCTGCATTTGCATTTTGTTCTGGACTTCACAAGCAAGGGGATCCACCCTGACTAATAATGCATATTTCAAAGAGAATTATGAGTGTCTCTACTTCATTGCTCTCCAGAAAATTAATAATATAAAAGTTGCGAGTATAGCTTCAATTCCACATAAACTAATAAACACTCAATATGATTATTCATGAAAAATCTGAAATATGGCCTTTCTGATTGTATTGATTTGGTCTTTTTAAACCCCATAGCTCATTCATTTGATTCCTCCACCACCACACCCCCTGTTATGTGCTTTCAAAGCACATTATAATATTCATCAAAATATGCTATATCTTATTTTCTTTGTTCTCGTTATTGAGAAATGAAATGCTGTGGGATCCAGCAGGGAATTAAACTACAGATGGCTGTCTCCTTCCCAGAATTGATCCATACCTGCTCTCCAGAAAGTGCCCAGAAGGTAGGATTCTGTTTGAACACCAGAGCAGAAGGCATACGGTATGCACTCCTAGCATCAATCATTGTCCATCAGGGATGCATTTGTGTGGATGTGTAATTAATTTATTCCAGATTCCAAGAATCCCAGGTTTATCCCTTTCCCCTGCTTATTTTTTTTCTGGCTTGAGAGGATCCCAAACCAAGTCCTTTAGTATTCTTGACTCTACAGACTCCAGTTTGAGGATACTTGCTTCCAACCCAGAAGTCTGCACTGACTTGAATCACCATCTCTCTAAATGCCAAACCTGGTCCTCTGACTCAACAACTTAACCTGGCTTGAAACCTCTCCAGCTTTATCCTGAGGTATATCTGAGGTCCTCTTTGCCCTCAGAACTTGAGGAAATAATCTAACCCTACAAGCCAAAACGTATCACAGCAGTAAATTTAGGTACTGCATGTCTAAGGTGAACCACAGAGAGAGAAATGATGTACTGAACTAAGCGAAGGTGAAAATAGGGTAGGGCAAGAAGGAAGATGGAGATGAGGAAGGGCATCTTTTCATAATTTCCTCTGTGTCATTCAGTCACTCAAGTGACTGGGTGACTACAATGTTGTAAATTCTAGAAACATCATGGTGCGGAGATAAAAGACAAAAACACCTTTGTAGAATTATGGTTTAATTTTACCAGACATTCAATTTGAGGACATTGTGTATGCTTGTTTTCAAACTTGTATTTCTACTCTGTATATGTGGGAAAGAGTGAACATAAGAAATATAACCAAAACAAAACAAGAAGTCATAAAGTTGATTATGTGAATTTCTCCTTGGAGGTCCTGCCACTTGAAAAGGAGAGATTTAGCTATGAATTTTCAGGAACGATTTGCCTCATGATTCCATTTAGGAGAATAGCTGAAAAAGGGAATAAGCTTTTGGAGCATTTAAAAGAACTATGACAACATCCTTAATCAAAATAAAAATTTTAAAAACGCAAACCAAACTCTCATCACAGTCTTTAGTTATTACTGATATTTTGGCTTCTCAGAATCGAAGATCCTTTCTGGCGTTGTGGAATCCCTCACTATGCAGTTTTGGTGGAATCAATGGGAGCATTTTCAATGCCTTTGAAGGAAGCCTTTGTGTACAGAAAAGATTATTCAGAAGACAACTTTAAAAATATTTAATTATTAAAAAGCCAAATCCCCAAAACTAATTCATCCTTAAACTTTAACTTAAAATTATGAATCTTATTATTTCATTTATTAACAAATTTTTGGCAGTTTTTAGAGGCACCTGTGGCAACTCTGATTTTATTTACAAATTTGATTCTTTCTGGCATTGAGAGGATTTTAAATAAATTTATAAATTTAGCATTGCTGATTTTCTTTCTAGGTACCACTTTTTGACAGAAGAATCAAATACTATAGTAAATCTTAAAATCTAATGAATTGAACATAAATATTATTAAAGTAAGTTCTCAGACAAATTGATTCAGAGCCTAGGTCTAAGTTTTGCTTCAAGGGAAAGACTTCTAAGAAATTCAATGATTGCAACTCAGTAGAGGCATTTTGTAGTAGGAAGAAATGATTAGAGAATCATTTTACACTGGATTTTTAGATTCTTATTAAGGAGACAGCAAGACTGGATAAACAGTAATTAAAGTCCTGAGGCATGTCACCAGATTAAAGTCAGCTAGGCTGTTCTTAGAAGAGGTTCTTGAGCTAATTAATGTCTATCAGAAAATTGCTCAAGCATTTTTATCATGTAGGTTAATAATTATCTCCCAGAAGGGGCTCTTGAGCACATCACACCACAAAGTTCTGCCTCTTCCCAGGACTAGAAAAATTATTTCTCAAGATGATGACTCTTGAAAAACAAAGATCATTATACTTAAATGAACATGCATGCTTCAACATCATAGTAAATTACCACTAAAATTTTCAACCAAGAATTGAGCAGGTTTTATTTTGAATTACTCTACCACAGTATGTTATTGTTGATAAAATATTTAACATGCTGAATTGCACGAAATCCATCTTAACACAGACAAGCTAATACTATCAATTTGATTCTCCTAAATGTTTCTTTAGAAGATTAGATCTTCCAAGGTTAAAAGCTATGTATGCCCAGGAGAGCCACTAATGCTGCTGACTTGGGTTCACTACTGACCCTTTGATCTCAACAGAGTTTGAAATGTTCTTTAGCCACTCAGTTCAGTTCAGTTCAGTCGCTCAGTCATGTCTGACTCTTTGTGACTTCAATGAACCACAGCATGCCAGGCCTCCCTGTCCATCACCAAATCCCAGAGTTCACCCAAACCCATGTCCATTGAGTCACTAATGCCATCCAACCATCTCATCCTCTGTTATCCCCTTCTCCTCCTGCTGCCAATCCCTCCCAGCATCAGGATCTTTTCCAATGAGTCAACTCTTCACATCCAGTGGCCAAAGTATTGGAGTTTCAGCTTCAACATCAGTCCTTCCAATGAACACCAAGGACTGATCTCCTTCAGAATGGACTGGTTGGATCTCCTTGCAGTCCAAGGGACTCTCAAGAGTCTTCTCCAATACCACAGTTCAAAAGCATCAATTCTTTGGCACTCAGCTTTCTTCGCAGTCCAACTCTCACATCCATACATGACCACTGGTAAAACCATAGCTTTGGCTAGACGGACCTTAGTCGGCAAAGTAATGTCTAGGCTTTTGAATACGCTATCTAGGTTGCTCATAACTTTTCTTCCAAGGAGTAAGTAATTTCCTGGCTGCAATCACCATCTGCAGTGTATTTGGAGCCCAGAAAAATAAAGACAGTTACTGTTTCCACCGTTTCCCCATCTATTTGCCATGAAGTGATGGGACCGGACGCCATGATCTCAGTTTTCTGAATGTTGAGCTTTTCACTCTCCAACTTTTTCACTCTCCTCTTTCACTTTAATCAAGAGGCTCTTTAGTTCTTCTTCACTTTCTGCCATAAGGGTGGTGTCATCTGTATATCTGAGGTTATTGATATTTCTCCCGGTAATCTTGATTCCTGCTTCTGCTTCCTCCAGCCCAGTGTTTCTCATGATGTACTCTGCATAGAAGTTAAATAAGTAAGGTGACAATATACAGCCTTGACGTACTCCTTTTCCTATTTGGAGCCAGTCTGTTTTTCCATGTCCAGTTCTAACTGTCGCTTCCTGACCTGCATATAGGTTTCTCAAGAGGCAGGTGAGGTGGTCTGGTATTCCCATCTCTTTCAGAATTTTCACAGTTTATTGTGATCGACACAGTCAAAGGCTTTGGAATAGTCAATAAAGCAGAAATAAATGTTTTTCTGAAACTCTCTTGCTTTTTCGATGATCCAGCAGATGTTGGCAATTTGATTTCTGATTCCTCTGCCTTTTCTAAAACCAGCTTGAACATCTGGAAGTTCATGGTTCACATTCACATATTGCTGAAGCCTGGCTTGGAGAATTTTGAGCTTTACTTTACTAGTGTGTGAGATGAGTGCAATTGAGCAGTAGTTTGAGCATTCTTAGCTTATGAAATGGCTCAGAGGTTAAAGCGTCTGCCCGCAATGCGGGAGACCTGGGTTCGATCCCTGGGTTGGGAAGATCCCCTGGAGAAGGAAATGGCAACCCACTCCAGCATTGTTGCCTGGAGAATCCCATGGAAGGAGGAGCCTGATGGGCTACAGTCCATGGGGTTGCAAAGAGTCGGACATGACTGAGCAACTTCACTTCACTTCACTTCACTCTGACATTCTTTGGCATTGCCTTTCTTTGGGATTGGAATAAAAACTGAGTTTTCCAGTCCTGTGGCCACTGCTGAGTTTTCCAAATTTGCTGGCATATTGAGTGGAGCACTTTCACAGCATCATCTTTCAGGATTTGAAATAGCTCAACTGGAATTCCATCACCTCCAGTAGCTTTGTTCATAGTGAAGCTTCCTAAGGCCCACTTGACTTCACATTCCAGGATGTCTGGCTTTAGGTGAGTGATCACATCATCGTGCTGCATTTCTTTGGTGCTATATATAGAATGATTTCCTGACAGGGTCTCTCCATGGTCCAGCCTGGCAGCGTCATTTAACAAGGTTAGTGTACCTTTCAAATTTTCACTGGTAGATGGAAACATTAGGTAATTCTAAGTTTTAATTCTGGGGACCTGGGCCATGTGGACGAGGAGAGCAAACGTCTCAAAGATTTGGATATAGTGACTATAACATAGGACTCAGCAAGCATTATGCAGAAAAAATTCCTGTGAATTTTAAAGACCCACACTTCAAATTTGGACACAACTGAGTGGCTCTCTTCATGACCCAGTTAATCACGATGGTGTGATCACTCACCAGCCTTGGTAGAAATTAGTATATTTATATGTATGTATATGTATTTATATGTATATATGTATGTATATATTTATATTGTGTGTGTATATATATATCCTGGAATATGCAAAGCAAATTAATTAAAGTAATTGCCCTTGTCTCCTAGGGAACAGCCTGTCCAAATAACCCCCCATTGCCTTGGAGACTACCGCAGTCCCATGAGGAACCCACACTCCGGGGAGAACTGCTAGAGAACCAGCTGGGCAGGGTGTCATGCAGCCATGGATCTGGTAGCCGTTAGGGTCTGAGGATCTTTAGCTAAGACACTTCCCTCAGACGTCAGGGTCCTGAGCATAGACCCAGTCCGGGCTGTGGTCAGCCCGTAGCTGATCCTGTTTGCCTTCTGCTGCTGCTGCTAAGTCACCCCAGTCGTGTCTGACTCTGTGCGACCCCATAGATGGCAGCCCACCAGACTCCGCCATCCCTGGGATTCTCCAGGCAAGAACACTGGAGTGGGTTGCCATTTCCTTCTCCAATGCATGAAAGTGAAGAGTGAAAGGAAAGTCTCTCAGTCGTGTCCGACCCTTAGCGACTCCATGGACTACAGCCCACCAGGCTCCTCCATCCATGGGATTTTCCAGGCAACAGTACTGGAGTGGGGTGCCATTGCTTTCTCCGTTTGCCTTCTGGCCAGATATAATTCAACAGGAATGGAGATTTCAGACTGCGCAGCAAGGAGTTTGTGCATTTGATATTTTAAGCATTTGTAACATGAAGTTAACTATCACCAATTAGAATAAAAAGTCAGTTTTGTAATTGCTTTTCCAAATACAGAAATGAGTAACTTTTAAAAATAAATATTTTATTTTCACTGAGTTTTAGATTCACAGAAAAAAATATGCAGATAGTGCAGAGTT